>NC_139563.1:43942560-44331249 GCF_965112155.1 Podarcis liolepis | reverse complement strand
CTCCCACACACAAGTGCAATTGGACCATCAACCATCTGGCCGTTCAAGAAATATCCCAGTGATGACCATTTCTTTATAACATGTGGTCACGCAAACCCTCTGCTCTTGGGCAACGCTATAAAGACGACTTCACAGATGGTAGAAATGTAGTAGGAAATGTTGTGTACAAATAATGTACACTGCCGTGTGGTGATGTATATTTTGTCATGATTTCATGTGCATAATGCTCTCCCCAAAGAGATCCATCTGTCCACATCTTTGCTTTCGTTTTACTATCGGGTGAAGACTTTTTCCATTGAGGAAGGCATTTCCTAGCTGTTGGCATTCTATTCTGCGTGCTCCTCTTTAGACACAGGTTTTGTTTCCATTCTTTTGCTCCATTAGTAAATTGATTCAATTATCTATGGCTTTAATGTTGCCATTGTTTAGAATGTGGCTGCTGAGTAGGCGCCAGGGCTCAAATCAGAAGCCTTTGGGTTTGGGTAAGCCACTGAATTGCATGAACATTTGCCTAGGCAGCCTACTAGTCTTGGGCTGACCTTGCCTACTCAGGCACTGAGAGCCAGTGTGGTGTAGTGGTTAAGAGTGGTAGACTTGTAATCTCCGCTCCTCCACATGCAGCTACTGGGTGACCTTGGGCTAGTCACAATTCTTTGAAGTCTTTCAGCCTCACTCACCTCACAGAGTGCATTCCACAGGGCAGGTGCCACTACCGAAAAGTCACTCTGCCTGGCTCCCTGTAACCTTACTTCTCACAGCGATGGAACAGCCAGAAGGTCCTCGGCGCTGGACCCCAGTGTCTGGGCTGGATGATGTGGGTGGAGACGCTCCTTCAGGAATACAGGACCGAGGCCATATAATTTCACAATGCAAGAGATAGGAGACAAAAACACATGAAGTCGTGGGGAAATAAGGCAAGTTCACATATTAAAGTAAAACTTATTCCATATGTTTTACAGATTTATAAACTGCTTCACAGCATTAGACAAAAGCAAACTAAAAATTCAGAAATAGACAATTTCCCCTGCAAGATTGTGCACATGGCTGGGTACGTACACAGAGAAACATTAGTGTGAAGGGGATGCCACAGGGCAGGTACATAATTGCACTAGTTCAAGAAATGTTTTTGGTGATAGCATAAGTTGTTTGCCAGAGTTTCCAGCCACGTTTTCTACAAAGTCTTCTGTAATCAAACGATTCAAAATGAGTGCCCACAGGATAGTTTCACAATATAAACAATTACAGATAGGTAGCCGTGTTGGTCTGCCATAGTCAAAATAAAAAAAATCCTTCCAGTAGCACCTTAAAGACCAACTAAGTTAGTTCTTGGTATGAGCTTTCGTGTGCATGCATCTGAAGATATCTGAAGAAGTGTGCATGCACACGAAAGCTCATACCAAGAACTAACTTAGTTGGTCTTTAAGGTGCTACTGGAAGGAATTTTTTTATTTTGAATATAAACAAAGTTCACATTTTAATAAGAGCACAAACTACACACTGATCACAGTTATGCAAAACTATCCTAGATGCAAGGCTACTTTTATCCATCTCAGGCCACCCCTTAATTTCAAGGTCCATAAACCTAAGTAAACAATGTGCTTATGTATCGACATATAATAATAAAACAAACCAGTAATCAATAACTAGTGTCACTAGTATTCTCCCTTGGGCACAACAATTTCCCCATTGCATACTGGTTACAGTAGTTCTAGGGAAGAAATGTGTCTTCTGCTGCATTTAAAGATGACTTAAAGGTACCTAATTCACACTTTCTAAAATGATAGAAGAATCGAAACACAGCCATCCTTCTCCGAATCTTGGGCTGCAGTTTTACAGCCAGGTAATATGCACAAAAAGGCATATACTGAGGTAAAACGTGCATTAAAATGCATATATCAGTGAAATTACATACCAAAATGCTTTCTATTATGGGGAAAATGCATTGCAAAAAATGTGTACATGAGGAGAAATTCGCACCAAGGTGTTGATGAATTTTCATGTAGATTTTTTTTAGCGAATGAATTCACTGACTAATATGGAGAAGTGGAAAACTGAACTTAAGATTGGGGAGAAAATGAAAGAGAGACAGATTCAACCATCCCCAGCATTCTCCATTTTGTTTCTCTGATTGAATAATAAATATTAAACTTCCAATATCACTCTCCCTTCTTTCTTTGCAAAAAATCTGCAAGGTCTTTCATATCACAGCTCAGATACTTGGAAGAAAATCTTCACTCAGAACCACCTACAGGAACCTGTTCCATGAAAGCTGTGAAAGTTTTGACGAAAGGTGGAATGACACCTTGCTTGCAAACTTCGGCAACAGAACCAGCACAGTTGCTTCTGTGAGGGAAAAGCAGCTCTCTGAGGAGATGATTTGGTGAGAAGCAACAGCATGGTAGGAGCGCTTCACCCTTCTTCCCACTTTGCTGTTGCACCTCCTGTCTCTGAGCAGCTTCCTCATACCTGATTCCCCTTTGCAGAGTTCTGGGTGTGCATTTGCTCTCTGTTTCCCCACTCCTGTGATATGCCTAGTTTCTGTCAGGAAATCCTGCCTCAATCAGGAGAAACTGGCCACTTTCCAGGCACCCGGCTTGATCTCCTGTTGACCTCCCTATCTGCATTCCCGAGCAGGATCCAGGCTAGGTCACGATCGGCGATCCTCCTCAAACGTGAGAAGAACACACCACTCTTCCCTGCCCCCAGGGAGGGGAAAGAGATAGACAGAAATGTATTTACATGCCTTTATTTCTGTCTTTGCAGCGTTACAAAGAAACACGTCTGCTCTCTTCAAACTCCAACAGCAGAGAAACAAACTCCTCCTCCTGTACTTCCTGTACAGCTCAAATTACACTCTGAGCTAATTCCTGTGCTTTGCACTGTGAATAGACTGTCCCTCTGTTCCCACGGAACAGTCCCAACATTCCCATCATGTTTTGCTTTCCAGCTAGCTGCAGCTTGCTGCCTCATTGCTTCTATATCGTAATAGTTTCCCCACGGATGTAAAATTCAAGTTGAGGGATGTTACTTTTAAAAATAACTTTCTCTGAAATTGATTACAGATGCAAACATATGAAGTCTTTACAGTCTGAACGATCAAACAGTAATCGTGCAACATGCATTAGAATAATATTAATCGGTGATATTAAAAAGGGAGTAATAAATAAATTGCCCCTGGAGAATAAAGGGATAATTTCATTCAGTCATTCGTTGGTTGGTTCGTTCATTCATATGTCTATAAGTGGAATGATCTAATATCATGTCCTGGGTGTGATCTTACTTTGAAATGTTGGTGCAAATTAGTGAAACTTTTTATTGTTAAACATCTCAATTGTACCAGAATTTATTTGTGTTAAAAATGAATGCATAGTGCTTAACCATCCCGATTTAAGTGGGACATCCTAGAATCACAGAAACAAACCCAGCTTTTGATTGGATCCTTGAATGTCCCATTTTTTTGTCTGGCTCTCTGGACCAAAATATGTTCATTTTTTGGTCTTGTGCAAATCTGCTGGCTCCTGTGAGAGCTTGGGACAGAAAACCCCTGTGTCCTGATTTGGATCACCTGGCTGTTGGAGGGTATGTGAATATGGAGGGTATGTGAATGAGCTACTTGCTAAGGAAAGGGGAGAGATGCTCCTAGGTGTAATGATCTCTGGCAGGCAATTGAGCCCCAATAAGAAGTAATGACCCTCCGGCAATTTTATGTACATTTATTTTACACAAAGACACATCCAGAGCACGGCATTTCACCTGCTCGCATTTATGTTTGTTGGTCAGCCTGACGTTTCACTCCTCCCACAGCAAGAAGGACGCCAGACTCCCGCCTTTCCCCTCTTGCCCTTCCGTCGCCTTCTGATTTTATCCAGGTGCCTGAATCGGGGACTGAGAGGCTGTCCTCCCCCTCCTCCTCACTCCCACTCGACGCAGACTCAGACCTCTGCTTATCTGCTGGTTGCCTAGCAAAGCTCTGGCTACCTTCCACCTCTTCCTCTCCTTGAGAGCTAATAGAGTCTTCTCTGGGAAAGGGGAGTCGAACTGCCCTTTCTCAATTCTGACAACCAGTTCTCCTCTGCAGAGTTGGACCCTCATTCATTTAGTTCAATCTCTGAGTCTAACTCATCCCCTGCACTCGGGGGGGGGGGGCACGTCCCTGACACTAGGGTCTGCGGATGGTTGTACTTCATTGCAGGCATTTTCAGGGAAGTATTCCCCACTGACTGGAATTTGGGCAGTGCCTCAGTCTGGCTCTCTTAAAGTGATAAGTGGAACCTCAGCTGATCTCCCCCTCTTGAGAACAAAGGCACTGGAATGTGCTCCACATATCCCTGGGGATTGCCTTTGGTAACATGGCTGCTTACTCGTGTGCTGTGATTGGACAGTATGTCCGAACTGGGTGATGTCATAGCGTTGCTGTTACTGTGTTTATTGGCACCTTCCTTCACGGATAGCATTGTTAGTGCACAACATTTTGGCTGGGAGATTGAGCTATTGGCAACACTGTGCGGGGTGTATATCAGTGCTGCTATATTAGCTTTGTGCTATAGACTTGCTGCTATATTTAAATATATCCTTTAATATGCATTTTTAAAATATGTGCTTTCTCTTGGCATAGTCATTTCTCTATGTATTTTATCTCTAAGTACACATCCCTAAATGTATTTATTACAGAATATGCATTTTTAAACACATATTTTTAATGGTTTCGGCAAAAGGAATAAGCAGTGCATCTATAACAATTTTATTCTCCAGAGTCTCCAAGACAAACTTGTGCAACTGGCTGGATCATGTAACTTGTGGGTAAGTTCTCACATTACCAACTTCTTAATATTAAAAGGAATACTTCTAAATTAGAAACTCTTATCATTACAATATTGATTTTTATTTTATTTTATTACATCAAAGCATTTGGAGAAGTGTAAACTCCCATGGATAACTGTGTTGCAAATCTCACCTCTGCTGGGAGGTGCGGATCATATCATTCTTGTCAGAATTCACAAGAATCAAATTCTCCAAGCTTCCCCTACTGCGACTTTGCTATGCGGTCATTATGCCATTAGTTAGCATAGTGGCTGTTGCTGTTGCAATGTGACAATAGAACTGGGCATTAAGCCTGCTTGGATGCCATCAGATTTTTCACTTCACAGGTATGCAGAGAGTTTGTTGGGAAGCTAGCTTATAAAAGCTTTGAGTGTAAGCAACCTTTTTTTTTGAAAAGCAGCAAGCAAGAATGAAGGTCACAGCACTGGCCCAGGGGTGGAACTTTATCTCAGCAATATTTCAAAGCTGATAAAAAGAGGAAAGCAGGTGGTTAGAGAGATAGACTGAGCCAAAGGGAAGCTTGGGGTCAAGAGTCAGGTGGAGGCTGCCTGCCAATTCCGCTGACATAAAATATGCCATTGAATTGTATATCTCAGCGGCTCACCTTAGACACCTGGTGGATGGGGCAGATTGCACGGCAGCAGTGCGGCCCTAGAAGGATTGCGGTACAAGCAGCTGCTTGTCATCTAGATCTGACCTGTCAATAAACAGAGAGACAGCTCTGAGACTACTACGCTGGAGAAGGAAGAAAGCTAGAGCAATGCCTGTGTATGTTGTGAGCAAAGAGTGAAAACCCACAAGGTTTCTTTTATTCTCCTAAAACGAGGAAGTTGCGGCACAATCTGTTTATCCAGAAGAAAGTCCTACTGCATTTACTGGGGTCTAGTCCTAGGGACGCGGGTGGCGCTGTGGGTTAAACCACAGAGCCTAGGACTTGCCGATCAGAAGATCGGCGGTTCAAATCCCCGTGACGGGATGAGCTCCCGTTGCTCAGTCCCTGCTCCTGCCAACCTAGCAGTTCGAAAGCACGTCAAAGTGCAAGTAGATAAATAGGTACCACTCTGGTGGGAAGGTAAACGGCGTTTCCGTGCACTGCTCTGGTTCTCCAGAAATGGCTTAGTCATGCTGGCCACATGACCCGGAAGCTGTACGCCGGCTCCCTCGGCCAGTAAAGCGAGATGAGCACCGCAACCCCAGAGTCGGTCATGACTGGTCCTAATGGTCAGGGGTCCCTTTACCTTTAGTCCTAGGCAAGTGCCCTTAGGATAGCAGCCTAGGTCATATTAATGCAGCTAACAAAAGGGAGCAGGTATCGCCATGGTCTAAACCACTGAGCCTCTTGGGCTTGCCGATCAGAAGGTCAGCAGAATCCCTGCGATGGGGTGAGCTCCCGTTGCTCTGTCCCAGCTCCTGCCAACCTAGCAGTTCAAAAGCACACCAGTGCAAGTAGATAAATAGGTACCACTCCGGCGGGGAGGTAAACAGTATTTCCGTGCGCTCTGGTTTCCATCACAGTGTTCCATTGCGCCAGAAGTGGTTTAGTCATGCTGGCCACATGACCCGGAAAGCTGTCTGTGGACAAACGCCGGCTCCCTCGGTCTGAAAGCAAGATGAGCACCACACCCCATAGTCGCCTTTGACTGGACTTAACTGTCCAGGGGTCCTTTACCTTTTTTACCTAATGCAGCTAACAGTGCAATCCAGTTCTGTTGGATTTTGGGAAGGCCCAGGATCTGCACTGCTAAGCCATAATGATATAGTAAAAACTGTTACGATAGTCTGTTCCAATTTAAGAGGAACAGACGTATGGATTGTTGTATGTCACATGTCTGTTCACATCCCAGCACAACCTTCTGGGAACTTCTGTTGTGTGTATAGCTTTTGCTTATGCTGTTTGCTTGGACATGAAGGGGAGAAGACATGTTTTTCCCTTGGTCCTGATGCTGAATAAAATACCTGTAAATATGTTTTACACGGCCTCTATCTGCCCTTCTGTTGCAAAGAGTTCTTATCTCTGCTGGCTTGCGTGCTCAGCTTCTGAAGGCTTCTGAAGCTCAAGTCACAATTACATGCTGAGCCAAGGACTGGAGATCACCCGGCTTTCGGCCGGTGGGCTGGAGTCAGCTGGGGGCCTGCCAATTGCCCCCACTTCCCTGGACGCATCCCTACAAAAACCAACTGACATGCCTAAGAACCAGGACAAAGCGCCACCTTTTGGAAATCCCCCCCCCCGAATATCATTTCCGCCTTTGATATCCCGGACGTATGGCAACCCTATAATAATAATTATTATAATTTCTTATTTGTACCCCACCCATGTGACTGGGTTGCCCCAGCCACTCTGGGCTGCTTCCAACACATATAAAAACAGAATAAAATCGTACACCTTAAAAAGCTTACTCACTTACCTGGGAGGCAACAAATGCAGATTTAGAGCAGCAGCACCGGTTCTGCAGCACTAGGCGCCAAGCCTAGGGGGGCGCTGGGGGGCGCTGCAACTATGACATAGTGAATTGAGCAGAACGTAAGGTGAGAGGCAGATGGCACTGAATTTTGGGTCACACAAGGCGCCGCTGAAATTTGAAAGACCGAAGTCTGCCCCTGGGGGTAAGTCTCATTGAACTCAATGGAATTTACTTCTGAGTAGGGATATGTATAATTACAGTGTAAGCTACACTGGCATTACACCACTGGTGTAAAATACCAGGGTTGTTGGGTCTCGGGTATAGCAGGACCATTGCTCTGAGCCCTTTCGAGAAATAGATATATCCCTTTTTAATGAAGATGGATACGCATTTAAATGCTGAGCAATATCTGGCAGATGAGAATATGAATTTATCTTTGAATTTATTAGTGATCTCTTCCAGCCCCCGGCCCTGCCGCCCTCATTATCAATATTAGAATTCTAAAGTAGTTGTTTCAAAGGTTACAAGTATGCTAGAGTGTTCAGTAAACACTCTGAATATGCCTGAAATTATTAACCACAATTTAAGGAGAGGATTTTAACTATGGTTGGGTGATGGACCCCAACCTCATCCACTCTACCTGTGAGCTAGGGCACCCTCACTATTCTCCTCCTGTCTCATTTCTGCTGCTATAAACTCTGGCATATACAACTACATGCTGAGATATAACAGGTAATATATATCCTGATAAAATGACGGTTTTTGTGTAATGGGAGGATTGTCAGAGGTGAGGCTGCTGTTGGAGGCTGAGAGCTATTGGAAGCAGAACATTTGGGAAAGGGGTTATTATCAGAGACAGAGGTTACCTTCTAAGCAGTATAGAGTGTCCTTTGCTGCAGTGTTATTGAAAAGTAGCTGTCATGGCAAGACATCATGGTCTGATGTACGGCAGATGTTTCATACGTGCAAATCTGGCTGTCTGTTGCAGTCAATTTCATTGGACGCTAAGGGATCAGTTCACTCTTTGCTTTCAATGAAATTGATTGGTGGTATGGCCAGTTCAGTGATTCTTTCCACAATGCACAATTCGTAGAGTGCATAGCTATTAGATGTAGTTGTGGCCACTATCTTAGAAGCATAGAAGGGACCCTGAGGACCATCGAGTCCAATATGCAGCTGTCCCATACATACAGTGGTACCTCGGGTTACAGACGCTTCAGGTTACAGACGCTTCAAGTTACAGACTCCGCTAACCCAGAAATAGTACCTCGGGTTAAGAACTTTGCTTCAGAATGAGAACAGAAATTGCACGGTGGCGGCAGCGGGAGGACCCATTAGCTAAAGTGGTACCTCAGGTTAAGAATAGTTTCAGGTTAAGAATGGACCTCCAGAACGAATTAAGTTCTTAACCCGAGGTACCACTGTACCTTCTTCCCCAACCATTGACCACAATAGGAGTTGTGATCCAAAACATCTGGAGGGTGCACCCAGTTGGAAAAGGCTGGATTTGACAAATTAATGTACTGCAAAACGTAGAATCACAGGGTATGAAAACAACTTCAGAGCTCCCCTATTCCCCCACAGTATGACCATTTTCCATCCTCCCACTTTTACTCCCTGGCACCCTTATCTGTATAATCTAGTAATTCCAAAATATAGACGTGCCTTTACCCTCGCAAGACTGAATGTACTGCCCTCGGCAGTACAACAGATTCCAACAGATTCCATACGAAAAACATGTCCCTGCTGAGATGGTAGCACCGAATCAGTGGCACATGCCCTCCTCGTGTGCACTCTTTACAAAGACCTGAGGAATGAAATTATCACGCCTCTTTTACTGTCCATTCTGGGTCGCCCAACCACTGCCACAGTGCCGATTCTCCTTGCAGATCAAGTGGAGCAGATGACTGCAAAGGTTGCAAGGTTTCTAGCAGGGGCAATCAGAATAAGGTCCACTATTTGACTGCTGATTCAGGACCCTAAACTGTGTTTTATATAATCAACTTTTAATTTTGTTCTGTGTTTAAGGTGCTGGTTTTAACCTTTAAAGCCCTATACGGCCTAGGACTCTCATACCTATGGGACTGCCTCTCCTGGTATGTCCCACGGAAGACCTTACAGTCTTCAAGTAAAAACATCTTGGAGATCCCAGGCCACAGGGAGGTTAGGCTGGGCTCAACCAGAGCCAGGGCTTTTTCAGCCATGGCCCTGATCTGGTGGAACGCTCTGTCACAAGAGACTAGGGCCCTGTGGGACTTGACATCTTTCTGCAGGGCCTGCAAGACAGAGCTATTCCACCAGGCCTTTGGCCAGGGCACAGTCTGACTCCCTCTCTCCTTCTGTAATCCTCATAGAACTCTAGCCCAATGGTTGCCATTAATTTGATTCTGAATTGATTTTCGAATGTATTTCAATTAATTGACTGTGATTTTATGTACACTGTGCTATTTTTACTGTTGTTAGCTGCTATGAGCCTGGCTTTGGCTGGGGAGGGCGGGATAAATATAATTTTTTATTTTTTATTATTGTTGTTGTTGTTGTTGTTGTTATTATTATTATTATTATTATTATTATTATTATTATTATATCACAATTTTTGTTGTTGCTATGGCTGACATCTCACGCAAATAAAGTTTCATTCATTCATTCAGCTCCCCCCTTTCCAACTCCCCACTGATACAGGAAATCCATAACTGTAGCATTCCTAAGAGGTGGCCATTCATCGTCTGCTTAAAAACTTCTGTTGAAGGAACTTCTGTTGAAAGTGGAGAGTCCACCTCTTTCTGAGGCAGAATGGCCCACCATCAAGCAGCTCACACCATCAGGAATGTTTAGCAGAAATCCTCTTGTAATTTGAACCTGTTGATTCAGGATGTACGTTCTGAAGCAACAGTGAACTAATTTTCTCTAAGCATCCCCAACTTTGTCAACCTTTCCTGGAGGGATCTGTCAATGGCCATATAGAACGTCCATACTTGGGGGTAGTACTGTTGAGAATTCCATTCCACCTTAAGGAACAGACGCGTGGAATTGTTCCATGTCACATTCTGTTTACACTCCAGCACAGTATGCTGGGAACTTCCATTTGTGTATAGCTTTTGTTTTTCCCCATTCTCTCTGAGACAGCACAAGAGAGACGACATGTTTCTTTGTCCTGATTTATGATTAATAAATCTGTAGTTGTAGTATGCTTTCACAAGCCTCACGCCTATATCGTGTGCGCAGTACACTATGCTAATAGCGTGCCCTGGCTTTGGAAGCCTGGGTCGCTGATTTACGTCAGAGCACGGGCTGATGGAAGGAGACGGCACAGTTGGGGCTTGCCAGCTGGCCTCTCAGCCCTCTGCATGTCGGCAAGTACACACCTGGTTACCACCTGCTGGGAAGCAACAATGGAGTGGGCTATTGTCTCCAAGCCCTGCTTCTTTGCTTTCCAGAGGCATCTGTGATGCCAAACTAGATTTTGGTCTGATCTAGTTGGGTTCCTCTTACATTTGCATTACTGCAAACATGTAAATAGCTGTAATGGTGCTCAGTCCTCTATTTTATCCAACTTCTGCTCAAGTGCTCGATATAACCCCTCTTTTACATACATCCAAAGTGCATATTTTCTTTGTAACGTCTCAGGAAAAAAGCTTGTTCTAATGGAAGAAGAAAAATGATGCTCTTGCCTTCAAGCCAGGAGCGCTAAAGAAAAATGTCTCTCTCTCTCTCTCTCCCCCCATATTGAGGAAATGTCCTTTCCTTCCTTTGCATCCCTTGTATCTTGATTTATATTCATTTTTGCAGAAAGTATAATTTGCTGGATGAAAATGCTGTTCTACAAGTTCACCTTTAACACGCTAAATCTCCACCATCAATCCGGGCCCAGTGCCACAATTTTATTTTATTTTTAGTGCAAATCCATTTATTTTACTGATCTTACAGGACATTCAGTCAATCTACATAACTTGTAGCTTGCCTGTGGCCTCGTGGGATTAAAGTGTTCTTGTGTATCAAATGATTATGAAAAATCTGGGAGTTAAATATATGCCCTAAATGATCACTATTTATACATTCTGGAGATGCGCACGATTCTTTAAATGATGAATCAAACAGAATGAGGCTGGCCATTAGAGGGCACTTCATACTGATTGGAGCAATGACTCATTCATTTGCATCTTTCTCCATCTCCCAAGAATGATAAGTAAAAGTTCCCCTATTTCAAAGATCACAGGACCTTCTTTATTATGGTAAGCCTCTCCACAGCTATCGATCAATCATAGCAGTCAGTTGGTATCTTGCAATGTCTTCCCGCAAGTTTTCCGTTACAGTTTTGCAAGGTAAATCGGTTTCCTTTGTTTCGTCAGAAAAGGCTGCTCACTGTAAAAAAAATATGGCGGTTCCTATTGGATTATTGTTTCATGGACAAAGCACAACCGTCCATTGTGCTGCTCACTGTCAAACCTGCCTGCTGAAATTGCACAGTTATAGAAATTGGAGCATAGTCAAGGCTGAACACAGTACTAAACACCCGAGGAGCTCAGTGAAAACACATCTTGGGACTGGAAGTTCTGTTCTGCAAACGGGGATAAATATATATCTCTCCCCCCCCCCCATGCCTGCTATATTGGTTGCATTGCCAATTCAATGGGAGAGCAATTATGTAAAGCTCTTAGAATTCTCAGCTCAATCCCTTGTTTACTTTCTTTGACCCAAGCCACTTGTATGTCCTTCCTCAGGACTGTTGTGAAACCTGTAGACCAGCCACCGCAAACCTAGGACCGTCTGTCTATATGATTCTAGGCTAAAATTCCCATTATCCTCAGCCTTTGGCCAAACCGGATAAGGCTGATGGGAGCTGGAGTTCAACAACGTCTGGAAGGAATCAGATTTAAGCAGGTTGCTCTGGGCCTTGTCCACACATTTTCAGTCTCCTCTTCTGCTGCTAGCCATCCCTTGTTTTTCCTACTAACTCAGATATCATCCCTCGGGACAGCAGCCTCAAATGTCAAGGGGCTACGACAGCTTCTCTTCTATTACATGCTTCAAGTTTCTCATAATGGTAACACGGAGGGCAGAGAAACTGAATTCCAGTATAAATTGAATTTCTTTTAAGCAGATATGGCGTCTGTTCTGTAATAATAACAATGATTTCTTTATTTTTTTAAAAAAACAGGTGTAATTCTTCAGCTAGGTTATTTTATTCTTACAGGACCTTTTAAAAAAGAAATATATATCCCTATAGGAAGGGGGAAAGACACACACATATCACCTTCTGTAAAACCTAGTGGACCAGATAAGAATCTGGTCATTACTTGCTTTTTAAAAGAGTGAGCACATTCTACATTTTCCTCTCTCACGCACCCATATAAAGCATATTATGAGACTACAATGCAATTGTTCTGTTGTATTTTCCTCCCAGTGACATTTTCTTTTCTTTTCTCTGGTTTCCTTTTGCTGCTGCAAGTTTCTTCTTCGTTGATGCAGCATTCAAGTGGGGACATGTCTTGCTGCGAGCCATTGTCTGATTGGTAAACCCTGCAACAGTGGGGATTATTGTTTAATTGGAAAATATGTGCCAATGCGGAAAGGCTGCACGTGGGCTGTGACTTGCACTTTCTGCATCTTGTCATTTCTTTTGGAACAAAGAGCCATCGCCGAGAGGAATAACTATTCTGTTCCCCTGATTTGAAAGTTTTCTGCCAAGCATTGGTCTGAGGCCTAGATGTATGTGAAGCAGGGGCAAAGTCTTCCACCATCACCTCCACCATGATGCCATGGAGTGAATTCTGAATGTGCACATCTAAGCAAACACCAGTGGGGGTTTTTGAGGAAGCTTCTTCCCCCCCGATTTCAAATGTGCGTTCACGGAAGTCTGATTTAGGAACGCCACGGACCTTTCCATTATACCCAGCATCTTCCAGATTAAACCGACTTCCCAAATGTTTCCATAAAATCAAATCATCTCGTTAACTGCAGAAGGAGAGGTACGTGTTGAGAAGAAGCTGCCAGCTGATGTTCCTGTTTCAGTGCATTGTTGTCATACTGAGTAAGGGACTATTCTGTGCAAGGTGGAAATGCAAAGTTTCCAGAATTGTCCTGGCCACATCAGCTTTTGGTGATCTGGATATGAGCATCTACATTTGGCACAAAACAGCATAAATGTGATTTTTGAATGTGTTGGCAAGCCAAAAACTTGTCCTCCTTACCCAGATAACGCTAAAATGAAAGGACGTGGTGCATGTTTTGAAAAAGCTGCTCAGCCATCATGCACAAGCCTTTAGCCATCATGCACACAATTGATATTATCAGTATTAATTGGCAGTATTGTTATTTATTATTATTATTATTATTATTATTATTATTATTATTATTATTATTATTATTATTCCCTTCACGGAACAGGCCCCGAGTGCATTACAAAAAATCACAGTTAAAGGTACAAATTAAAATCTCAAAATAAATCCACAAAAGTTAACAAGCGGGACAGGGAAGACACCCACTCGGCCCAAGGCCTGGAAAAAAGAGGTAAAACTCCCCAATAATTGAAACGCATACAATGAGGGCATCAGACTCACCTCAGAGGGAAGGTCCTTCCACAGCTAGGGGGCCACCACAGAGGCCATGGCACTCGAGAGGGAAATGGCACCATTGACAGGGCTGCCAGTCCATGCAAACCAGGTAGTGGGGACCTTGTGGCTTTCCAGATATTGTTGGACTCGCCTCAGCCTCTGCCAGCATCATCAGTAGGCAGGGATAATGGGAGTTGGGGACCAATAACATATGGAAGGCTAAAGGTCTCCATCCCTGATGTAGGCAATACAGAGCCAGATGGACCAATAATCTGGTGGAATAAGGCAGATTGTCCCAATACAGATGGATGTGTATCATTATAGTGTTCCATTTGCACAATCGTTGGGCCATTTCTTCCCCATATCATGAAGCACACTTGTTTACCTGGTGCCTCCCTTGTTATGAGGTATGCCAAAAATACATACATACAAGGTGTGACTGAAAAGTTCGGTGAATGGTCAAAGGAATCGGACAGTGAGAATTATTCAAACATACAATCAGCATCGGAAACCCACGAAATGCTCACAATTGTGTGGGGAGATGAAGCTGTAACTCGAAAGACAGGGTATGAGTGGTTTAAGCATTTCCATGAAGGCAGCTAACCATTGAAGATGACCCTTAGTCTGGCAGACCATCAACGAGCAGAACGGTGGCGAATGTTGACAGAGTTTCGTGAGTTATTGATGCGGGATCGGCGTTTGTCCATCTGAATGATGGCGGAAGAATTGCATATTACGCGTGAAATCATTACTGAGGTTACTGAGTTGTCCCACCCTCCATATTCTCCCTATCTGGCCCCACTGGATTTATTTATTTTTCCAAAACAGAAATCTTCACTGAAAGGGTACAGATTTTCCAACATTTCACACATCTAAGCTGCTGTGATGAGGGAACTGAAAGCAGTACAAAAAGAGGACTTCTCCAGAAGTTTCCAACAGTTCTACGAACGTTGTCAAAGGTGCATTGTATGAGAGGAGACCTATTTTGAAGGCCTGTAAGGCATGTATGTGTGAATATTTCTTGCTGTCCGATTTCTGTGACCATTCACCGAACTTTCCGGTCATACCTTGTACAATGCACCTGCTAAATCTGTAACATGTGGTGCAACCTACTATGCCTTCCTTCTTTGGCAGCCATTCAGAGTAGTAATGGGTAAGGCATTTTAAGGTTCATTGCTATTTAAATGTCTTTTTGTGGATGGGTTCAGTCTTTGAATAAAGCCAGGAAAAGAAAAGGGTTTCTGACATGGTTAATTCTGACATATTCCAGTCTCTCTCCATGCAGAAACCTGCTGGAAGTAAGGCATCAAAATCAGGATAATTATGATATAGTTTATACAGGATTTCCACTAAAGCCGTTGAGGAAATCCACAACAAGAACTCTTAAGCTTAAAGGATGCGAAGATTTTGTATAAGATTGACAGAGGATTTTAGAGGAGGATCGTGAAAATTAACCTCCCTCGAGCAGGAGAGGTCATTACCTGGGAGTTGGGCCAGATCCTTCTCTTAGTTACTCCATGGAGACCAATTTTCAGAGGCCATGAAGTTCTATCAGGGTAACTGATAGGGCTATGTAGCTCCAGCTGCTTATAATTATGAGAATTTGACAGGATATTTTTTCCGGAAGACTACCCAAAGAACTAGGTCATCAAAGCAGCTGGAAATGGCCTAGGTTCCTAGTCCCTGGAAGTGTGATTTGCAACACTAGCCAGCAAGTGGTCCTCATCCAGCTTTTGCTTCTTAAGAAAAATAGATGGAAAGAAGTTATAAGCACATGAAGCTCTGTGGACCATTTGAATTGTTGTTGCTGTTGCTGCTGGAAGAGATGAAGCAAATGAATAAGGATTATATGAAGCAAATACAACTACCGTGAATCTGGTTATTCAATATGTATATGGCTGCAATGTGTACTTGAAGTAACTAATGGTAGAAGATGGAGACATGTCTGTTGGCTGGTGGGTGTATTGAAACATATGGCTTTTGTGTGGTTGGAATGCAGCCTACTGCAGAAAGTGAAAGGCTCATCCATTGCTCCACCCACTCTGCTCTAATTCGACGTGAATATTTCAGCCTTAAAAAAAATGGTCTTAGGCCACGCAAGTGGGGAAAGTGTGCCCCTCCAAATGTTGCTGGACTACAGCTCTCATTATCCACGACTACTATCCAGGCTCATTGGAGGGTCATGGGAGTCCAGTGATATCTGGTGGATCACAGGTTTCCAGCTCCTGCACTGGCAAATTTATTTTCAACCAGTCTGTTCCCCGAACAACATTCGGAGAACTAGAAGGGCAAATCTTGCTCCATGCAGCATTGGCCATGGTCACACCCATACCATACACTGAATACACATGGCTTCCCTCAAAGAATCCTGGGAACGGTAATTATTAGTGGTCCTGGGAACCCAGCAAATTACACTTCCCATGATTCTTTGGGGGCAACCATATGCTTTCAACGTTTGATGTCCATGTGACCATGGACACCAAATCCACTTTGCGTAAAGGTAAAGGTAAAAGGACCCCTGACCATTAGGTCCAGTCATGGCCGACTCTGGGGTTGCGGCGCTCATCTCGCTTTATTGGCCGAGGGAGCCAGCGTACAGCTTTCGGGTCATGTGGCCAGCATGACTATGGCAAACCAGAGCAGCGCACGGAAATGCCGTTTACCTTCCCACAGGAGCAGTGCCTATTTATCTACTTGCACTTTGACATGCTTTCGAACTGCTAGGTTGGCAGGAGCAGGGACCGAGTAACGGGAGCTCACCCCGTCACGGGGATTTGAACCACCGACCTTCTGATCGGCAAGTCCTAGGCTCTGTGGTTTAACCCACAGCGCCAGCCACACCCCCCACTTTGCATAGAGCTTCAGAATAGTTGGGAAGTAGGCGCAATAATGCTTGGTTGGCATTTTTGAACTCTCCAGTCTATATGTCTCCTTCACGATTGGCCTTTTTAAAGCTCATTAGTAGGTTTAGGCTTGGCAAGAATTCTTCCATCTGCAGCAATAAAGCCATATCTTTTCTGGGCCTATGCAAGCCCCAGAATCAAACCAGAATCCACTGGACTATCACAGATTGGTGACATCCACATTGCCCTTCTTTGGTGATCAATGTTGCAAATGCTACCAGTGGGGGAAGTAGTTAGAGAAACTTTATGGAACAATTTAACAATATTGATTGGGTTGCATGTTGCCAAAGCACAGTTTTTCCAAAGTAGCATCGCAAATGAGGGAGGCAGGGAGGAGATTCCAGCCCACAAACGACGCTAGTTTTTTTTTGCCAAGAAAGATGTTGTGTCCGAGAGAAGCGATATGTAGAAATGAGTGTAGATGTTCAAGAGTCATAATATGAAGAGGCTGCAGTGCAATGGCCTGCCTGTTTTCTTCCAAATATATCTTCTGCCCTTATGTTGCCCCTCAGCAGAGGAAAAGAAAAAAACTAGTCTTTTTATAGAACATTGGCAGCAACCTTTAGGTGGTTTATTGATTTAATATTTCTCCAGAGACACCACGAGATACATGGCCCGCAGAGTGCCCTACGATTCGAAAGGTGATTTTGATGGCCTTGTTACGCTCACCTGCTCTTGGCATCCAGCCTCCAGTTGTCATTACATTGTTTTAATTTAAATACAGCTTCGGCTATGTTTATGAGCTATATTCTCCTCTTCCCCATTTGGCAACGGCTCAGTCCTTCTGCCTTTGGTGTGCGGTTCTCACGTGCTCACTGGAGTGATCCATTTCACGGTGAAGTAACCTGAATTTAATAGTAGCCTGCCTTGGTGGAGTGTTGCAGCTCAGTATATTGCCGCAATAAAGGCCAAAGGGAATGGGCTGGCGGACCTTCTAGAAATTCAGTTTTATTTATTACTTAAAGCTAATGAAGCAAAATGGATTCATGTTAAAGTGCTGCATGAATGTTAATCTCCCCAGATGGCAAGAACTGAAAAGTGATAAGTGGATAACTAAGACTTACTTAGCATTCGTTTAAAACTTCCAGCCGACAGCCGAGTGGCTAAATCGGAAAGCTGCTTATCAACAACTCAATAAAACTTCACACGGCCAAAAGATTTGAGACAAACTTCCCCCCCCCCATTTCTCCCTCCCCACACCCCATCTTCACACCCCACTCCTGCAACATTGCCACTCTCCTCCATGCACCTGCCAAATGAACCCAGCTACTGTTCTCTCTCACCACTGTTGAACTCTTGCTGTGATTCTCAGAAACCCTCTGAAGCGTGGTGCTATGGTTTGCACCTCTTTCTCCCATCACGCTCTCGTTGTTCCATTGTGGGCAAACTGGTAACAGCAGGTGACGATCTGCACCCCTAGTGCACAATTAGAATCATAGAGTTGGAAGGGACCATGAGGGTCAACAACACACTGATCCAAAATGGGGCTCAAACCCACAACCCTGAGATTAAGAGTCTCATGCTCTACCAACTAAGCTATCCCAGAGAGCTATGTATTCTATCCTACTTCATGTTCTTCAGTGACCTTGAGTTGTCAGTGGGCTAGCGACACTTGATGATTTTGTCTGGGCCACATGTTTAAGCAAACCAAGATGATCACACAGGGTCCCCGGACATTTCACCATCTATTGATCCCTGTACCACCACTTTATTTCTTACTGCCACCACCCAGGCCCTACCTGGTACAATACTGAGTCCAGTCAGGGTTAAATTGGAACATAAACTTCTGTTTATTTATTGCAGTTTAACAAGCGTGTGGTTTCATAAACAGTACCGGTCCATTACAATCATGGGGTGCCTATCCAGACCTACGGTATAACTTCCGCTACCTGCTCTCACTCACTAAACCACCTCTCAGATATTCACTTGTCTTCCTAGCTCCTAACTGTTCCTGACTCAGCTTATTTCACTACACTAAGTCAACCTACCCACAGACTCTATCCCAATTCTCTCCCACTCCAACCAACCACCCAACTCCCAACAAACTCCCCTCTTCGCTCCTCCCAGAGCGTGTTTTATAGTCCCTCTGACTCCACCCCCTGGGTTCTGATTGGGTAACCTGTTTAACTATTTCACCTCCAGCACTCTCATATGTTAACGTCACACTAAGCTATCCCAGAGAGCTATGTATTCTATTCTGCTTCACGTTCTTTAGTGACCTTGAGGTGCCACTGGGCTAGCGAAACTTGATGATTTTGTCTGGGCCACATGTTTAAGCAAAACAATATGATTTGCACTTCCTGGACGAATGCACGGATTAGAGCACTGTTATCCTTCTGTTTTTGCACTTTTCTGAATTTTGCAGTGCACTTCTCAGTTCAACACACACAAACACAAATCTTCAACTGAATAGTGTCGGCTCCTGTCAGTTTTTCTGCCTGTTAGGAAACAGCCCTGCAGAGCATTGCTAATGTCCTAAAGCAGGAGTGAAAGCTTTTAATCCTTTGTGTGTAGCCGTTGGCATTCGTCTATCTTGGGAGACAATGGAGCCCCAAGATCAAGCAAGAAGCTGCACCTAAATCTCTCCAGGAAAGTGCAAATTACTGTCCTTCAAATCACGCTGACTGTCTTCAGGAATGTAGTGTCCAGACAGACACAACACATGTAGTGGGAATCTGTTGCTCAGCCTAAAATCAGTCACTTGAATGCCTATACAAATGCATACATTCAGATGTATACAAAATGCATGCAAAAATTAGTATTTTGGGGTAAAAGCATGTGAAAAAGTGTATTTCACGAAAATGACATTGAAATGTGATTTTTAAATGAATTTTCAAATATTTACAAAATGATGTGGAAATGAGGCAGCGTGGACATATGAAACAGGCATGCACCAGAAATAGACTGATCTATCCATCCCTACTCAGGATCCATCAGAGTGCATCAACAACTTGGACACCCTTGCATTAATTTGCGATGGATTCGTCTTTAAGAGTGTATGGGGCTGGGATTTCCAGTTCCATACAATTTCCAATACAGTAACACAACTGTGGTTAATCCAATGTTTGGATTTTGTATTCTGTGACAAGTATGCAGACTGACTTTGAGTAAGCTTGAGTAGATGACCCGTTTTTGACAATAGTTATACAGGAGAGCATTGCACTTTAAAGAATTTACAGTTGTTAACGCTGGTAACTGTCATACTGTACTTCATGTAAAGAGATGCTTCAACCAACAAAGGGAATTCATTCATCCATTCATAGCTGGTTAGTTGGAAGGAAGGGAAGAGCACTACTGATGAGAGTATACAACCCAGAAGATGTTAATCACTATGCTAGACCTCTGTCTTTGTTGACACCTGTACATCAGATGTGGGACCAATTCACACATGTACTTGGTATCTCAATACACTAGAACAGCCTTTCTCAACCTTGGGTCCCCAGATGTTGTTGGACTGCAACTCCCATCATCCTTAGCTAGCAGGACCAGTGGTCAGGGATGATGGGAACTGTAATCAAACAACATCACATCACCTCTGACATGGTGGCTGCCACTCACACATTCTGCTGTTACTTACTGAATGACGTGGTATCAAGAGATATATTATTATATACTGCCCTTCATCCAAAGATCACAGTATGAAAACACAAAATACATAACATAATAACAAAACAACAACACCATTAACCCCCCTCCAAACACATCCTCCAAACACATTTAAAGGCCATATATGTAGAGGCAGCCCTGAAACAAATGAGGAGAAGTGCCATCTGTTCTCCATTTCACACATGCAAGCGTCACTTGATCACTTAAGGGAAGCAAGGGAGAAAGGATAATGTGAGTCGTGCTTCATTCTTCCTCGCAGGATGACCTCAGGGCAGCTGCAGCAGAAAAGGCAGTAATTGAAGTCAAGCTGAGATTTGTCAGAAGACATTTTTCTAATAAAATTCCTGATTTTCTTTCTTTCTCTCATCCCCATTTTGCTAAGTTTTCTCATAAAAATCTTCCCATTTTTGGTAGCACCTGCCACTGCCTCTGCCCGAATTCGGTGGCAAAGAATGATAGGAGGTTCATAGCATCATGGGGGATTAAAAAATGCCAGCCAGCTTGCCAACACAGTTGCTGCTGTTGTCACCTGCAACAGCAAGAACAAATAACATTTTCTTGACCGGGGGGAGGGGCAGAAAGAAGCTGTGCCATTGTCATTGCTCATGATAATAATAATAATAATAATAATAATAATAATAATAATAATAATAATACATTTTTATTTATACCCTGCCCTTCCCGGTTCAGAAAACTGGGCTCAGGGCGGCTAACAACAAATACAAAACACTTAATTGATGCAACAAAAAAAGCATACAGTATAAAACGTGAATAACAATAAATTCAGAATTCAAAAATCAATTTAGGGGGAAATCCATCCAATAAACATTAGATGATCACCAGGACTAGCTGGCTAAATTAGTCCTATTTGGGCCAGCGAGGAGACCAGGGGAGAATTAGCTGTGGGATCCCAGAGCGGGTAATCTTCATAGAAAGGGGAGGGGGAGGAAAGGAAGGGGAATAAAAGATCAGGCTAAGTTCAAATTGAAAGCAGGTGGAATAGCTCTATCTTACAGGCCCTGCAGAAGGAAGTTAAATCCTGCAGGGCCCTGGTCTCATGGGACAGAGCATTCCACCAGGTCGGAGCCATCACTGAGAAGTGATGAACCCCAACCTCAAAAAACCATTGGAGATTTTTATCCTCCCCAGGAAGAATTTTGGTTAAATGTTCCCCCCAATTTATCTGCCCACAAACAGGATGAAGACAGCTGTAACAGAGATGTTATGAGCCCCAACCGAGCCAGAATAGGAGGCTACAGTCTTGTCAGCTAAAACCATGCGTCTCTTTCACAAATGGCAGCAGACCCAACCACCACAATGGAGCTTGTGCACTAGCAATCTTGGCATTCCCACATGCCATGCTTCATCTTTAAAAGCTGGCGGGAAGGACGTGGAAACTTGTTGGGACGTCTTTTGCATTTCCATCCGATTATGAGCTTCTTGCCCCGCTCCTGAACTCCTCCTGAATTGTGTGTCCTGAACACTGTCTCTGCTGCCAAGCCTGAATAAATATCTCTTCCTTACTTACAAGGGTAAGTCTGTCTGTGTGTCTTGGGTGGGAGTCAGGGGAACCAGCAATACGATATTTCCTGCAGGCAAACTGTATGCTGATTGTGTTATGTATAATGGATTTAATGGAAAATGTATGTGTATTAATGAAGGCATAAAATGGAAAATGTGTATTGATAACATTGGGGTTTTCCCACAGTAGTTTTCAAAGTTGTCTCTGAGCTCCTGTTGAGTTGATGGCTAACTAATCCATGTTTTCTGGTAGCTAACATGTGAGTGTTGTAACCTTAGATCAGGTGACAAAGCTATAGGGTTGCAAATTCACCATTCAGAGAACAAAATCATGCGATGATCGTTCTCCAAGAAGCTGCATAGCCTTAGGCAGGCTAAGACAGGCTGGAATGGAGGAGAGAGTCAGTTTGGATTTTTGGAGGTTACCTTTTACAGTGGTACCTCGGGTAAAGTACTTAATTCGTTCCAGAGGTCTGTTCTTAACCTGAAACTGTTCTTAACCTGAAGCACCACTTTAGCTAATGGGGCCTCCTGCTGCTGCTGCTTCTGGAACCCGATTTTTGTTCTTATCCTGAAGCAAAGTTCTTAACCTGAAGCACTATTTCTGGGTTAGCGGAGTGTGTAACCTGAAGCATATGTGTCAGGAAACTGACATCAGAGCGAAAGGAGAAGGAGAGGCCCTTCGATTCTGCAGGAGAAGGTACCAGCACCAGGGGGAGACGCAGCTTGGTAGAGGGGGAAGGAAATCAGCGTAACACCAAGGATCCAGGAGGGCAAAGGGGAGAAGAGGGGGAAGAGCTCCGGGATTCTTCCCTGGACATCAGTGAGGAGAGCACTGGTCCTCCACTACCCACGCCCTCCCTGCGCAGAAGACTCCCGCGCAGTGAGAGGCAGAGACGACTGGGGGTCAAACAGCTTTTATGCTGGAAAAGGTTTAAGAAATGCCCACAGACAGATTCTGCTAGCGACTGAGGCAGCCACGCTGAGATGGCCTGTGCAGTCAGGACAGTTTAACCCAGGCAGTTAAGCTCCCAAACGGGGACAGTTTATGCATGAGTAACTCCAATCCACTACAGTATGTAACCTGAAGCGTATGTAACCTCAGGTACCACTGTATTTTTAAGAAGCTGAGCCATTGCTGGACAGCGCAAGACATGGTATGGATATTTTGAATGCATCTTTGATGCTTATGTTCTGTTTTTAAAGAGTTCTGCAAGTGAAAGTTTGAATAATATTTTGATGGGTCTGGACAATGATTTCTTCAAAAAGGAGCCAGTTCTTAAGCTTCCATTTGCTTCAGACTGCGCAATATTAATATCTGCAATAGACTGAGTCGGTTCTGTTGGCGTTACATTTCATTTTCAATGAGTGGCACTGAATGGCCAAAGACACAGCGGAAACGTCTGCCAATGTTGCTATTTCTTCTTTCTTCAGTATTGCCCTTTTGTTTCGCTGCTGAAAATGCGAAGGGCCACAACGGCTGTTTCCTGGCATAAGACCAGTACAGTTATGGCCTCTTGGCTCTTGATAATACTGGACCACAAGTTAGGCCTGCCAATCTTGTATAATTATGAAGTCTTCTAGAATGAGGCTGTATTTCTCCAGATCAAAGATTAATGGGAATCTGCGTCTGGGCGCTATGCCAGAAAATAATTAACTTGTATTATAAACAAAAACAATAATTAATAACAAGCTTGTCAAAGCTGGATTGAAAAGAGGAAATGTGATGTTAGTAATAGAAATAATAGAAAGAAAATGTTATTATGTTATTATGCTGCCGACGTTACGGATAAAATATCAAATATGCAGTCAGGTGCCAAAACACATTAGCTGCCGAATGAAGGGGGTACAATGAACTACTATGGAGCAAGCATATAGTTCCTGACAAAAAAATCTGAAGAAATAATGCGCTGGATTTCTTTCAGAATGTAAGACTAGGTTGCAGGCAGGATACAAAAGTAGCCAAGAGGAGGTTTGTCTTATTATGGGGCTTTTAATGTTTTCTGAGAAGGAAGCACACATAGTAAAATACAAACTTCCCTGTCCAAAAATGGTCCTAGCTAGCAGCCCAGTCAAAGCTGGTAAACAAAACATTTATCTTTCTCATGGAAATAAATGGATCTTTAAAAGTTGCCTGGATTGTATCTTATATTCCCCTCTACCTGTTTATGGTCTGGCTACCTGTTCATGGCCCACCTACACTATACCTTTAACATTGAAATACTTTATTGTCACTTGTACAACTTGTATACAGTGAGATTACGCGAGCACCCCTGACTCAGCTCTCTTAGTCTTAATTCCCCTCATTTACTGACGCACACCCACCAAACCCGAAAGTCAGTTGCCCTGTTGTTATCTTTTCATTCAGCAGCCTAACAGCCCAGGGATAGAAGCTGTTCTTTACCCTGTTGGTAAATCATGCTTCTTTATCTTCTGCCTGAGGGCAGGAGATCAAGAAAGTGCCGACCAGGGTGTGAATCATCCCTGAGAATTTTCCTCACTCTCCTGAAACAACGTTCTTCCACTATTTAATCCAGCGGATTCACGGGACAGCCCATAGTATCTTGTGCTGTATTCACCACCCTCTGTAGGCATTTCCTATCAGTTGATGTCAAACCAGCATACCACAGCGTGATGCAGTATGAAAAGACACTTTCTATTGTGGACTGGTAGAAGGAGATCATCAAATGTTGATTGACATCGTTCTTTTGCAATACTCTGAGGAGATGGAGTCTCTGTTGGGCTTTCTTAAACACCTGGGTTGTACTGATTTTCCAAGTAAGGTCTTCACTGAGATAAACTCCTAGGAACTTAAAGGAAGAGACTCTCTCCACACAGCCCTCTGCGATGTACAGCGGGGCTAGTTCTCCTCTCTTCCTCCGAAAGTCCAACAATTATTTAAATTTAAAACAATTTAAAGCCGTATCATATCACTTTAAGCAGCTACAACTCTCCCCCCCCCCCAGTAATCTTGGGAACTGTAGTTTGTCAAGGGTGCTGAGAACACCTTTACCTCCATCACGGAGCTACAGTCTCCAGAGATCCCTGGGAAGAAGGTTGTTAAGCTAGCCCAAGAAGAACTATAGACCTAACAGCTCTCTGCATCCTTTACAAACTGCAGTCCCCAGATACCCTAGCCAAGGTGACAGACTTCATGGTAACCTCTGAGCTGGATTTACTGCAATGTGAGGCTGCTCTTAAAGACAACTTGGAAACTTCAGTTAGATCAGATCTCGGTAGCTAGAATCTACCCACCATAGCTGTTTAGAGATATCTTTTCAAATGTGTATGTACACATTTGAAAATGTGTGTGTGTGGTCAATGCTTTCTTTCTAAAAAACTGTTTAGGGGTACAGTGGTACCTCGGGTCAAGAACTTCGTTCCATAGGTCCATTCTTAACCTGAAACTGTTCTTAACCTGAGGTACCACTTTAGCTAATGGGGCCTCCTGCTGCCGCTGCGCGATTTCTGTTCTCATCCTGAAGCAAAGTTCTTAACCCGAGGTACTATTTCTGGGATAGTGGAGTCTGTAACCTGAAGCATCTGTAACCTGAGGTACCACAGTAGTAGTAGTAGTAGTAGTAGTAGTAGTAGTAGTAGTAGTAATTAATGTATTATTTATACCCCACCCATCCGGCTGGGCTTCCCCAGCCACTCTGGGCGGCTTCCAAAAAAATATTAAAATACTGTAATACATCAAACATTAAAAGCTTCCCTAAACAGGGCTGCCTTCAGATGTTTTCTAAAAGTCTGGTAGTTGTTGTTCTCTTTGACATCTGGTGGGAGGGCATTCCACAGGGACGGCGCCACTACCGAGAAGGCCCTCTCATTTGCCTACTCATATTGAGATACTGCCCCTCAATGAGGCCAAACTTAGATTCACAAAATGTTTAGGGGTATGCATACCCCTGCGTCCCCCCAGGAAAAAAAGCACTGTATATGGTCATAGCTCAGTGGTGAAGCATCTGCTTTGAATGCAGACGGTATTGATCCCTGGTAGGGCTGGGAATGTCCCCTGTCTGAAATAATAATAAATATAAATATAATATTCTGCCCATCTGACTGGGTTGCCCCAGCCACTCTGGACTGCTCCCAACAAGATATTAAAAACACAATACAACATCAAGCATTTAAAACTTCCCTATGCAGGGCTGCCAGTCTGGCAAAGCTCTGCAGCTTTAACTGATACCCCAATTAATCCAAATCCAGGCATTTATTAACTTATAGGGTTTAGGGGGGGTCCCCCCTTAAATCTATAACAAGATTAAAAACACAATAAAACATCAACCATTAAAAAACTTCCCAATACAGGGCTTCAGATGTCTTCCGAAAGTCAGAGAGTTATTTACCTCCTTGATATCCAATGGGAGGGCATTCCACGGGGAAGGTGCCACTACCGAGAAGGCCCTCTGCCTGGTAAGTTCACTTCTCACAGAGAGGGAACTGCCAAAAGGCCCTTGGAGCTGGATCTCTGTGTCTGGCCTGAACAATGGGGGTGGAAAAGCTGTTTAGGGCTTTAAAGGTCAGCACCAACACTTTGAATTGTGCTCGGAAACATACAGGGGGCCAATGTAAATCCTTTAGGGCCGGTGTTATATGGTCCTGGGGGCTGCTCCTTGTCACCAGTCTAGCTTCCGGAAAGCAGCTGAGAGACAACATAGGCGATACTGACCAATGATCTGAAGCCATATAAGGCACCTTCCTGGAAGGAAATCCTGTAAAGCTTAACAGGACTTACCGTATTTTTTGCTCTATAAGACTCACTTTTTCCCTCCTAAAAAGTAAGGGGAAATGTGAGTGCGTCTTATGGAGCGAATGCAGGCTGCGCAGCTATCACAGAAGCCAGAACAGCAAGAGGGATTCACTGCGCAGCCATCCCTCTTGCTGTTCTGGCTTCTGCTTCTGAGATTCAGAATATTTTTTTTCTTGTTTTCCTCCTCCAAAAACCAGGTGCGTCTTGTGGTCTGGTGCGTCTTATAGAGTGAAAAATACGGTAGTCCGCATTACACATAGTGCATATCTACTATGCACCACTGCTACTGAAATCAAAGAGGTCTCCAATACTGCTTGAGATCATTTGTGTGTACATGTTTATTCAGAACCTCTTGCACCCCCACTTTTGTTTTTAATCTTTCTGCACGGTGCGACCAGCATGAAAATTTAATCAAACAGAATTCCTGCTCCGCCAAATGAAGAGAGATAAATCTCTCTGCTGATTTTGCAGTTGTTGATTCCAAATTTTCAGCCTCATCAGACTCTTTGCACTTCCTAAAAACTCATCAAAGCCCTAAGCCTTCAAAATCCATTGCCCAGAAAGCTATTGACTCCCCCCCCCCCCAGTCGACAGGACATTCCTTCTGGAAATGCCAAGCGTGTTCTTCCAACGATTGTGTTCATTTCAGCTTTCTTTGCGAGGGTCCAAAGCTTATGAAGAAAATGTAACACCTCTAGGTCGGTTGATATATATTTGTGCTCTTTTCTAAGGGCTTGTGTATACAATCAAATGCCATCCGTGATCGGGAGCTGGAAATGAGACGTGAGTGTGGGTGTTTTCTGCCTTGCTGGGTGTTTCTACACTCTGACTGTATGAGAAGTTTATAATGCATGAGAAACAGTTTTTCCTAAGCAGTGGCACACAAAGCCTAACCACTGCAAACATATAAACCACCCTGTAATCCGATGAAGGGCAATATAGAATTTTAAGTAATAGTTGTTGTTTAGTCGTTTAGTTGTGTCTGACTCTTCATGACCCCATGGACCAGAGCATGCCAGGCACTCCTGTCTTCCACTGCCTCCCGCAGTTTGGTCAAACTCATGCTGGTAGCTTCGAGAACACTGAAGAAGAAGAAGAAGAGTTTGGATTTGATATCCTGCCTTTCACTCCCTTTAAGGAGTCTCAAAGCGGCTCACATTCTCCTTTCCCTTCCTCCCCCACAACAAACACTCTGTGAGGTGAGTGGGGCTGAGAGACTTCAAAGAAGTGTGACTAGCCCAAGGTCACCCAGCAGCTGCATGTGGAGGAGCGGAGACGCGAACCCAGTCCCCCAGATTACGAGACTACCGCTCTTAACCACTACACCACACTGTCCAGCCATCTCGTCCTCTGTCGTCCCCTTCTCCTTGTGCCCTCCATCTTTCCCAGCATTAGGGTCTTTTCCAGGGAGTCTTCTCTTCTCATGAGATGGCCAAAGTACTGGAGCCTCAGCTTCAGGATCTGTCCTTCCAGTGAGCACTCAGGGCTGATTTCCTTCAGAATGGAGAGGTTTGATCTTCTTACAGTCCAAGGGACTCTCAAGAGTCTCCTCCAGCACCATAATTCAAAAGCATCCATTCTTTGGCGATCAGCCTTCTTTATGGTCCAGCTCTCACTTCCATACATCACTACTGGGAAAACCATAGCTTTAACTATCTGGACCTTTGTCAGCAAGGTGATGTCTCTGCTTTTAAAGATGTTGTCTAGGTTTGTCATTGCTTTTCTCCCAAGAAGCAGGCCAGTGCTTTATTTGAGAAAATGAGGTTCTGGTATGCACCATCTTCCTTCCCCCTTCCACCCCTTTGCCTGCCTCCACCGTTGCCACCGCTTCCTGCCCCCTGGAGGCGTTTTGGCACAACCTGCCAACATGGGTCTACCACAAAATGGTCTGCTAGAATGGCTGACGCTTCTTTTTCCTCCTTTCCTTGACGTGTGGGCCACTCTAGCCACCCCACTTTGTGGCAGAGCAAAGCAGTCCTCCTCTACTACAAAGTGGGGCGGCTAGAGCAGCCTCTAGCTGCACCACTTTGTGGTACACCTGCTTTGGCTGGTGGCACCAAAACTCCTCCAGGGGGGCAGGAATCAGTGCCGGTGATACAGAGGAAATGAACAGAAGTAAAAGGCGACCGATAACATGTGATATATAGCGTGTGGAGGGTGGCAGTGCATGGCACGGTTGGGAGGTGGTATTCGCCTGATTTGCTGAAAGCTGAATCAATAATAATAATAATAATAATAATAATAATAATTTATTTATTTATTTATTTATACCCCACCCATCTGGCTGGGTTTCCCTAGCCACTCTGGGTGGCTCCCAACAGAATATTAGAAACATGATAAAACACCATACATTAAAAACTTCCCTAATCAATGCCACTTCTCCAGGAGGGAGAAAGGCAGGGAGGTTGGTGCAGTCCAGGTGCGTTGATGCCTTTCAGTTAAACTGTTGTTGCTTCTTTGCTTTCTTATATTGTATTTTACACACTACCGCATTCCATGGAATTCGGATTGTAAAACAACATCAGAAATAACAGAAGCAACAAAAAAGACAGCTAAAAATCACACAGCATCTAGCACACTGCATTATGTTTGCTACAACAGGCTGAGAAAAATCTATTAAGTGGTCCGCCAACGCCCTCAGCAATTTTCAAGGGGTCTTGGGCAGAGGGGGAAAAGAATCTGGGGACCTTTGGTTTAGTGTTAAGTTTGGGAAAACCGTATGTAGTAATGGGCAGGCCCTGACCTTTTCTGGTGGTTCACAGGAACACAGAAGGTTGTCCTAGAGTACTGAGTCAGATCATTGGCCCATCTAGTCCAGGGGTCAGCAAACTACGGCCCATGGGCCGGATCCAGCCCAATTGCCCGTTGGATCTGGCCCGCGGACGTTCCGTGGATCGGCGATTCTGTTTGTTATTTTTTTTTTGTTAATTTTTTTGGCGGCACCATTTCTCTCCCTCTCACACA
This sequence comes from Podarcis liolepis, assembly GCF_965112155.1. Taxonomy (NCBI): domain Eukaryota; kingdom Metazoa; phylum Chordata; class Lepidosauria; order Squamata; family Lacertidae; genus Podarcis; species Podarcis liolepis. The sequence continues at coordinate 44,301,722 of NC_139563.1, read as the reverse complement.
CCACAGCACCTCCTCCTGGCTTCTCCCCGTCCTGCGTAGTGGAGTAAGGGGGCTGGGCTGAGCACCATTTTCGGCAGTGCCTCTCTGGAGCCAGCCAGCCCTTTTGGGCTGCTTGTCCCTCCACCACCGCCGCCATCCTCTGCCGCTCGCAAGGGCAGGCACAGGAGCCGCGGTTGGGAGAGTGCAACGCCGACGGCAGCAGCATAGGTAGGCAGGGGGAGGGCTGGGGGAAAGAGAGAAGCCCCCTCCAACACGTGTGCGCATGCGGTCCAGCCCGCCACAAGCTCTGGGGGACGGTGAACCGGCCCCCTCCCCCAAAAATTTGCTGAACCCCTGATCTAGTCCAATATTGTTGACATCAACTGGCACTTGCTCTCCAGGGTCTGACCTACTAAGAGAGTCTGTGGTTTGAACTTTGGGTTCTGTGTATTCAAAGCATGTGCTCTAAAATTTCAGGGGTGAAATTTTCTCTTTTTAAATTATTTTTTAAATAATTTTCCAAAATTTTAAACTAACAAACCAACATATACCACAACTGAACTGAATCCAATCTTAATAACATTGTTAAGTGACTTCCTCAAATTCCCTTGACTGAATTTCAATATATACCATTGTAACGGTTTTCCAAAACAGATTATCATAAAATTTACTTAATCCTCTTAACATCTTTGTTTCTTTTCATCTTTGCTTTAAACATAGGATTCTATAACTTCACATATTTAAATCCTTAGCCTATCTATTTTCTTGCAAGTATTTCTAATTAATTTATCTTAGCATATTTAAGTAAATAATCTTTGAAATTCTCAGGGGTGAAATTTTCACAAATCACCTTAACCACTGTAGAAATGAGCAGGGAAGTACTTGTTGCAATGCTTTTTTGCTGAGAGATAATATTTTCAGTTCGAAGAAGAACTCTAATACAGATCCAAATAATATGTAGATGCACCACCAAGCATGTGCACATCCCAGAGGTGGAAATTTTTATTAAGGATCAGGGGCCAAGCAAACTCACTGCTGCATAAACTCCACATGCTGGCACAGCTATCTGGAACATTGGCGAGACTGTTTATATTCAACTCTGATCCGGTTTGAAACAACATCTGAACCAATTAATAACAACATAACCGGTCTGAAAGGGGAGACAATTTTTCTTTGTTAATGGAAATGTCAGCAATACAAGCTGGCTTGATTAAAGACAAAACATTAGTAAATCTTGGAACGATATGAAGCATGTGACAGGAGCGCCCTGTGTGCACATAATCCTTTTTCTCTTTCTTGTGCTGAATTGTTTGTTCGCTCTGTTTTTCCTGCCCATAAGCAGTCTCCCTGAATTGACCACACACTCACAAATCCTTCAAAGGAAGTAGGAGGCTATACAATGCTTTGTGGCCGTACATACAAAACAGGGCAGAGGCGTCACACGGAATACTATGAGCAGAAGATTCTTTACCCTTCTGAAGGCAGAGCTGCAAATAAAGCTAAAATATAGGCAGAACAATGGCTGCTTTCTCCCATCCTGCTTTTTGTGGGTTGTCATGTTTTATGCTTTGAGGATGCTTCTCTCTGTAGTTTCAGATTAAAGCAACACCTTCATCCAGCAGTCCATTTCAGAAGCTTGGATGGCACTTAACCCCCTTCCTCATTTTGAAGACTTGTGTGGGTCACCTGTAAGTCTTACAGCGCCTCCAGAAAGAGCTCAGGATCAAACTCAACCAGTCCCAAGCGGAATAATAATAATAATAATAATAATAATAATAATAATAATAATAAATAATTTATTTATACCCCGCCCATCTGGCTGAGTTTCCCCAGACACTCTGGGCGGCTCCCAGTCAAGTGTTAAAAACAGTACAGCATTAAATATTAAAAACTTCCCTAAACAGGGCTGCCTTCAGATGTCTTTTAAAGAATGGATAGCTTCTTATTTCCGTCACATCTGAAGGGAGGGTGTTCCACAGGGTGGGCGCCGCTACCAAGAAGGCCCTCTGCCTGGTTCCCTGTAACTTGGCCTCTCGCAGTGAGGGAACCGCCAGAAGGCCCTCGGCGCTGGATCTCAGTGTCCGGGCTGAATGATGGGGTGGAGACGCTCCTTCAGGTATGCTGGGCCGAGGCTGTTTAGGGCTTTAAAGGTCAGCACCAACACTTTGAATTGTGCTCGGAAACGTCCTGGGAGCCAATGCAGATCTCTCAGGATTATGTGGTCCCGGCAGCCACTCCCAGTCACCAGTCTAGCTGCCGCATTCTGGAAGGATGCTCTATAGATCAGCCATGTGCAGACTCCACACCCATACCTGATACAGACTTTGCAGGGGTGTGTAGAGATGCTAGAAGAAGAGAGATAGATAGATTAGAGATTATCCTTCCTCACATTTGTGAGTTCAGCGCAGTGCCAATCATCTGCAGCTTAAAAGGGAAGCTTAGATAGGCCAGTTTTAGCCTTTTAGTTTAAGAAAGCCAGGATGCTTTAAGGCACACTGGATTCTCCTGGTATTCCCTCCTTTTCTCCCCCCCCCCCTTAAAACAGCAATCACACAGTCTTGTAAAAGGTAAAAAATAATATTTACTTGTTGAAGAGTAACAGATGACAGCAGCTTTGTTCAGGCAGGCTTAAAATGGCAATCCAGTTACAAAGACATACTGTATAAGACACCCCCTATTTTGGGGGACTCAGGTTTAAGAAAATGGAGGGAGATGGCCCTGTGTATAAGACATTCCCTAATTTTTGACATTATTTTTTGGGGGGAAACCTAGTTTTGGGAAAATACGGTACTTCAGTCTAGTTTAAAATGGTGTCTGAGCAATGGAGCTTACAGGAAAACTCTGTTAGCTTCAGCTCCTATCATGTACCTATCTAGCAAACATGCGTTGTTGGTTTGACTGCATTGTAAATATCCCACAGATTCCAGGCTCTATTTTGTTTCTTTGCAAGGACTGTGAGATCCGCCAGCCAGAGCCAGATACAAAATGGTAGCTGAAGGGGCAGAGGCTGATCCAAATACATAGTATATCCCATGCACCATATACCAGGAAGTAGGACTGCACCATGCAGACCATGCAAAACCCAGGATCCATCTGGACAAGGAAAGAGAGAGAGAGAGAGCGCATATCCCCTTGTGTGTGCAAGGATGCCAGTGTGGCCAGTGGTCAGGTATGATGGGAGTTGCAGTCCAGCAATATCTGGGCTGCACCAGACTGGGGAAAGCTGCTTTAGTAAACACCCCTGCAGATGAAACAAAGAGAACGAGGGAAGACTGCGTTTAGAAGAAGTGACCATGACATTGTTCTTACAAGGGTGACTCTCCTTCTGAAAATGAGAGAGTGGCTAGGTCTGCTAACAGAGGTGTACCTAGGGTCCCTTGCACCCTTGGCAAGGAGCTGTATTGGCACTCCCACCCCAGAAAATATTCCTTTACCACAATAGCCACATTAGACATTTCTACATTTTGCATAGTAAATGTAGGAACGTAGGAACGCGGGTAGCACTGTGGTCTAAACCACTGAGCCTCTTGGACTTGACGATTGGAGGTTGGCGGTTAAAATCCCCAAGCAAGCTCCCGTTGCTCTGTCCCAGCTCCTGCCAACCTAGGAGTTCGAAAGCACACCAGTGCAAATAGATAAATAGGTACCACTGTGGCAGGAAGGTTTCTGTGCACTCTGGTTTCCACTGTGGTGTTCCGTTGCACCAGAAGTGGTTCAGTCATGACCCAGAAAGCTGTGGACAAATGTCGGCTCCCTCAGCCTGGAAGCGAGATGAGTGCCGCAACCCCATAGTCACCTTTGACTGGACTTAAATGTCCAGGGGTGCTTTACCTTTTACCTTTTTACATTTTACACATCCTGAGTATTCAAAGTGTCCAGAGTGCGGGCAAGGTGAGCAGGAAGAGTAAAAACATTTTTGCACACCTTTGTGCCACAATGCAAGAAGGATGGGAAGCTTCTCCCACATTTGATCTTGCTGCGACAGCAGCAGCATGTCACCACACGCATACACCACACACTCCATAGTCTGGTAGGTGATTTTTGCACCCACCCACCCTGGGCCTGCGCCCCCAGCAAAGGCCGGTTTTGTCAACCTGTCTGTTAACCTCAGTAAGCTGTACGGAATCAGTTGCAGGCTACATGGGGGCACATTAGAGATGTGTACACAAGCATGAGTGCATCTGTGGATAATTTCTAAGGCCACTTAGCTTCTGATGCCAGCCCTGGGTTACAGATGATTGCAACAGCCCAATCCTTATGCTTAATTCTTCCTATTAAGCACTGTGCCGGCGCATGATACATTTTCATCTCCACCGGCTTTTCTTTTCCTTGTCGACTGCTCTATTTGTGCTCTGTTTATGCAGTTCTTCTGCCTCATCAATTCTTTCTTCTTTTATAGGTTAATTTATCTAATTCTCAGTCAAACAAGGACACAGAACTTTGTCAATTATTTAACTTCTCATTAATCTCTCCCAGAAAGCCTCTGTTTCTGCTCCTCGGTTGTTTGCAGTTTCTGTTTGCTGGGAATGAAAGTCTTTTGTGGCCACTGTCTCTTGTCACATGCAAAGCCAGGTTTTCTGCCTGCTGGTCTTTTGACCTGGAAGTAATTGGGGTGAAGACTGCATGTGTGTTGTTTTTTTTTGGGGGGGGGCTGCAAAATATGTTTCCCCATTTAACCCATGATCTTTAGTGCATGGAAATGGCTGCAAAAGAATATCCTTAGTCTTTTATCTGGAAAATTATTAATTAATAATTGTGTTAATATCTCTCTGTTGCATATGCACCTTCTGTCAGTAGCAAGTGACTCTGTCAGATACCTGTACTGTAAACAATTTTGGGTAGCCAATAAGGGGGTTCAAATGTCCACCTGATGTTGTGAAATCTCCCCTCCTCTTTGTGAATGTCCTTTTCCTCAGTTCATCTCCTCTGAAAAATACATGGGGCTAATTGCCATTATTATCATTTTGCTCCATTATCCATAGCCTTTTCTTCATCATAAATATAATAATAATAATAATAATAATAATAATAATAATAATAATAATAATAATAATAATAATATCTTTATTGTCATTGCCCCCTCTCGGGGAAAACGAAATTACTTGACACCCACGGTGGATTTTTCTATGAGGAAATGGCTGACTGATGCAGTATATTGATTTCAGCAAATAAGACAGACAAATCCCAAGGTTCAAATCTCAGCACAGCCATAAACTCAAGATGTGTTTTTGGGAAAGTGCTATATTTCAGCATCAGCCGATCCATTCCCCATCAATAAGATGGGTATAATACTGGTTTGCACACCTAACAGGATTACTGTCAGGATTATTCTGTGTGAAGGAGGATTTCTTCGTACTGGGTGAATGGCCAGCAAACCAGTACATGAAAGCCAATGCAAATTAGTTTAAATTGATGCATATCAAGGCAAAAACATATTCCTTTTTTCAATTATATTTTATTAAGTTTCCATGGAATTGTTGTTTCTCTCCTTCTGCGGCACACCACCTTCTATCTATCAAATCATAATCTAATTACTTCTGCTGCTCATAGCTCTAATCCTGCCCGCAAGTTCATACTATAATATTTATTTAAATAGTCCCAGAAAGGCATCCGTTCTTCCATAAAAACACTCATCGTTAGGCAAAAAGTAAGTCACACATATATTGATGGTGTGGCTGGACTGGCAGTGATAAATCAGTAGAGATATCCTGGAGACATGCTGGATAGCTCAATGAAAACACCAACTGTCAAGGCTCTGGGAAAGCTATTCCTCCCCCTGCAAGAGCAGAGAAAACAAGGTAGAGTCCTTTTTAATGAGACTTATTCAATCCTAATAGCGAGAGACAAAAGAATGCAACAAGCCTTAATAATGCCGTTGCATCAAACTGGGATCAAAGAGAGCCAGTGTGGTGTAGTGGTTAAGAGCAGTAGATTCGTAATCTGGGGAACCGGGTTCGCATCTCCGCTCTTCCACATGCAGCTGCTGGGTGACCTTGGGCTAGTCTCACTTCTCTGAAGTCTCTCAGCCTCACTCACCTCACAGAGTGTTTGTTGTTGGGGAGGAAGGGAAAGGAAATTGCTAGCCGCTTTGAGACTTCTTAGGGTAGTGATAAAGTGGGATATCAAATCCAAACTCTTCTTCTTCTTCTTGGCTGAGGGAGCCGGCGTTTGTCTGCAGACAGCTGCCGGGTCATGTGGCCAGCATGACTAAGCCACTTCTGGTGAACCAGAGCATCACATGGAAACGCCGTTTACCTTCCTGCTGGAGTGGTACCTATTTATCTACTTGCACTGCTAGGTTGGTAGGAGCTGAGATCGAGCAACGAGAGCTCACCCCGTCACAGGGATTCGAACCGCCTACCTTCTGATCAGCAAGTCCTAGGCTCTGTGGTTTAGACAAAACACTAATATTAAAATCAGCAAAACACTGCCCCTCCAACAATGGCCCAGCCCAAGAGTCTGTTCAGCCAACCCACACAACTTAAGCCGCTCACAATAATTAAGCCTATTTTTTCCTTAGTTAAAAAAATTAAATTCTACATGCCTTGGATGCACTTGACTCATTTATAAATAGATTAGGTTGAGAAATGGGTTGAGTAAATGATTCATTTTTTAAAGAGAAGTTTAAAAACATGCTGCTATTTGATGAACAAAAATGGCATTTTAATAAATAGAGGTTAAAATACTTTGCTGGACCACTGGTGAGGCAGTATCAAAAGGGCAGGATTCCTCACTAATGAAAACCAATGAAGCTTTGGTTTAATTTATGTACCAATTAAATTGGTGCCCCTTGCTGATCGCAGTAATCTTTTTAAAGCTAGGTAAGCAAAAAAAAAGTGGCATTAATGATCACTATGATGGCTTGGCGTTTTTGGACTTTTAAAGCGAGCAGGCGGAATCGTTAGTCTATACAAGCCAATGAGTTCAGAATTGCTCTCCCTAATTTCTCTTATCTTTTGCTGACACTGGGTACCAAACCAACAGTGTTCACAGATTCTGCTTCCCCTTAAAATCTTCTGTATTGCACAAACGGTTCTGTCAGCAGATCTTAGGATATAAGAAATAATCTTAGGCAGGAGTTAAGTTTATTGCCTAGGATGTTCCATTTATAATTTTTTAAAAATTATAATTAGTTTTTATAACTAATCCACAGATATTCCAGAGGATTGTCATAGAATACAAAAGTCCAGCTCATCAGTCAGTTTGGTGATTGAGACACTGTAGGTGGAATTCAACTGAATTTTCCTCATAACAGACCCACTGAAATAAATAGCCATGATTAAGTTACATAGTTCCATTCATTTCAGTAGGTCTACTCAGAGTAAACCTTAATTGAATACCACACACTCAGTAAATCATTATTTTTTAAAAAGATAGTAGACACATATTAAACTTTATGACCCATATATGGAGCTGAGTGAATCCAGCTTGTTTGGTTTTGCATGGTGATTGCTACTGTTATTGCAGTATGAAATAATGGCTGCATTTGGATGTCTTGATAAACCATGGTTTAGTGCAGGGGTCTGCAACCCGCGGCTCTGGAGCCGCATGTGGCTCTTTTACATCTTTGCTGCGGCTCCGGGGCGGATACTAGTGAGGGGATGAGGCGCATTGTGCGCCCTGACACTCCTCACTGTGGCGCGCACTGTACTGGCTGTGACGTCGCATGGGGGCAGTGCGTGCGTTAGTCACGCACCGTCCCGACGTCACCTTCCCACCCGCTGTCAGATCGTGGCTCCGGAGATATATTTGTTTTAAATGTCGCAATGGTTTTGCGGCTCCCAGTAGTTGTTTTTTCTTCGGAAACGGGTCCAAGTGGCTCTTTTTGTCTTAAAGGTTGCAGACCCCTGGTTTAGTGTGATGGAAACAAGTGTGGCCTGTCCTGGGCTCTCATGCTCCCCCTCCTCCCTCCTCTTCCTCTGGCAAAGCCATAAGAAGAGTGTTGGGAGTTTTCATTTCCAATTCCAATTAACCATAGTTTAGTGTTCTGTCTGAACCCGAAACTCTGGTTAATTTTGACTATGGTTTGTTGAAACAAGCCACCTTCAATAAGCCTTGAAGATGGCTTATGTGACAAACAATGCATGTTCTTGGGAAGTTGCATTTTTGCGATATCAGTCGCTATGCCACCATCACCTTGGAATTCTATCTCGCTCTAAAGCTAAAGGCACTTCAAAGTAATGGGATTCCTTGTGAGTAATGAAGGATGCTCCTCACTGCCAGTTGGACTCAGTTCTGTGATTCCCACCTCACTTTATCACTCCATATCATGGATTAAAACCAGTTAGACAATCCAGAGCACACACCAGATCACTCCAGAATCCAGTGTAAGTAGTTTACAAGGAAACAAGAAATAAATTCTAGGTTCCATTAAAACTTGGGTCCGGGATGAAAATTGTTAGCATTTTAATGGACATTTCTCCTAATAAACACATTTTGTATGGAGTTGTGACTAATATGCACACTTTTGCAAGCAATCTTCTACAATAGAATGCGCTTTTGTATGTTATTTTTCATTAATATGTGCAATTTTTATACACACTTTCTCCTAACATATGCAGTTTTACACATTTTCTTTTAGTTGGAGAACTGCATCACAAAAATGAGAAAAATGTGAACTTTTGAAGGCTAGCTGTGTTTCAGTTTGTGTGTTGGTTCAAATTATGTATTTTCTCATTGTACTGAAAAGAAAATCAAATTCCTTCCCCAGTCCTAACGCAGAATCACAAAAGGCTACAATCCTGAGACATAGATTTTATGTTTGTGTCAAATCACAGAATGTCTAAGAAGAGTGTAATGCACAATCTAAGCACTTTAAGATTTATAAAAATAAAACTTTTAAACCCAAGGTATGTTATAATGAACCTGAAGCAGCTTACAAAAAAAGAGCAAGAATAAAATGCTATTAGGGTAAATGCTATTTTCTTTAAAACACACACACACAGCCAGTTAAATTTCCCACAATTCTGCTTCTCCAAACATAAATGTCTTGCGGGCTCTTTTAGAGTTTTCAGATATATTGGATATCATGGCACATTATATATCACATAGATATTTTTCAATTACCTTAACACATCTCTGGCAGAACAGATGCCAACCTGTTCCTCGGTGTTTCTCTATAATAAGGCAGGCATCCAAAATGATGTGCTGGAGCTGTCAGATCAAAAAGTCAAAAGTGAATTGGTATGGAACGGCGATATGTGTGCGGAAGAGCACTATGTATTTGAGATGAGGACATTTTACTTAAATAGCATCTTATCTAGAAACATGTGGCCTCTGGTAAATTGAACAGGATAAATCTTTATAGATCTATGTACACCAGCATCTAGCGGTGCAAAAATCTGAGCGCAATCTTTTCTAAACCCGTAAACTGGGGAGCTGATTGAAAAAGATAACAGCAACGACAACAAGGCACCCTTTTGCTCCCCTTGTACTTATTCATACATTGTGTTTATTACCAAATTCACGGTGAGGGCTAACGCCGCAGTCCCTTCCAGGTGGTTGGATTCCTCCATTTGACTTCAATCAGTGTATCCTGAAAGCAGCCAGATGTTCAGAGAGTGTCCCCAAGGCATGTGGAGAGTGTTTTCTTTCCCTCCCACTTTCTTTCTGCTTACAGCAATGGATAAGCCAGAAAAACACACACCTTGTGGCTGAGAAATTCAAGGCTGATGAGCAGTTTGATGGGAGAACCACCACAGAAAAAGCCTTCCTTCCTTTAGGAGCTCCACAAAACCACTGCCCATTTTAAATGTCTGCGTGGTGCCTGCATGTCCGCAGGGCCTTGCAGAGGCCCGGGCCAGGTAGATAATGTGCCCCCACCTTTTTCCCCACCAAATTTTATCCTCGTTGAGCTATATGTACTCCTCGGGTGTAAGTAATATTTCTGGCCTGATCAACAAAATTTTAAACAAATGGCCACATCTTCACCAATTTTTCATCATTTTCAAAAAAAAAAAAAAAATAGTGATAAGAAAGCCAATACACTTATCTTTAAGGTACGTGTGGTGGTTGTTTTTTTGGCAAACAAGATTTCAAACAAAAACCCACCAACTTTTAACAGCATGATAAACATGGCCACCATCACGTTCGCGGCGCGCTGGCTGCTGGAGCCTTGGTTGCCTCCACCCACCTGGTGCCTGTTCTGTGCTCCTCTGTGGAGCCGATCGCAGGACAGGGAAACTTTTCTCTCGCGATGGCAGCCATGGCCCCAGGGAATCTGCCCACCACCGCCGCCGCCTTTGCACCTCCACGTTCGCCCCAGTGCATCCCCTGTGATTGTGAATATGCTGACCGAGGCCCCCTTTGGAATCGGAGGCCCGGGCCAAGTGGCTCTGTCTGGGTCTGCATATCCGCATAGGGCCAAGGATTGATGCAGTACAAAGAATCTTTTAAATGCAACAGTGACATTGTGGGTGGTGCCAGGTGGCGGACCTTGGTAATATTGCGTCCTGTGCGAGGCCAGAATTTGACCTGCCCCCCCCCCAGCCCTCGCCCTGCCTTCCCAAAGCTGGCTAAGGGAGGTGCCAGGCTTTGGGAATGAGGTGCAAGGCTCTGGCAGAGTCCTAGAGCCCTCCCACCTCCTTCCCAGTAATGCGGCCTTCTCAGTAATGGTGCCCACCTTGTGGAACATCCTCCCATCAGATGTCAAGGACATAAATTACTATACAGTGTTTAGGAGACATCCGAAGGCAGCCCTGCATAGGGAAGTTTTCAATGTTTGATGTTTTAGTATACTTTTATATTTGTTAGAAGCCACCCGGAATGGCTTGGGGCAACCCAGTCAAATGGATGGGGTACGAATAATAATATAATAATAATTAATACTGGTTTTTTTCAGCTGGAACTCGCCGGAACTCAGTTCTGGTACCTCTCAGGTAGGCGCCATTGACATTCTAAGAGAACAAGGGAGGCGTTCATGGTGAGTTCCGGCACCTCTTTTTCTAGAAAAATAGCAATTTAATATTATCATTAACTTGGCTTTGGGAAGGAGAAAAAAGGACTCTGGGACTCTGTCAGAGCCTTCATGCCTCCTTCTCAAACCACAGTGCTTACTAGTCTTTGGGAAGGAGGCAGAAAGGCGTTCCCTTGGTACCTGTGCCAGAGGACTGGTCGCACTGCCCTAAATCCATCTTTGGTAGCACTACACCAGGGGTAGCAATATCAAAAGCAACACAATGGCCAGAAACAATAATGACAGTGACTACATAATCACATGAGCACTGTTCCAGAGTATTTTTCATTATTAGGAAAAAAGATTGGTTAATGAAGAAATTACATATCTTTCTACTTACAAGTGTTGAACTAATTGGCTGATGAAGAATTCAACGAAACAGTAGTTGTTATCCAGAAACAACTTTAGCAGAGTTCAGAGTTGGACATCAGAATTGGACATTTGCTGATTATACAAAGCTTCACAGCTTGCTCTCCACCGGGTAAAGTCTGGCACCGTGATTCATTTAAGGACTTTCAGAGACTTCAGTTTGTTAGTTTTGATGTTTTGAATTACTCCATAAAGTTGTTCACATTGTTATTGTTTCTGGCCATCGTGTTGCTTTTGATATTGCTGACTCATTTTGTAACACAGGGGTTGGTTTGTTTACTACACCAGGGGTAGGCAACCTAAGGCCCATGGGCCACAAGTGGCCCACGGTGGTTGTTTAACCGGCCCCCGAGCCACCACCGAACTGAGCCGCCCGCCTGGCGAGTCCCCGCCCACTGCGCTAAACCAGCACAGCGTGGCTTGGGGACTCACTTCCGCAGCGCCGGAAATTGCGTCTGCACATACACAGACGCTGGAAATCATGTCTGCACAGATGCAGATGCCAGAAACCGCAGGCACACGCACTCACACGCGTGCACAATCCTGCCCACAGAGGGCTCTCCGCTGGAGTGAACCGGCCCAGGCGAGGTAAACTTTGCCGACCTCTGCTACACACCGTCAGTGTGCCACAACTAAATCAACACCAAGCCTGCTGCAATACCTGTTCTTACATTTGAAATGTTTAGGAATCAGAGGCACATCTGGAAAACATTCCTACTGAGTATCCGTCCTGATTTGTTTCCACAAAGTTTGCAGCGAGGTTATATGACATCGGCAGTTTATCAAGCTTTTGTTCTGATCTGTTTGTGGGGAGCTGATGGAACATTGCATCAAGTACCGTATTTTTTTACTCTATAAGACTTACTTTTTCCCTCCGAAAAAGTAAGGGGAAATGTGTGTGCGTCTTATGGAGCGAATGTAGGCTGCACAGCTATCCCAGAAGCCAGAACAGCAAGAGGGATTGCTGCTTTCACTGCGCAGCGATTCCTCTTGCTGTTCTGGCTTCTGAGATTCAGAATATTTTTTTTCTTGTTTTCCTCCAAAAACTAGGTGCGTCTTGTGGTCTGGTGCGTCTTATAGAGCGAAAAATGCGGTAGGTGTTATCCCACACCTTGCAGTACATTTTTCCATCATTTCTCCTATGACAAAAAGTCCGTGTGTGTGTGTATGTGTGTGTGTGTGCATACAGAAAGAAAGCTTGTTGCAAAACAACAACATATCCACTTTAATTGCACAACCTGAATTTTCTCTTATGTGCTTGAATCCCGCCCACAAAATAGCACTCTCAGCTCCTGCTTCCAAGGATGATTTGCTTTTCTCCTTGAATGTCACCCTTCCCGTTCGGAAGTACTTCATATTGAAAACATAGGGACGTCATTTTCAAACCCCTGAACTTTCCCACACTGTTTCATAAGGGTGCCTTGGAGTTATTGAGCATCAGTTGGGAAAAAGCCAACCTATACATTCTTCACCCAGGTCAAGAATTTCCCCAGTCTTGGGTACCAACAGGGCTTTCCCCCCAGCCAGAACTCACTGGAACTCAATTCCAGTACCTCTCAGGAGGGCACCGTTGCCATTATAAGAAAACAAGAGAGGCGATCATTGTGAGTCCTGGCACCTCTTTTTCTAGAAAAATAAAACTGGTACCAGCACTGTATATCCCAGAGCCAGCCAAAAAGCCCAGGGAAGTTTAGGCCAACAGAGGAGTACAGTCCTTGAACTAGCATTGCCTTAGAAAAAGAGCAAAGAACACAGATTCTGCTCACTCAAAGGAGAAACTTTCCCAGAACTGATAAGTTTTGAGTCACTTGTAGCATTTTTATGCCGTTTGGCATTCAGGCAGGGTCAAAGCCGAAACTGGTGAGCTGTACAAACTAGTAAAGGACTTCAAAGAGATAGAATGTGACCTTGCTTTTTTCTTTGGAGAAAGTTTAGCCTTTTGAGAGACTGCTCTTCAGTTCTGAAAAGGCCTCCCATTTAATGAATTACCGGGAAGCTGTGAATATCTCAAGTGACTAGATGCAAACTCATAATTCATCAAAGGCATGGAGCCCTGTACTTGGATAACACAAAAAGGGGCAGGTGTAGAAAGGGCAAGGACTCAGAATAAAGTATATAAGGCAGCCAGAGTGCAAAAATGTTCATCAGCAAAATAATAATTATAATAATAATAGTAATAGTAATAATAATAATAATAATAATAATAATAATAATAATAATAATAATAATAATAATATTTATATCCCGCCCTCCTGGGCTCAGGGCAGCTAACACCAAATATGAATTACAATAAATGTAACGGGGGTTAAAATGCAGCCTCATTTTAGTAGTAGCCCATAAATCAAGACCATAAAGGGAGGAAACATCAGATATTCACCCAAGCCAGCTATCCATGCTGGTCCTACATGGGCCAGCAAAAAAGCCAAGGGAAAATTTATATACCAAACAGTGGCGTAGCGTGGGGGGTGCCAGGGGTGCCGGCCGCACCGGGCACAACATTTGGGGGGCGCGTTTGGCCGGCCCTCCTCGAGGAAGCAGGAACCCCACTGTCCTCGGACCTCCTCCGAAGCCTGGCGGTGGGGCGGAGAGACCTCCTTCTGCCGCCAGGCTTCGGAAGGATGCTCCGAAGCCTGGCGGTGGGGCGGAGAGACCTTCTCCCCGCACCAGCCTTCGGAAGGCTGCTCCGAAGCCTGGCGGTGGGGCGGAGAGACCTTCTCCCCGCACCAGCCTTCGGAAGGCTGCTCCGAAGCCTGGCGGTGGGGCGGAGAGACCTTCTCCCCGCACCAGCCTTCGGAAGGCTGCTCCGAAGCCTGGCGGTGGGGCGGAGAGACCTCCTTCTGCCGCCAGGCTTCGGAAGGATGCTCCGAAGCCTGGCGGTGGGGTAGAGAAACCTTCTCCCCGCACCAGCCTTCGGAAGGCTGCTCCGAAGCCTGGCGGTGGGGCGGAGAGACCTTCTCCCCGCACCAGCCTTCGGAAGGCTGCTCCGAAGCCTGGCGGTGGGGCGGAGAGACCTTCTCCCCGCACCAACCTTCGGAAGGCTGCTCCGAAGCCTGGCGGTGGGGCGGAGAGACCTTCTCCCCGCGCCAGCCTTCGGAAGGCTGCTCCGAAGCCTGGCGGTGGGGCGGAGAGACCTTCTCCCCGCGCCAGCCTTCGGATGGCTGTCCTGAAGACTTGTGGTGGGAGCAGTGGCGTAGCGTGGGGGGTGCAGGGGGGCCTGCTGCACCTTGCGCAACATCTGGGGGGGCACGGAAGAGACTCGAGTGCTAAAATCCACGGGTTAGGGGGCGCAAATTACTTGCCTTGCCCCGGGTGCTGAGAACCCACGCTACGCCACTGATACCAAATAAGGGGTCAGAGTGAGTCTAAGCTGAAGGCCAGGTGGAACAGCTCTGTCTTGCAGGCCCTGCAGAAAGATGTCAAATACCTATATGCAGAATTTGACTCCCTTCTCCCATAAATTGGGAACTTGATTGGCAGGAAGTGAGGTGCAGGAAAAGGAAAAAGGCGAGGTGGAATAATATCGATAGCAAAGTAACAAAGACCAAAGGGACCTTGGGCTGTGAGGCTGACTTGCTGGCGCTTAACTGTTATCACCAATGTTCATGGGAAACAGTAGAATAGCATGTTCTTGAGGACAGAGGTGGAGGTAGGCAACTTTAAACTCTGAACTTAATGGTCTTACTGAATTAGGCATCTTAACTGGTAACGTATGTTGCTTCACTTATTCCTTCAGCTTGTTGCATGCCAGATCCATGCTGTCTTGGGTGAAAACTATTTCCTGGATCCATTTCATTTGGGGCGTAGATCCAGTTTTGGTTACGCTGCATGATAACCTTTGTTGGGAGAGAGACAGAGGAGTGTGTCCTCCTTAATTCTCCTTGAACTCTCACCTGCTCTCAGTCTCAATGACCATGGTATTCTTCTGGAGTCCACACCTCATCAGATGGTCATTTTCAGAGTGTGGTGCTTGTAGAATTTTGTTTGACCCCATAGAGCCTTCAGTGAGGTGTTCCACAGGGTTCAATTTTATCGCCCATGATGTTTTAACATCTACAGTGGTACCTTGGTTTTCAAACACCTTGGTTCCCAAACACTGAAAACCCAGAAGTAAGTATTCTGGTTTTCGAACATTTTTCAGAAGCCAAACGTCCAATGCTGCTGTCAACTATTGTTTCCGGGGCGCCTGCACCACTCAGAATTGCACCTTAGTTTTCGAACTCTTCGGAAGTCAAACAGACTTCCAGAACTGATTAAGTCTGGTGCTTTTGTTTTTGCTATTTATTTTGCATTTTTGTTTTTGAGGCTTTTTCGGTTAATTTGCTTTTGTGACTGTGTGGAACCCAGCTCAGCTACTGATTAATTGATTGTGTGACTGGGGAAATGGATAAAAGCCCCCACCCATCCAAACAATGACTATCATCAGTGCAGGTAAGAAAAAAATATTTTAATTTTTATCATCTACAATACTGTCTTATTTATTTTATAGTATAGTACATTGATTATTGCTTTCATTTCATGGATCAATGGTCTCGTTAGATAGTAAAATTCATGTTAAATTGCTGTTTTGTGGAATGCTCTCTCCCAGGGAGGCATGTCCGGCACCATATTTATCTATTTTTAGATGCCAGACAAAAATGTTTCTTTTTATGCATGCTTTTGGCCATTCATTTGAAGGGTTTCAGGTGTTTGTGGCCTCTTTTAGTAGGCCGTATGTGTAAGACCTGCCTTTCATCTATATAGATACGTTTTAAGGTTTTTATTAGTTTTGTTTGTTTTAATTCGCTTTAATGTTTTCGTAATTCACTTTGGATTACTTTTGTGGGGAATGCGACTAATAAATATAAGGAGGAGGAGGAGGAGGAGGAGGGGAGGAGAAGGAGAAGGAGAAGGAGAAGGAGAAGGAGAAGGAGAAGGAGAAGGAGAAGGAGAAGGAGAAGGAGAAGGAGAAGGAGAAGGAGAATCACCACACATGAGTGTAACAAGAAATGGACATAAAAATCCTTGATCCTTAATCAATGGAATGGAGAGTGTCTTTACACTCAATGTCAATGGTGTCTCAAGTGCCCGTCTTCTGTGGCAATGAGAGTGCTACGCATGGCTTTGTGGGATGGAGGTAAGGTAAACCGGGGAAATGACAAAAAATACCTAGATTTTCCCCTCCATTGAATTTCATGTGCTTTTAGTTTGTGGACTACAATCCTCAACATCCTTCCCAAGGAATTTGATGGGATTATCTTCTGATGACACCTGCTCTGTGAAACAAATGCCACTGCAATTGTGCTCCTTGATTAATTACTGGTCGTGAGAACTAGCTCTTGAATATTCGCTTGTTGCCCGCACTAATGAGTGCTTCTCTGTCAGCTTGCAAGTGATATTGCTTGCTCCCCTCCATTTCACAGTACAGTGGTACCTCTCGTTCGTTCCAGAGGTCCATTCTTAACCTGAAACTGTTCTTAACTAGAGGTGTGCTTTCGCTAATGGGGCCTCTTGCTGCCGTTGCGCCACCGACACACAATTTCCATTCTCATCCTGGGGCAAAGTTCTCAACTCGAGGGAACTCTTCCCTGTTAGCGGAGTTTGTAACCTGAAGCGTTTGTAACCTGAGGCGTTTGTAACTTGAGGTACCACTGTATTGAAATGTGGACAATTGAATTAAATGGAGAAGAAATTACTGACCCGAAAGAAATTAGAAAAGGTTTTGTGGATTACTATAAACAACTATACAGGAAAAGTGAAAGGAACAACAAAGAAAAAATAGAAAGATATCTGGAAGGAAAGATGTTGAAGAAGATCCCGACAGATCAAAAAGAACAATTAAATGCACCAATATGTAGAGAAGAGGTAGAAGAAGTGATAAAAGAACTAAAAAGAGGGAAGGCACCAGGCCCTGATGGGTTTACATCAAGTTATTATAAAGAAATGAAAGATGTGTTGATAACCCCGCTGATTGAAGTAATGAACAACATATTAAAAGAAAGAGATATTCCAGACACATGGAAAGAGGCATTTATTTCAATAATTCCTAAACAAGACTCGGACCCAACTCAAATTAAGAACTACAGACCCATTTCTTTGTTAAATACGGACTATAAGATCTTTGCAGGTGTCTTAGCCAAAAGAATAAAAAAGATACTTTCAAAAATCATACACAAAGACCAAGCTGGTTTTTTACCGGGAAGACAAATAAGTGATAATACAAGAAATATAGTTAATATCATCGAATTCTTATCTAGTAGATGTGATAAACCAGCATGCTTAATTTTTGTAGACGCGGAGAAAGCGTTCGATAATGTGGTCTGGGATTTTATGATGAAAAACTTAGAGGCTATGGAGGTGGGCCAGGAATTTCTGAACGGCATAAGGGCAATATATACAGAACAAAAAGCAAGACTGATAGTCAACAGTGTTATTTCGGAAGATATTGAAATTGCTAAGGGAACAAGACAGGGGTGCCCGCTTTCACCATTGTTGTTTATAGTGGTTCTGGAAACCTTACTAAATGCAATAAGACAAAACAAAAAAATTAAAGGGGTGACATTAGGTGCTAATGAATATAAAGTCAAAGCTTACGCAGATGATGTGGCCCTGATGGTGGAAGAGCCGATAGAAAGTACAAAGGAGATTTTGGACGAGATGGGGAAATTTGGCAATATAGCAGGATTTAAACTGAATAAAGGGAAAACAAAAATGATCGTTAAAAATCTGGATCAGGATAAGATTGACCAATTACAACAAAGAACAGGGATTGAGGTAGTTAGAAAGGTTAAGTACTTGGGAATATGGCTTTCTGGAAAGAATATTGATCTATATCAAAACAACTACACCCCAGTTTGGAATAGAATAAAAAAAGAATTGGAGACATGGGCCAGAATGAAACTATCATTCTGGGGACGAATATCAATGGTTAAGATGATGGTGCTTCCTAAGCTGTTATTCCTGTTCCAAACTATACCGATATTAAAAGGGAAAAAAGATTTTAGAGACTGGCAAAAGGTGATATCAAGATATGTCTGGGAAGGGAAGAAGCCTAGAATTAAATTTAAATTACTGACAGAAATTAAAGAAAGAGGTGGCTTCGCCCTACCAGACATGAGACTGTATTATGAAGCGGCATGTTTGTGCTGGTTAAAAGAGTGGGTGAAATTGGAAAATAAGGAACTTTTAGATCTGGAAGGATATAATAACAGATTCGGGTGGCACGCGTACCTATGGTGCGACAAAAAAAGGGTCCATAAGGGGTTTGGTGATCATATCTTCAGAGGTGCGTTAATAGAGGTCTGGGATAGATATAAAAATATACTAGAACCAAAAACTCCCCACTGGTTATCACCCCTAGAAATAATGGACGTAAAGAAAATTAATATGAGAGGAAAGTGGGGAAGATATGAAGAAATGGTGACCAATGATGGAGGAAAGTGGAGGATAAAGTCATACGACCAGGTCAAAGTCCTTACATATGATTGGCTGCACTATTTTCAGATTAATGAAATGTTTAAAAAAGAGGTGAAGGAAAGGGGTTATGAGGAAAAAGAATCTAGATACCAAAAAGAGATAATAAATAATGAACATAAAAATCTGTCAAAAATGTATAAAATGCTGCTGGAGTGGAATACGAAGGACGAAGAAGTAAAATCAGTGACGGTTCAGTGGGAGAGGGACTTTGGATATAGTATCCAATCGGAAGACTGGGATAGGTTATGAAAGGTGAATATAAAATTTACGGCGTGTACCCTATTGAAAGAAAACATGATGAAGATGCTTTACAGGTGGTATATGACACCAGTGAAGCTGGCAAAGATGTACAAGGCAGACAACAAATGTTGGAAGTGTAGACAGAAAGAAGGGACATTCTATCACCAATGGTGGGAATGTAAAAAAATTAAAAGTTTTTGGGAGGAGATCTACAACGAAATGAAAAAGATGCTGAGATACACCTTTGCAAAAAAGCCAGAAAGCTTCCTATTGGGTATGGTAAGAAAGGATATTGAAAGGAAAGATCGTAAGCTCTTCCAGTATGCGGTAACGGCTGCTAGAATTGTGTTAGCTCAGAGATGGAAGCAGGAGGAAGTCCCGACTGTTGAAGAGTGGAGAGAAAAATTGACAGAATATGTAGAACTTGACAGATTAACAGGGAAAATTAGACATACTAAAGACCAAAAATTTATACAAGACTGGGGAAAATTTGTGGGTTATCTGGAAAATAATTGTGATGTAAATACAACGCTAGTGGGTTTTAAAGAGGCACTGTAAAGATTTAATAAGTATTGTCTATTAGAAATATGGAAAGAAGGGAGGAAAAATGGCAATATGTAAGAATGGAATGCGTTAGAAAGGATAACTACGAATGATTGTTAGTAACGCTGAAGGAAGTCAAAAATGGATAAAAATGTTGTAACATGGATAAAATGTATAATTGGTTGGAAACCAATAAAATTTTAAAATGCAAAAAAAAAAAAAAAAAGAAATGTGGACAATTCTCTTGTCTTCAAGGCAGAGCGCCAAGTTCAAGTGAGCTTTTGACTTCTAGTTTTCAAAGCTGTCTATTCTTCTTTCCTGAGATTTCCCTTCAGCCCAGCTGCCAGAAAAGAGCTGTGTTTAACTTTCTCTTTCCCCTCTCTCTCTCTCTCTCTCTCTCTCTCTCTCTCTCTCTCTCTGTCTCACACACACACAGATTTACTGGGACTGCTGTTTGATTCTCCCCACTGTTAAGGTCGCACAGGTCTCAACAAATGGGATTTTTGTAACCCCCCTGCCCTTTCAAGACTTCGTTCCTTTTTTGCATTTTCCAAATGGAGGATCCCCTGTCTCTTACTAACCTTGACATTTTCATGAGCCCGCATCTGCTCACTAGTTCCTGGTGATTCACTAAACGTAGGGCCTTCCAAGCAGTCAATTGTCTTTTTTAAAATATGATAAATGTGCTGTTGTTTCTCAATTGCTGCAGGCAAATGCAATTTACACATAACTCCAAATGCAATATTCTATCACTGGGTGAAATTCAATTCCCTTCTCCGTCTGGGTGTTGATTGCAATAGTTTATTCAGTTCAAGGCCACACTAGGCAGCACTTTCAATGCATCTTTGCATCTAGCTTGCAGGTTCTAAAAATGCAATTTGCATCTACTGTGGGGGCTGATAATTAATGGGATTTTTAGCTGGCACAGAGAGGGAATCCCAAGGAATATCCTTCCTCCGAAGCTAGGATTTGCATATATCTTTTTTTAATTATTTTTTCCCAACACTTAACAGAATCAAAAATGAAAATATAATCTCATACAACATTAAAGGGTATTCCAGGTGAACACAACAGAGATGGGCACATTACACTGACAATTTCTGACTGCACAGAAATTGCAGTCATACGGTCCAAATGCCCGTATATGCTTTCTGAACCTCCCTGCTGTTGCTAGATTTGTATACAATAAAGTCATATCAGTGAATGTGTTTCTGTGTTTCTTTCTGTTTAGTATGGGAAACTTTAGGGTGAGCATTTCATTCAAGGCAATGTGCCATAATTTGACAGATTGCATATTAGCTACCTTTAGGCTACCATCATTCTCACTGTTTTTAACACATACCCTATTAAATTATTAAAGAGGAAGCTTTTCTTTTCCTCCATATATGTTCAGTAAGGCTAGCTGAGGCATTTTCGCAACGGCATTTACATATTCTAATCATTTCCAGAAATATGGTGTCCTAGAATTCTGGTACCTTAACACATGGCCACCACATGTGTTGGCATGGCCCTCTTTTTTTGCACTTTTCAGCATCATTTTGAGTATGTTTTATTTATATATAAAAGCATCAGGTAGGCCAATCACCTGCCCCCAACCTTTGCTGAAATTTATAGACCCCTGTGACTGCTTTTGGTTTAAAAAGAAATTGGATAAAACAATAACATCAGTAATCGACAGCTGTGTTTAGTTTGGGCCTCAGAATTGTAAGCACTTTCCTCTGGTCACAACCATTATTTATTTAGTCAATTTATATCCCGTTCTTCCATCCAAAGGAGCCCAGGATGCTACAGGCGAAAGCCTTATTCACCCCTCTGTGTCTCTGTGTGCCAATATATAAATTGTAGATTTTGAAGCAAGGAAGTAAAAATGGACCGTGACAATTTGGTTCCCTGCGTAGACACCCCTCCCCCCGAAGACATTGCAAAAAGGGAGTGTGCACCTTCCTCAATTTTAACCTACAGTGGTGCCTCGCAAGACGAAAAGAATCCGTTCTGTGATTCTCTTCGTCTAGCGGTTTTTTCGTCTTGCGAAGCAAGCCCATTGACGGATTAGCAGATTAGCGCTTTTAGCGGCTTTTAGCGGCTTATCGGCTTATCGGATCAGCTGATAAGCGGCTTAGAAAAAGGGGGGGAGGAAAAAAACCCCGCAGGAACTCGCAAGACCTTTTCATCTTGTGAAGCAAGCCCATAGGAGATTCGTTTTGCGAAGCACCTCCAAAATGGAAAACTCTTTCGTCTAGCGAGTTTTCCGTCTTGCGAGTCATTCGTCTTGCGGGGCACCACTATATTTTGGTGCTATCTATGCAAGTTCAAACTAAAGGTTTTCAATTGTTATTTACAGGAAATAATGTGGGTTATATCGAGCTAAGTTATACGCAGAGCAGACCCACTGAAATCAATGAACTCAACTTAGATGAATAGCATCCTTTATTTATTTATTTTTTTCAGCATCTCTTAGTTCCCACTGCTGACAGGTGACCCTGTGAGAGTGGCTTTGCTGTTGCTTGCTTGGAATCAAGGCCATCATTTTTGTGGGGAAGCCACTACCACATAAATAGATATGGATTAAGTGTAAGGTATTGGTTGTGTTTTTTTAAAGGGACGCGGGTGGCACTGTGGGTTAAACCACAGAGCCTAGGATTTGCTGATCAGAAGGTCGGCAGTTCGAATCCCCGCAACAGGGTGAGCTCCCGTTGCTCGGTCCCTGCTCCTGCCAACCTAGCAGTTCGAAAGCACGCCAAAGTGCAAGTAGATAAATAGGGACCA
This sequence comes from Podarcis liolepis, assembly GCF_965112155.1. Lineage (NCBI taxonomy): Eukaryota > Metazoa > Chordata > Lepidosauria > Squamata > Lacertidae > Podarcis > Podarcis liolepis. Next base: position 44,279,419 of record NC_139563.1, on the reverse strand, counting down.
CTCTGGCAGGAAGGTAAACGGTGTTTCCATGCACTGCTCTGGATCGCCAGAAGCGGCTTAGTCATGCTGGCCACATGACCCAGAAGCTGTCTGCAGACAAACGCCGGCTCCCTCGGCCTATAGAGCGAGATGAGTGCGCAACCCCAGAGTCGGTCACAACTGGACCTGATGGTCAGGGGTCCCTTTACCTTTTTATTGGTTGTGTTTAGAATAGATTTATGAAAGATTTAGAAAACTTATTGATTAGAATATATGTATGAGATTGTATAGGAAAAATACAGAATAACAGATACAGATTTGCTTAAAATAGGAAGTGCAGTGTAAGCAATGGAAGTCAATTAATGAAATTTTATTATTGAGATATTTGTAGAATAAATTTGGGAGAAATTCTTTCAATTTTTCTTCTTCTTCCAATTTTTCTTCTTATTTTTTCATTTTCTTTTCTTCCTTTTTTCTTTTTTGTTCTTTTTTATATATGTTTGCTTATCTGAAAAATATATGTATGTATGTATGTATGTATGTATGTATGTATTTGTATGTATTTTGCTTGTATTTTGTAATAATTATGTTAAATAAAATTTAATTTAAAAACAACAACGCAGATATGAAGTTGTCCAGCATTTAATTTCTGGTGGTAGGCTGGAAGACAAGCTGAGGTTTAAAAGGGAATAATACTGAATAAAGAATAAAAATGCATTGTGACCCAAATGCCAGTTCAGAACCACACATTTCATCCTGGAACGGACTCTTCCAAAGCCAAAGGGCAGCTTGCGTGGTTCTGAACTTGGAGCCCTTTCAAATATTGACACTCCCCAGCATAAACAACCAAGAGAAATACGTGGCATTTCCAAAGACTATTAAGCAGTCAACACCTACAGTAAACCTGGAGGGGAATATTTAAGAAGTCTGCGGTGCGTTCAGAAACAGTCATCAGTTTGACAGCTGCAGCTGCCTTTGAGATATACTTGCAAGAAAAACTAATCTGAGGCCTCCTCAGATAAAACTATGCCAGTCGTTAAAGTAAAGAGCCCATCTAAAACACAACAATTACCCAACTTCAAAGGCATTCAAGGAACTTAAAACCACAGTGTGGAACTTAGCTACATATGACCTGCGCCAAGAAGCGCAAATCGTGCCAGACCTAGGGAGCCTTTATGCCATGCTTGGTAGGATTAAGAAAGACCTTCTCCCCACTGCTGGAAAGTTTGATGGCAAGGAGATCACCAATGGAAACAAGTATGTCATGCTGGGTGGTGCACTGTTTTGAATTTTATTCTTGTGGAACAAACGTTTCCAGATAGCACTTGATGTACTGATGTGTGAACACGAAATGGAGCCCAGGGCTGACCCATGATATATTGCTGCCTGAGGCAAACGTCAAATTGGATCCTTTCCTTTACAATACATATAGGGAACTGATGGTTGAATCTTACTTCAAAATGGATGGTGCATTCTCCATGACAAGCTGAGGGACACCTACAGCTCAGACTGAGGGCTTTTTGGCCCTCAGAATCAGCCACCTGATCTGGCTGCCTCATTCTGTCTAATAGTAGGGCCAACTTTGATGGAGTCCACATTACAACAGCTGAGTTATGTTTTTTTGGTTGTTTGTTACATTTATGCCCCCCCTGCAGTGCAGGGGGGTGGACCCTCGTGGTGGCACTGTGGGTTAAACCACAGAGCCTAGGACTTGCCGATCAGAAGGTCGGCGGTTCGAATCCCCACAATGGGGTGAGCTCCCGTTGCTCGGTCCCTGCTCCTGCCAACCTAGCAGTTTGAAAGCACGTCAAAGTGCAAGTAGATAAATAGGTACCGCTCCGGCGGGAAGGTAAATGGCGTTTCCGTGCGCTGCTCTGGTTCGCCAGAAGCGGCTTAGTCATGCTGGCCACATGACCCGGAAGCTGTACGCCAGCTCCCTTGGCCAATAAAGTGAGATGAGCGCCGCAACCCCGGAGTCGGCCACGACTGGACCTAATGGTCAGGGGTCCCTTTATCTTTACCTTTTTATTATTCTTTCCACACACAAAAAATGCCTGAGGTGACTGACGATAATATCTCATACATAATAAACAAGCAGTATTGCAACAAATATCACAAAATTAGAATTTTTAAAATTTAAGAAGAGGCAGCCAGTGAAAAACACAAAGCAGCAATACAGATTAACGCACAAAACAGCAGAGAAAAATAAATCACCTCAGTGGTCCAAGGCTTGTTTAAAGAAAAAGAGCGGAGGGCCATTAATGTCCCCTCAGCCGGGAGCTCCAAAAGCAGCAGGAAGACACCTAGAAAGATGGTGCTGCAGTTGAAATGCTTAAATCTGGAATGTCTAGCCAATATGTACACCTCTATTACCTTCTTCCAACTGGAAGGGAAGAGAGATACTATAGGATGTGCATAAACATGACACAGACAACTGGAGACTGTAACAGCTATTGTGGAAGAATCCCCTTTCTGGCACCATTAGAGACAGCATTTGCCTGGGTATTTTGGTTGATGTCCAGTTGAGTAGACCCTGAATCGCTGTGTAGCTTTAGAGTGGAGAGATTCAACAGTGGGTATGGTTTTTCTCTCAGCGCCATCTGCAAAAAATAAAAATAAAAAAATGCCCTGCAGAGAGTAGAGCAAGCTGGTTGGGAACTCCAGGAGCTTCAGGCAAAGATTCAGCCCGTGTGCTCCTGCCAAGCTCTGGTCAGAGCAGTGGATTACAGCAAAGAAGCCTCTTACAGATTAATAATAAGAAAGAGCATGTAATATGGTAAAGCAGAGCCACAGCTTCTGGTGGCAGGCTTTCTCTTGGTTTCAGTTGATGCTTGGCTAGAGACACCTAGAAATCTGCCACCCCTCATGGGAGAGCCATGTACCACACTTGCAATGATGAGGAATGAAATTATGAGATAAGGGTGTGGTCACGCATACTATTTTGCAGAGGACAGTCCTCTGTCTGAAGGGCTTTCCGAGAGCAGTCACCCTTTGGAAGATGTATTCTCTGTGAAGGGCTGTCTGGACCAACGCTGGTTTAAAGAGCCATTAGAAGGGAGATAAGGAGCGCCCTTGACGTTGTCCATTGACAGTGAGCAGCAGATGGAGAGCAGACTGAGCAGATCACTGGGCCACCGTCTTCTACAGCATGGTGGCAAAACGTACTGTATTTTTCCGTGTATAAGACGCCCCCATGTATAAGACAACCCCTATTTTTTGAGCCCAAAATTAAGAAATAATTACAGTGGTACCTCAGGTTACATACACTTCGGGTTACAGACTCCGCTAACCCAGAAATAGTGCTTCAGGTTAAGAACTTTGCTTCAGGAAGAGAACAGAAATCATGCTCCAGCGGTGCGGGGGCAGCAGGAGGCCCCATTAGCTAAAGTGGTGCTTCAGGTTAAGAACAGTTTCAGGTTAAGAACGGACCTCCGGAACGAATTAAGTACTTAACCCGAGGTACCACTGTAATTGCAACATTCCGTGTATAAGACGACCCCCAATTTTAAACTTCAAAAAAATAATAATGGGAAAAACTATAGTCTAACATGGAAAAACACAGTATTTCTACTTAAATGATAGCAATTCTTTATGAATATGTATCTATATACATAAATTAGCGGAAGGGACGCGGGTGGCGCTGTTGGTTAAACCACAGAGCCTAGGTTTTGCCGATCAGAAGGTTGGCAGTTTGAATCCCCGCAACGGGGTGAGCTCCCGTCGCTCGGACCCTGCTCCTGCCAAACTAGCAGTTCGAAAGCACGTCAAAGTGCAAGTAGATAAATAGGTACCACTCCGGCGGGAAGATAAACGGCGTTTCCGTGCGCTGCTCTGGTTCGCCAGAAGCGGCTTAGTCATGCTGGCCACATGACCCGGAAGCTGTACGCCGGCTCCCTCGGCCAATAAAGCGAGATGAGCGCCGCAACCCCAGAGTCGGTCACGACTGGACCTAATGGTCAGGGGTCCCTTTACCTTTACATAAATTAGCACATGTGTGTGTTATGCAAACCAGTATCCTCTATTGTCCTCTTCTAAAGCGATGCGTTTCCTCCCTTTGGGCAATGTGCGATTGGCCACTCGTAATGCTGATCCACCAGACCTACCTTCTCGTTTCCTTGCCGTATGACACTGAGCCATGACTCATACTTGACCGCTTCAGAGTTCATGCCACACCCTTGCCACTTGCTGGCAAGGTAAGGTCACTGCTGTGGATGTCCTTGCATCAAACCAGCCTACTCAGCACTGGGACAAATTTTCAAACAGAAACAGCTGCTTTCGCCTGGATACGTGCACAGGATGCAAAATGGATCCATCCCAAAAAGTGAAATAGCCAATTCTAAGAGACCCAGAGGTCGCTCAAAGCTCTGATGTAAGAATGTTTGAGTAAGAGGCTTTGACGTGAATGAGTGGAAAGCTCTGGCAAATGATAGGAACATCTGGTGCCACAGAATGTAGGCTGGCACAACACTGTGATGAGCTATGGCCCCTACAGCTCCAGAACAAACACAACCATCAGATGCAGAGAGTCAACTAAGACCTTCCTACTGAAGCCTTGCCAATCTGGTATTGGCCTCTTCGCACAACAGAGGGAATTTAATTCAAATCACCCAAAGAGGGGCTGCAAGACTTTCATCTTGCAAAGATGGACAGCTGCAACAGGAGTATCTCACAGAGTTGATTTGAGAAGAAGCAAGTGCTAGATAATTAATAATATTACAATAAGCAAGCCGGTATTGCAAACTACTGCTATGGCTGGTTATTGGTTCCAGTTATGTCAAATATATGAAGCTGGCTTTGAACTACAGTACCAGGTAATGAAGGTTATACCTTGAGTTTTTGTTGAGGATGCAAAAATCATATTGTGATCTGCTCAGTTGTGTGTGTGTGTGTGTGTGTGTGTGTTTTCATATGGAAATAACAATTTGGGACCGGGCCATTGCAACTGATCATAATGTGCCTCTTTGCACCAGATCAAATGTATTTATGCAAACTACAAAATTGAAATCCAAGAAAATTGCCTTCATTAAGTTATAAATGAAACCATTTGCTGTACTGACAAAGACATTTCCAACCTGCTTTTGGCATAAAAATTTGTCTTTTATAGCCCATATTGGCATGCATGACTCCTGCCTTTCAATTATGAATGCCTTGGGGTGACCGGCAAGCAATAACTCCAGCTGCTGCTGACAGAAGACACCGCTGCTCTGCTGCATTATATTGCTCTGATGGATGTATATTCCCAATATGCTAAACACCCTGTGTGTCAGTGGCATCTGCAACAGCAGGGATTTTGAAATTAGGTCAGGTATATTGATGGGCTGGGGGATAAAAATGATGGATTAAGTAATATGTAAATACGCATTAGCGTATGTATGCAAGAACAGGCCTCAGTACTTCCAGGGTGTGTGAAGTCTGTTGCAGCAAACAAACAAACAAACAACCTAAAGGTGCTACAATAATCTTTATTATTTGATTAATACCGCACTGCTGTTATCATTTGGACACTGGGCTGTGCCTGAACATGCAGATTTTTCAAACGTTTGATTCATTTAAGATATGCATTGGACTTATGGAATGTCAATCCCTTACACACATTGTATCATTACAAACGACATGGACCTGTTTCACATTATATCCCCCTCTTAGAACGATATTAGAGACGTCGTTCTAAAACGTTACAGGACATACCTGTTAGTTAAAACATTTTTTACCTTGGTTCCCCCCCCCCAATCAAATGTAATACAGTGGTACCTCAGGTTAAGAACTTAATTCGTTCCGGAGGTCCGTTCTTAACCTGAAACTGTTCTTAACCTGAGGTACCACTTTAGCTAATGGGGCCTCCTGCTGCCGCCGCACGATTTCTGTTCTCATCCTGAGGTAAAGTTCTTAACCTGAGGTAATATTTCCTGGGTTAGCGGAGTCTGTAACCTGAAGCGTCTGTAACCCGAAGTGTCTGTAACCCGAGGTACCACTGTATCTAGCCACACCGTTTTCCAAGATGCTGTTTCTTCCACTGCTGCTGGTTGCTTTGCTCTCTCCCCTCTGGTGTCACATTTTAGCTCTTCCTCCCTCCCTCTCTTTTGTTATCTGCCCCTCAAATACCATTGGAGGGGAGTTGGAGTTTGAATGCAGTAAAAAAAGGGGGGACAACGCTACATAAGGACATAGGAGCAGTGTTTCACCGATAAAGCAGCATAAAATGATTAAAAATTAAGTGATTAAAAAGACAAGGTAATAAACGTAAAAAGTAGGACGTCATGTGTCTATCAACGTTATCAAAACCATACCTTAATCCAGGCATAGGCAAACTCTGCCCTCCAGATGTTTTGGCCTCGGTCCAGTATATCTGATGGAGTGTCTCCACCCCTATCATTCTACCCGGATGCTGAGGTCCAGCGCCGAGGGCCTTCTGGTGGTTCCCTCACTGCGAAAAGCCAAGTTACAGGGAACCAGGCAAAGGGCCTTCTCGGTAGTGGCACCTTCCCTGTGGAACACCCACCAGATGTCAAAGAGAAGAACCACTACCAGACTTTTAGAAGACATCTGAAGGCAGCCCTGTTTAGGGAAGCTTTTAATGTTTGATGCATTACTGTATTTTAATATTTTGTTGGAAGCCGCCCAGAGTGGCTGGGGAAGCCCAGCCAGATAGGTGGAGTATAAATAATACGTTGTTGTTGTTGTTGTTGTTGTTGTTGTTGTTGTTGTTGTTATTATTATTAGGACTACAACTCCCATCATCCCTAGCTAACAGGACCAGTAGTCAGGGATGATGGGAGTTGTAGTCCCAAAACATCTGGAGGGCCAAGTTTGCCTATGCCCTCCTTAATCCTTCCTTAACATTTAAAAACCATGAGTGTAGATTCACCCCCCCACACACACACATTTTATCAATATGAACCACAATTCAGGTCATGCTTGATGGTAGCACAACCAAGAGTGGTAAAGGGTGGTGTTAACAAAAGGTTGTCAAGGGCATTGCATCTATTAAAACAGACACGGCTTGTCCCAGTTTTTGCACCTGTTTCAGCCAAAGCAACTGGGCAACTTCTGAACAGATCCTGTTCATGGTAATGTATGTAGGAGAATTGATGCTTTTTAATTCTGGTGTTGGAGGAGACTCTTGAGAGTCCCATGGACTGCAAGAAGATCAAACCTATTCCTTCTTAAGGAAATCAGCCCTGAGTGCTTTCTGGAAGGACAGATCGTGAAGCTGAGGCTCCAATACTTTGGCCACCTCATGAGAAGAGAAGACTCCCTGGAAAAGACCCTGATGCTGGGAAGGATTGAGGGCACAAGGAGAAGGGGACAACAGAGGACGAGATGGTTGGACAGTGTTCTCGAAGCTACTAACATGAATTTGACCAAACTGCAGGAGGCAGTGGAAGACAGGAGTGCATGGCGTGCTCTGGTCCATGGGGTCACGAAGAGTTGGACATGACTAAACGACTAAACAACAACAACAAATGTAGGAGGAGCCAGAGTACAGTTCGTGAGAGGGATGTGTTTGTCTTAAAGCTGGTGAATCTGGTGGCATGTGCTAGAGGATCATTAAAGGGCAGCAAATGGCCCGTTTGTTATTATTGCCACCACAGTCAGGAGTTCTGTTTGTGTTCTGTGTCCCAGGCATCGCAATGTTGTGGCTGTCTTTGACCTGATGCCCGTTTCATTTATTGCAGTGTTTCTCAGAATTTAAAACATTAATGTGTGTGGTTTTCTTTTTTCCCTTTCGTATGTTCAGGATGTTGATTCTTCATTTCTAATTCCAAGCCTACAAATGAAACCACTTGGCGTTTATTGTTTCTTTATCCTTATTCCCAGCTTCCAGCACCCTAGTAAAACCGTGGAAATGCTTATCTCCTTCCCACCCAAACCCTGGAAGAGCTCCAACTCATCACTTTCGAAATAGCTTGGTTTTGGAAATCTCAAGTAATGATCCTTTCCCAAACTGGCTCATCCATCTTGCTCTGATATCATGCATTGTTGCTTTTTTGCTAATTACAATGCTACTGTGGAAATTGGTTTGGTGCCTGTTATCCATAAGAAAGCAATGGGCTAAAAACAATCAGATAACTTATTTTCTTAATGGTCTTACATGTCGGGGCTTCAACCCATGCTGTCACCCAACTGTCCCCACTGCCACACAGCAGCCATTCTGCGTGGCAAGACATTTTGCTGCCTGGGGTGAAGGACAAGATGGAACCCCCAATCGTTTCAGGTTCAGACTGGACTGGCAATTGAATCTTCTCCACCACTCTCAGAGGCAGAAGGCTAGTATTGAGGGTATAAAGATTTACATCAAGATCAGCCACCCCTGTGGATCCTGCCGCCTGAGGTGGGCACTTCACCTTGCCTCATGGGTGGACCGGCCCTGAAGACAGACCATGTAGGACATGGAGCTTTGTGCTTCAACAGAAGGGTACAGCAAGACCAGCCCTCTGCTGCACCCCAGCATCTACTGCCTAATGATAGGGCTGGTCCCATGCTCAGCGGTTAGGTTATTGACAACATCTAATCAGGTTTGCGAGCAGTTGCTCTCTAGATGTTCCTTGCTTTCTTTTGGAAGCTTTGCAAGCATGTAAGTCCTTTATATTTGGGCTGTCTTTTGGAAAATCATAGTACATAGGAGATTTGCTATAATTCCCTTAATTCAGATATATATAGATGATGATGATGATAGATGATAGATAGATAGATAGATAGATAGATAGATAGATAGATAGATAGATACCAGTTTGCAGAATACTATTACCTTCCATCAACATGTGAAATGGGACTCCTAGAATATATCGCCTAGAGTATGTAAATCTGTAGACATTTTGGTTCAAAAATTGGGCTGGGTGGTTATAGGGAGAGCCAAAATGTGCCCTATTCTGTGCAACTGCCATAAAACTTAGGGAACAAGCTCTACTACCAAAATGATTAAGGTTTTAAATGACAATTTTAAGTTATATTTTAATGATCAAGATTTAATATATATTTTTAACTGCCACTATATCTGAATTGTCTCTGTTATACCCGATTGCAATTCAATGTATTCCTGTTGTGTTTTGTGATTTTCCTGATATTGTAAGTGAGTGGTCTGTGACCGTAATAATAAAATTCATTCAATGTGCCCTGAAAGTGTCCTCAGATCTCCGCTGGTCTGAATCAGTATGTCAACTTCCTATGCTCCTAAATGGAGGGTTGGGATTTTGACTCAAACTACAATTTGCAGTCCTATGGACACACATCTGGGAGTAAATCCTGCAGAACTGACGAGGCTTAGTTCTGAATAGACATGGCTACATACCTTCCCATTTAAGTTAATTGGTGTCTGAATTGAGTCAGAGAGACAGTACACCAGTTCTATATAACCAAAAACTAGCTCCCAGCAAGATACAAATCCAGCACGGCTTTCCCTTCCAATCATGTCCTATGTAGCTTATGAAGTGAAATCTTTGACTACCTATGGCTTTCAGAAATGTTTAATCCATGTTGGGGAGGTTGATATAAATCCCTTAACATTTCCCACTTCAGCAATAACGTTCAGGTTAAATAAATCACACACACGGAAACTAGAAAGGAAGATCGTAATGATTAGTTTTTTCTCCAGTTTGCTAGCTTCTCTTATAAACCTAATTAGCATCAGCCTCTTCTTGCTGCCGTAATAATTAGAATATTACTTTGGAAAATCCCTTGGAGGAACGAAATTGTGAGTATTATTTTTTTAATTACTATTCTGTGTCAGGCTGCTTATCTGAGGATACATTTCTGCCACTAAACTTTTTCCCTTCGTTGGAGTCTATTTAATACTCTTCTCTGGAGGGTGAAAACAGATAACCACTTACTGCATGGTTAATGTTTCGAAATGTTCTGAACTCAGCGTTTCAGTGCTCCCGCAATTGTAGGTAGCTATAGACATAGTAACGGTAAACTCAGCACATGACTAGAGTCTGCTGGCGAATTATTCCTTGTACAGTTAGAGCTTCCATATGGAATGTTTTGGGGCCATGATCCTATGGGGTAAACGGCATTCTGTTTTCATACCAAGGACCTGTGGGAATGAGATACTTTCAATTCCTACATCATTAATGAGCATAGCAGTTATCATGAGCTCTTACCCTTGAGGGCTAATTGCAATCAGGAGACTGGAAATTTCCAAACAGCTATTTGGAAGGTCTGTTCTTGGTTCTGATGGACTCTTATATTCTTGAAATCTGTTTGTTTAGGGCAGGTTCTAGCTCTAGGTTCAAGCAGTAAGCGGAGAGGTTGCTCAGGCTATATATATGTATTGTCCTACAGAATCTGAACCAGACCCTGTGATCGTCCTCTGAGGCCCTTCCTCGTGGGCAAAAGGTTTGGAGGATGGGAACACAGGAATGGCCTTTTCTGTGGTGGCTTCCCACTTATGGAATGCTCTCCCCAAGAAGGCTCCCCTGGCACCTTCATTACATATATTTAGGTGCCCAGGCAAGACTTTCCTCTTCTCCCAGGTCTTTGGCTAATGAAACAAAGCCTTTTAAACTGTGTGTGGTGGTGGCGGAAGGTTATTGTTTTGTTTGCTACTACCTTGTGTATTTTCGTGTTTTTATCTTTCAAATCACCTTGTGATCCTCTGATGAAGGAGAGTATAGGAATTTAATAAATAACAATAATAAATAATACACCGCTTGTATGCCAAAATGGCTTCTAAGCGCTTTACAACTATAAAATCAATACATAACTAAAATGGACTAACCCCTGAGTCCTTAATACATCCTTAATCAAAATATACAACAAAGCAATCTATAACAACGAAAACCAATAAAAAACAGTTAAAACAATAGGATCAGAAATTCAGTCTAGGAGGTGTTCATTCCCAGAAGCCCATGAGAAAATTCTGACCATGTATTTTCTTTCTTTCCTTCCTTTCCCTGCCTTCACCTTTCCTAGTTTTATCTGATTCAACTTTTGGAGAGACCTGCCTGTCTTATATTAATGTTTTGACTTGGTGGTTTGTCTGACGGTTGGCAAAAGTGTGTGTCTTTTGTAGAATGGAGCTGTGCCTTTTCATTTTTCACCAGTTTCCAGTGCTCTTCCCTGTTGTATCTGGACGAGAATGCTATTCCACAGAAAAGGGGCAGCCACACAAAAGGCGCTGCTGCAATATACTGCAGAGCAGGCTTCTGATATCTTTGCAAGAGAAACTCTCTCCCAGAAGACTGGTCTGTCTGTCTGTCTGTCTGCCTGTCTGTGTGTGTGTGTGTGTGTGTGTGTGTGTTAGTTAATGTGACCTTTCAGTATACTTTAACATATTATAACAATACAGTGGTACCTTGGGTTACATACGCTTCAGGTTACAAACGCTTCAGGTTACAGACTCCGCTAACCCAGAAATAGTACCTCAGGTTAAGAACTTTGCTTCAGGATGAGAACAGAAATCGTGCAGCAGCGGCGCAGCAGCAGCAGGAGGCCCCATTAGCTAAAGTGGTGCTTCAGGTTAAGAACAGTTTCAGGTTAAGAACAGACCTCCAGAACGAATTAAGTACTTAACCCGAGATACCACTGTATACTTATGTACTTGTCCTAAGGTAAGTATTGTGCATTTTGACCTGGGCAAGGTGGTGTCGTGCTTTCCCCTTTTCAGCTAATAGTCCTGATCCAAATCACTCCATCCCTAGTGGTTTTTAGGCACCCATTTACTCTAACATCAAGTCTAATTTGGCATTTTGGGTATTGTTCCAGCACAAGGGCACTTAAATGCAGACCTGTCACATTCCTGTAATCCTTGGCTGAGAACTGGATTGTTCCATTACACGTATTGATACATTTTTCATGCATTTTAAGTTATTTTAACACACGTACAATATCTTCCCTCCGTTTGCTTTGCTGAACGATGCCAGCAACCGCGTTACTCTGAATGTTTATTGCATCCCTGGCAAGCTCTGCTCTTAAGTAATCAGCACTTTCCTTCCTCATTTGTAGTGCAGAGTAATTGTGTTTATTCTGCCTACACTGATTCTCTGACCTGTGGACATAGTTATCAGTTTTACCTCCTTGTAAATAAGCCTCGTTCAGTTGGTGATGAATGATTGTGTCTTTCGCTCTGTGCTTATTCAATCCAGAGTGTCCCAAAGAGCAGCAAAGCGGTAGAATTCTTTAAACTCTGAATCGCAAGCCCCCCTGGAGCGAAACAAAGAGATTGCAGAACTGAAGTCACTTCGAGTTTTTGATCTGTGGAAAAGCACATTTTTTTGAATACTACTTTCTGCCCTGGCCCTACTATTCCCATTACACTTTATCAGAAAGAATCTGCATAATTCATCTGAAAGATGCTGTACTTTGAACTGCAGCTTTCAAGTCTTAATTGTTAGCGCGCTAGTGGCTATTAGCAGCTGTCTAATTTTCTGCAGAAAGGTGGCGTTACTTGGGTGGTGGTTGTATTTTTTAAAAAGTTTAAAAGGTTGGAATAAAGATGTGATGCATTTTTTATTTATTTATTTATTTTCAGCATTTATAAACTGCGCGCGCGCACACACACACACACACACACACACACACAAAGCTACAAAGATATTTGCCTGGACAGGCAGAGTCCCCAAAACCCTGGGTGTCCCCTGTGTGGAATAACAACTCAAGACAACGTGCTATGGGGTTAAAATTGGCCACAACATTATTAGGTTTCAGATGTGAGTATACCTTGGCTCGCGCTTTGGCCATTTATCCCTCCCACTGGGGATCTGGGGAACATCAGAGTTATCCAGAGGGGGGTGGATGGGCTGGCTCTGGAGAATATATGTTCAAGCAGAGAGAGCCCGCCCCCGTTACGCCACCATCGCAGTGGAGAGCAATGACAACCTCTTGGCCTACGGCCAAAGCCTCCCCTCAAAACAACCCCTTTAATGGGGAAGCCTGGGATCACCGCCACAAAGAGAAGGGGGGGTGAGTCACGCTAAACGCCCGCCCCCAATTTAGGGAAGATAAAGGATTCCGCCCAAGGCCTGATACCACCAAAGTTGTGACGTTTTGCTACGGGAAAGGCAAAACCTGCCAATGCGGGAGCATTCCTTTCCGGCCCTTCAACAGCGACCTTGACGTAGCAGCGCCTGCATACCTGTGGAGAAATGGTTAACCTGTAAAAGAAGACTTAACTGAGGGAGGGGAGGGTGAGAGAAGCTCTGGAGCCAATTGACAATTCCCAGGTAAGATCCTCCCCCTATTGTGTGGGCAGGGTGGTCCCTCCCCCTACCTGGCCTGATCACCTTGGCAACGCCTCCCCAGGCGGGATTGGGCAGCTGGCTGAGGTAGGTGGAGACGTCCAGGTATCCCACCTGGGGAAGGCGAAGCCAAGCCTGTGTTAATGGTGCCACATAGGGTCCAGGGGGCTGCGCATGACCAAGCAAAGGGTGCCCCCCATTTAGTGTGGGGAGTGGTCATTCCAGCACAATCAACAAAATGGTTTTGCTGGCTTATTTATTGTTGATTACTACTTTGGTTATAATTGTGAGTGTGTAAAAAATAAATAAATCTTGTTGTAAGCTGCGTGGAGCATGGTTTTAACGATGGAAAGGCGGCATACAAATACAATTATGTATGTATATATATGATAACAAATATTCAAATATCTAAAGGGCTATCACATGGAAGATGGAGCAAGCTTGTTTTCTCCTGCTCCTGAGGCTAGGACCTGAACCAATGGATTCAAGTTACAAGAAAGGAGATTCCAACTAAACATCAGGAAGAATGGTAAGAGTTGATGGTAAGAGCTGTTGGATAGTGGAATAGAATCATAGAATCATAGAATCATAGAGTTGGAATAGACCACAAGGGCCATCGAGTCCAACCCCCTGCCAAGCAGGAAACACCATCAGAGCACTCCTGACATATGGTTGTCAAGCCTCTGCTTAAAGACCTCCAAAGTAGGAGACTCCACCACACTCCTGGTCAGCAAATTCCACTGTCGAACAGCTCTTACTGTCAGGAAGTTCTTCCTAATGTTTAGGTGGAATCTTCTTTCTTGTAGTTTGGATCCATTGCTCCGTGTCCGCTTCTCTGGAGCAGCAGAAAACAACCTTTCTCCCTCCTCTATGTGACATCCTTTTATATATTTGAACATGGCTATCATATCACCCCTTAACCTCCTCTTCTCCAGGCTAAACATGCCCAGCTCCCTTAGCCGTTCCTCATAAGGCATCATTTCCAGGCCTTTGACCATTTTGGTTGCCCTCCTCTGGACACGTTCCAGTTTGTCAGTGTCCTTCTTGAATTGTGGTGCCCAGAACTGGACACAGTACTCCAGGTGAGGTCTGACCAGAGCAGAATACAGTGGCACTATTACTATTAATAGTCTCGCTCGGAAAGTAGTGGACTCTCCTTCCTTGAAGATTTTTAGGCAGAGATTGGATGGCCATCTGTCATGGATGCTTTAGTTGAGATTCCTGCGTTGCAGGGGGCTGGACCCCCTCGGGGTCATTTCCAACTCTACAATTCTATGATTGTATGTATGCAAAATGACATGACATTTAAGACAATAAAACACAATTAAGAGCACCATAATTTAAACAGCAACAATGCAGAAATACAAACCAATCTAGTGATCCAGAGCAGGCTTAATCAAATCCACCATAAGATTAGATTAAGAGGGGTTTTTTTATTAAAGAAAAAGCACAATAGTTCTGTGTGAAATAGCGTTCTTTAGGCAGATGTAGAAGTTGGAAAAAGAAAATAGAAATTCTCCTGAATGTGCTCTTCACTGTGAGGCTTGCTCATTGTACAGTGGTACCTCGGGTTACATATGCTTCAGGTTACAGACGCTTCAGGTTACACACTCCGCTAACCTAGAAATAGTGCTTCAGGTTAAGAACTTTGCTTCAGGATAAGAACAGAAATCGGGCTCCAGCGGCGCGGCGGCAGCAGGAGGCCCCATTAGCTAAAGTGGTGCTTCAGGTTAAGAACAGTTTCAGGTTAAGTACAGACCTCCGGAACGAATTAAGTACTTAACCTGAGGTACCACTGTATCTGCTTCTGTGTGTTCACCCCTTGTTGTAGCACTGTGACAAGCCACTGTAGGAAATTCTGTCATTTGTACTTAAGCGCCTCTCCTTTTGCCATGACCTTAAGGCAGACCTGGTCAACTTGTGACCGTCAAGTCAAGAACTGTCTATCAACCATATATGGCTAAGTAAACCTCTCCACCTGGTTTCATAGTTTGGGAGAATTATTGAGAGCTTACATGGCCAATGGGCTGTCTTTGTACAAAGGTCTGGTTTAATGACGCAACATAACTCTGTTCCTTTTGCCCTGCTTGCCTCTCTCGGGTCAGGACACGGCCTGAGAAACATGTCTCAGCTGTGCATTATTGAAGATTAGACACTTACTTACGGAGTCTCACTAAGGCAGTTTGAGAATCCCTGGTCTAGCTACAAGAATAATGTGAAAACAAACTGACGGCCTGATGCAGAAAGCAAATAAACTTCTCGGACTCTCGTTCCTAGTGCTAAAATATACATTAGATTGTGAATGGAAGATTCTAGGCACACCTGTTTCCCCCTAATGTATTACAACACTTTGCCCCCTGGAGAATTGTGACTGCAGAAGTCTCTATAATATTCTTTGGAACAGAGCTGCCACAACAGAGCCTGATTATTATTTGCATAAATAACACATCTAACTCTCATGAATGAAACCTTCCATTATGTATTTCTAAAAAGGGCATAAAAATGTATCCTTGGTCTATTTTTCTCCTGCAGATCCAAATAAATAATGTGTTGTTTTTGATCAGCTTCTGTAGGTTAAAGAATTGCCATTTATCTAAATAATGCATTTTGCATTTACACAATGGAATAATTAACCAGCTTTTCTTCTGCTACTTGTTTTTATTTTATCACAGTGGCACCTACTGACTCAAAATATGATTATTTTCTACAACGTACCCAAGTGCAAATACCCCCATCTGGAGTCTCATGTGTGCTCAAGTGATTATATCCAGCTCTTACAAATGCAAATGTGCCCATTCATCTCCGTAGAGAATGCGGATGATTCTAAAGGAATGTGTACATGGCATTGCCATCTTCCATTGAGGTTAATGGAGCTTTTGTTAGGCTGATAGAGATGAGAGCATTTACGTGGAGTATTGGAGGTGCTGTACCTGTAAATTTGCTTACTTTTTAAATTACTGCTTTGTCATTTGCCGTCATAATTAGGCTGGTTTTCTTAGGTTGTAAAGGGGTGATCGACAGATGAGCAAAATATACTTTGACTTTTAACTGTCTCCAGCTATCACCTCACTTACTGAATGTGGCGGCACTTCAGTTTTGAATCCTTCATACCAAGGAAGTGAGCCACAACCCAAACATAGTTTGGAAACAGGATAAGACATTTTATTTGGACTGGCTTTTGATAATTAGGGGTAAAGGTAAAGGGACCCCTGACCATTAGGTCCAGTCATGGCTGACTCTGGGGTTGCGGTGCTCATCTCGCTTTATTGGCCGAGGGAGCTGGTGTACAGCTTCCGGGTCATGTGGTCAGCATGACTAAGCCGCTTCTGGCGAACCAGAGCAGCACACGAAAACACTGTTTACCTTCCTGCCGGAGCGGTTCCTATTTATCTACTTGCACTTAGATGTGCTTTCGAACTGCTAGGTTGGCAGGAGCAGGGACTGAACAATGAGAGCTCACCCCGTCGCAGGGATTCGAACCGCCAGCCTTCTGATTGGCAGGTCCTAGGCTCTGTGGTTTAACCCACAGCGCCACCCAGATCCCATAATTAGGGTTATGACTGGTCTAATGTATTGATGATGATGATGATGATGATGATGATAATATGCCATATCCAAAGAAGTGCTTCTGCTAATGCAAGAATGGTGGCTTGTGTAAGGGGATTTCTCCTCCCCACAAAACAATATGCTCTGGAGGGTTGGGCAAACCCTCAGAACAAATTTAGGGGGCATGCAATGACCAGAGAGAGAAGGGAAGTTCTGCTGAACAGCCCAAAGTCCTGGCGCTCGACAAGGCACTTATCTAGACCAATCAACACCATCACCTTAATTTATATAGCACTATGTTTGTAATATGCCTGTTGTCTTTGTCCATGGAGTTTTCTTGGCAGAGATACTGGAGTGGCTTGCTGGTTCCTGCTCCAGGTGGATCATGTTTGGTCAAAACGCTCCACTATGACCTGTCCATCTTGGGTGGCCCTGCTCGGCATAGTTCATAGCTTCTCTGAGTTATTGAAGCCCCTTGTTCAAGACAATGACAAGTAATCAGATGGTGACAGCAGCCACAAAATTGAAAAGATGCCTACTTCTTGGGAGAAAAGCAATGACAAACCTAGACAACGTCTTAAAAAGCAGAGACATCACCTTGCCAACAAAGGTCTGCATAGTTAAAGCTATGGTTTTCCCAGTAGTGATGTATGGAAGTGAGAGCTGGACCATAAAGAAGGCTGATCGCCAAAGAATTGATGCTTTTGAATTCTGGTGCTGGGGAGACTCTTGAGAGTCCCATGGACTTCAAGAAGATCAAACCTATCCATTCTTAAGGAAATCAGCCCTGAGTCCTCACTGGAAGGACAGACCATGAAGCTGAGGCTCCAATACTTTGGCCACCTCATGAGAAGAGAAGACTCCCTGGAAAAGACCCTGATCTTGGGAAAGATGGAGGGCACAAGGAGAAGGGGACGACAGAGGACAAGATGGTTGGACAGTGTTCTCAAAGCTACCAGCATGAGTTTGACCAAACTATGGGAGGCAGTGGAAGACAGAAGTGCCTGGCGTGCTCTGGTCTATGGGGTCACGAAGAATCGGACACGACTAAACAACTAATAAACAATAACAAGCTTGTTTGTAATATACTGTTAACTTGTCCCAAGTCTGTGAAATGAAGCTGCTAAGATAAACAGTTTCTTTTCCAAACGGAATGTATTGAAAATAAGATATCTTGCTTATGAACGGGTATTTAGGATTGGGCCCTATATAGGTGTGGCAGACGAATCTGAATAATTTTAAAATGTGCCCTCAGAAGTGAGCCCGTCCAATGCATCCCACAGAGCACTCCCAATTTGCAAACCCAGATTGCTGCTTTGAAATGCACTGAATTTTGCATTGACTGCGCATCTGCTTAAGTTGCATGCATTAACTGGGAAAATACAGCCATGTACCAGCATACCATAAACTGGTAAGTTGGTTATTGCCATTGTTCTCCTCGTCTGCTAATGGAATTTTTTAAACCAGACATCTATGACCAACAGAAGTCCAGGGAATCAGATATGGTGAAGTTCTCATCACTTGTGACACGTGACCAGCTTGCCAAGTGTTTATGCTCACACCATGATAAGTGTACCTGGAGCAACCAGATACCCACATCCCATGCTTGAATAGGCAATTGGGAACACAGTTCTCATCAAGTTAACTCGTGGCATTCAGATCGGTATATGTGATCTCCCCTGTTCTTGAGGCACAAGCTTCCTGGTACTTTTCCGACAGCTTCCTGGTACTTTTCCGACAGAGATGCGTTCTTTCACATTCAACGGCAGAAGTAAGTAAGTGGAACCAAAGGTGCCAAAGGAACTTGATAGCCATTTATTCCGTTTACGGTGCACCGTGAGCTACCTTCACCTTTAGTTGACCTTCATTGTCATAACAACACAGCTTCTCTTGGCATGAGAAGATTCTCCTATCCTTTGCTTTCTCTGGCTCGTCCTCTTTCTCAGTTACCGGTACTTGCTTTCGTCTGTGAACTTCGTACAGGATGATTTGATGGAGAAAATTATGGTGAGCAAATATCTGAGACGTGACAAAATAAGGTATTAAGGCCAGAAATGAAAAGTGATTGTTAGCAAGGTGCCTTAACTGTAGGAATCCTAGGATCGGTCCACACATGACACTTGCCCTGTGTGCTCAGATAATCTCCACAAAAAGGATGAACAATCTTATTACACATCATTTGTGAAAACAATAAAGGGTCTTGTGGCACCTTAAAGACTAACAGCAAGCTTGTGCCATAATAAATTTGCTCCTCTTTGAGCAGGGGTTGCTCATGCAACATCTGTGGGTACCGTGTTTCTGCTGGGACCTCCTGTGGTACCTGTGAAAGTAAATGGATCCTCAAATATCCACAATGCATGAGACATTGTTTGCTCCGCCTCCTTCACCTCCTCTTTGTACAGCTTCACTCTCCCCCATTGAACAGGCTTCCTTAAACATGCCCACATTTCACTGAGTGCATTAAACACCCTCACATGTGTTTTGAGGAGATGTACAAATACAGTGGTACCTTGGCTTACAGACATTTCAGGTTACGGACTCCGCTAACCCAGAAATAGTACCTTGGGTTAAGAACTTTGCTTCAGGATGAGAAGAGAAATTGCATGCTAGCGGTGCAGCAGCAACGGGAGGCCCCATTAGCTAAACTAGTACCTCAAGTTAAGAAAAAGTTTCAGGTTAAGAAGGGACCTCCAGAATGAATTAAGTTCTTAACACGAGGTACCACTGTAATTCCTTCCTTCCTTCTTTTCTTTTTTAAATTAAACTTTATCAAAATTTAAAACACATAAAAAGAAAAAAAACATATAATGGCTGTCAAAACAAATATTATACACTACACCCAATCCTCATCTTATTTGTTAATTTTTCTAATAACACCATTTCCAGGGCTTTTTATCCAGCTGGAACTCACTGGACCACTCAGGTGGGCGCCATTGGCATTATAATAGAACGAGGGAGGTGTTCATGATGAGTTCAAGCACCACTTTTTCTAGAAAAACAGCGCTGGGTGGGCCCATGTCTTATTTTCTGACATTTTAGGTAAACCAGCTATTTTGTGTCATGCCACGTCTGCATGGCAGTCATTTAGCAACTGGTACGCATGGCATTATGGGACGCGGGTGGCGCTGTGGGTTAAACCACAGAGCCTAGGACTTGCCGATCAGAAGGTCGGCGGTTCAAATCCCCGCTACGGGGTGAGCTCCCGTTGCTTGGTCCCTGCTCCTGCCAACCTAGCAGTTCAAAAGCACGCCAGTGCAAATAGATAAATAGGTACCACTCCGGCAGGAAGGTAAACGGTGTTTCTGTGCGCTGTTCAGGTTCGCCAGAAGCAGCTTAGTCATGCTGGCCACATGACCCGGAAGCTGTACGCCGGCTCCCTTGGCCAATAAAGCGAGATGAGCGCCGCAACCCCAGAGTTGGTCACGACTGGACCTAATGGTCAGGGGTCCCTTTACCTTTACCTTACCCATGGCATTATGGAACACAGGTGGCACTGTGGGTGAAACCACAGAGCCTAGGACTTGCCAGTCAGAAGGTCGGCAGTTCGAATCCCCGCGACGGGGTGAGCTCCCGTTGCTTGGTCCCTGCTCCTGCCAACCTAGCAGTTCGAAAGCACATCAAAGTGCAAGTAGATAAATAGGTACCGCTCCGGTGGGAAGGTAAACGGCGTTTCCATGCGCTGCTCTAGTTCACCAGAAGTGGCTTAGTCATGCTGGCCACATGACCCAGAAGCTGTACGCCGGCTCCCTCGGCCAATAAAGCGAGCTGAGCGCTGCAACCCCAGAGTCGGCCACGACTGGACCTAATGGTCAGGGGTCCCTTTACCTTTACCCATGGCATTTCCCCCAAATCCCACCAGCCCCCCCCCCAAGGTGGCCAGCACCTGCTTTTAAAAGTACTACAGGATTCCTTGTTGCTTTTAGTGCAACAGATTAGCGCAGCTGCCGCCTTGGAAATAAATTGCCAAGTGCAGCCGGAGTGTTTATTATTTTGCCAGCGTTATTTTACATAGCAGCAACATAATTCAGCTGGGCAGCGCCGTTTGTTTCCCAGCAGTAAGGTATTACTTCTCAGAGTCAACCCCTGTTAAGTCTCTGTTGCATAGCTGATCTCATTATGCAGGATCACAGCTAAAGCAGCAGCAGTAACTCAATCCATTAATGCACAAGTTAAGGAAGCTGCACATAAATATTTTAAATAGGTGCTTATTTACTGGTGTAATATTGCATTATAGAATTAACTATCAGCTTCTGTCTAGCAGCACTTGTGAAGGCTGGGGCCGCATCTCTTTAATTCTGCTTTGTGCTACCAGCCACCTCCTACAGCTCCTCCTTAAGCTCTTCCAGCCAAAGTGAAATCCAGCCAGCTTAGCATAATGAGACAAAACTACGCAATTGTCTTGACTCGGGTTTCGTAATAGTAATTTTAAAAGTCCGCAACAACACTCCATTTATTCCTTAATGTTCTTAATTGGCCCTTAATTCTCGTGCTTTAACCCTATTTTAATATGTGCTCACAGGGAAGATTTATTCTAAACGCCTTTTCAGAAAAGCACTTGAGTTTCCTAACAATTGCTGTAGTATCTTTAAAGTGCAGCATCTGGCTGCAAGGATTCTGACCTGGCTTCTCTAGATGGAGCCTGTTACGTCAGTTCCAAAGGAACAACGTTGACTGCCTGTACACTGCCAAGCCCAGTTCAAGGTGCTTTAAAGCCATAAATGGTTTGGGCGCCACATATCTGAAAGACTGTGCCATTCCACATCAATCTTCCTGTATAGTATCATGAAGGGAGTCCTTTCTCAATGGTTTATCTATTGGGAAATTGCATTGTACATGCACAAAATAGGCTCTTCTCTGGGGTGGCGTGGGTGGTGCTGTGGGTTAAACCACAGAGCCTAGGACTTGCCGATCAGAAGGTCAGCGGTTTGAATCCCCGCGACGGGGTGAGCTCCCGTTGCTCAGTCCCTGCTCCTGCCCACCTAGCAGTTCGAAAGCACGTCAAAGTGCAAGTAGATAAATCGGTACCACTCCTGTGGGAAGGTAAACGGCGTTTCCGTGCGCTGCTCTGGTTCGCCAGAAGCGGCTTAGTCATGCTGGCCACATGACCCGGAAGCTGTACGCCGGCTCCCTCGGCCAATAAAGTGAGATGAGTGCCGCAACCCCAGAGTTGGCCATGACTGGACCTAATGGTCAGGGGTCCCTTTACCTTTACCTGGGGTGGAACCTAATCTGTGGAACACGCTCCCAAGGAAGTTACGCATTACACTAATGTTTATTATTATTATTATTATTATTATTATTATTATTATTATTAATACCCCACCCATCTGGTTTCCCCAGCCACTCTGGGCAGCTCCCAACAGAATATTAAAAACACGATAAAACATCAAACACCAAAAACTTCCCTAAACAGGGCTGCCTTCAGATATCTTCTAAAAGTCTGATAGTTGTTTATTTCCTTGACATCTGATGGGAGGGCATTCCACAGGGTGGGCGCCACTACTGAGAAAGCCCTCTGTCTGGTTCCCTGTAACCTCACTTCTCCCAGTGAGGGAACCACCAGAACATCCTCAGAGCTGGACCTCAGTGTCCGGGCTGAATGATGGGGGTGGAGATGATTTTTCAGGCACCAGGTTAAAACTTTTTTAAAAAACAACAACAACACCTCCAGGCATTTTAAATTATTGTATTTTTAACTAATTAAGTAGTTTTATTCCTCTCATTTTTACCGTATGGTTGCATAATCTTTTGTATTGCTTCAAAACCACTTTGTAGATTTTAAATTCTTCAGCATACTGCCCTGAAATCCATTTTTGGATGAAGGAACAGTCTAAACATTTTCTAAATAAATAAAATGTAAGGTATTTACAGCCTTCCAGTCTTTCACAGAACAAAATGGTGAGATAATTATTATTATTTCCATTTTACAGATATAAAAGTAATGTTCAGAATGTACAAAATTTAGCCTCGGCAATGACTGCAGCAGCAGCAGAATGAAGCTATTATTCCCACGTGCCACTGGGAAGTGGAAGGCATGGATGGAGCTAATAGTGTGCAGCTACCTTGGGTGGTGGAATTCCTTAGGGTAGGGGCTCCATGCCACCTGACATCCCTTCCACTTCTGGGGTTGTGGTGCTGCAGCAGTGGTAGGTTCCAAGGAGATCTTGCGGAATGTTTGCACAATTTTCTTTAAAAATGGATTTTTACATTTTTATATTCATCACAATCTTATCATCTCAAATATACACAGAGACATAATTACCCCCTACGACTTGCCTCAACTTCCTCTTGTGGTTTGTTGTATAGTGATTTCCCTGCTTTTTAATTATACCTTAATACCGTATTCTCTAAGTTGAGTCCTTTCTCTTTTCTGTTTTGTAATTGTAAGTGTCAAATTCTGCTAGTGAGTTCATTTCTTTACAATATTTCTGTAAATACATCATAAATGGTTCCCATTCTTTTTTAAAGTCCCTATTGTCTTTATCTCTTAGTCTCTCAGTCAATTTGGCCATTTTGACGTAGTCCATCAATTTGTCTTGCCATTATAGGTCAAGATCTCCCAAAAGAGGAGAAGAAAAATTTCATGTATGCTACAATGGCGGCCAGGATACTTGTAGCCCAAAAGTGAAAAAGTGACAAGATACCAACTAGAGAACTTTCGCATGATTCAACTGGAAGCCATCACTGCATAACCCTGGTAAGTGAGTCTTCAGCAAGGGCGTCCCCTTCCCATTTCACCTCAGGCAGCAAAAATAGGACAGGCCGTCCCAGAAGGAAATGTCCCATTTGCCCTTAGGTTCATCTAGCCTTGAATATGATTATTAGTTCTGAAATATACTCGGAGTCGAGAGTGGATTTCATGCTCTTTATTCATCTCATAGTGGTGAGGAGGAATGGAAGTTCCCCTAGAATGTCTGGTTTATATACATTATTTACACAATAGGCCCCACATGATTGGCTAATTCTGGGATTCTCCTGTAGGCCAATCAGGTTGCGGATTCACTTCTACCTGGAGCTGGATTGGGTGGCTCCTGTAGACCAATTAGACTGCTGCATTCTGAATCCTATTGTTCTAGGACCAATCAGACTGCTGCATTCTGAATCCTATTGTTCTAGGACCAATCAGACTGCTGCATTTTGGATCCTATTCAACTCAGTACATAACAAGTTCTTTCATGCTCAACTTATTTTGTAAAGCAGTCAAAAATGTTTAGCAATATTAATTTAAAACGATAAAAAGTAAGAACCCCTGCTGATGGAATATAATACTATTATAAAAGGCGTTGCGCACAAGAATTATGTACAACCTGAATAGCAGAAGATGAATCAGGTAGCCAGATTGATTTGGTTGTTTATTTCCTTACTTGCTATGCTTCCACATGGTGGAGGCTGTCTGTTTTTAATTACGCCAGAAAGGTAGCAACTGCCTGGGAGTAAATGCTACGGACTCAATACGAGCATGTGAGAAAATAAAATGAGGGGGGAAATGTGGCTAATTGCTTAGAAAGAACTACCCAGGCCAGAGACATTCATCCTGTTACCCGTCTGTCCTAAACAGCCCTTGCTCCTGTTCACAGGCCAGTATGGCAACTTTCCCTTCTCCCTTGTCTGTAGACATTTTGCTAAAGCGTATCCGTATTTACCTCACTCTGCTCTTAAAATAATACAATAGCGCTGTTCACACTAAACACACTCTTTATTTTAAATTCCATTCCTTTGATTCCACTGCCAAGCTACCGTTATAAAAGAATGTTTTCGTAAAGTATCTTCTACCTTCAAAACACCATCAACACCCACGTCCGGTTATCTTCATCCCCTGCTAGCAAAATATAGTAATCTCCGAATGCTTTGGCACTGTAATTCCCTAACATTTTACCAACAGGTATTCACTAGCATTGCCATCGTTTGTTTAGGACCCAGCTGCTACTACCCATTATTCCTTCTCTCTGTCCCCCTCGTTCTGCACTGCCCTCCCCCCACCCCTAGCAATAATGGCTATAGAGTTCAGAACACTCTTACTGCTGAAGGGGATACGGAAATGTTGTTGGCAACCATTATGAGGGAAGTGCATCGTCGGCTTGGCTGGGAGAAAACCTCTCACACAGGATCGAAGTGCAATTGGGGTGATATACTGCAGGAGTGCTAGGCCTGTGTGCCATGATCTGGGGAGAGATCTTGGGGAGTAGGGAGTGGAAGAGACAAGTAAGATAAATCTCAACACAGAATAGGGACAGGAGGCAATATATGATCAGTGAAGGAGGCTGAGTGCTAGGGAACGGAGGAGGCAGACGAAGGATGGGTAAATATCTCCCCCAATGCCTAAGGAAAGAATGGAATGTATCCTTCATAGGCGAGGTGGGTGGGGAGACTGAGTTGTTCGAATAGGGAAGGGACGAAAGAAACTTGTGTAGATTTGAAGGCTGTGTTCTGTTGACGAGAAAGGATTAGAAGTGTGAGGAAGAATATTATTGGCTCGAAAATGGAAGCAAGAAGAGTTACCGTCGATTGAAGAATGGAGGATGAAGTTAATGGACTATGCAGAATTAGATAAACTAACAGGAAGTATTCGAAACCGGCGAGACCAGAAATTCACAGAAGACTGGAGTAAATTTACGGACTATTTGAAAAGTAATTGTGAAGAACAGACGACGTTTGTAGGGTTGCAAGAAGATTTGTGAGGAGTATTATTAGAAGTATTGTAAAAATGGATAAGGGGGAGGATGATTTGTTAAGAGATGTAAAGGCAATATAAAGTTAAGAAATGCATAAGAAGTGGTTAATACGGTGGATCATCAGAGGTGCTGATGGAAGTCCAAAAAGATTGTATAAGTGATAAGTTTTGTGGTACATTTTATAATTTATATGTTAAAATTAATAAAAATATTATTTAAAAAAATAGAAGAGTGAGGAAGAGAACCTGATTTCCTTTGTGAAGTTAAATAGTCCACTAAAGGTTTGGCCCAAGGCTTTTTTCCAGCCAGCGCCCGCAGGAGCACAGCTCTGGCCCCTCTCAAGTGGGCGCCATTGCCATCCTAAGAGAACAAGGGAGAAGTTTGTGGTGAGCTCCAACATCTCTTTCTCTAGAGAAACAGCACTGGTTTGGCCAAAGATGGCTGCTTAAGAACATTTGTCTCTGAAATAGGAGCCAACTCTTAGAGGCTGAGGTCCCTTCGCGCGTGCCCCCTAACCTAATTGAGGGAGCCGAGGAGCCCTAAAAGTTGGTGGGCGTTGCCATTTAAATGGTGTGTGTGCTCTGCTTCTTGTGGTCAGTTATGTGGGGTGGCGCTCACCAGCCCCCCTGCCAATATTTCATTCAAGTTGACCCCCTTGGCTCTGACACAGGGAACATAACCTAGAGTGTCATTGCCTAGAGTGTCATTGCTGGCGGAACTAATAATAGTTTTTTTAAAAAAAATAAAATAAAATAAATAAACACAAAACATATAAACCTGGTTCAGCCTGGTATGTTGTTATGTGTGGATGAACTGTAGCAAGCATTGGGCTCACGTGCCCCTTGTTCTGCATGTAGGGGTGCCATGACTAGCAGGTGCAGGTATGGGGCCTTGTGAAGCTGAGGGCTTTGGGCTGGCCAGTGCTGTATTGAACACCCCAACAATGCCACGACTGAGGAGGTCTTCGGTACATAAAAGCACCATGCTCACTTGCAGCATGGAGTGTTCATGCAAGCTTCCCAGCTCAGAAGCGTTTTTCCTGAGATGCCTTTAGGACTGCACAACTTTGCATAGTCCCATGGGACTGTCCCAGGAAGTGCTGCTGCAATGGAAGTTTGCATGACTGCTGTGTGTTGCTGCAATTAGAGTGCTGCGCATGCCTTTACTTAAGCATTTAAAAAAATAAACTAAATGAACCCCCCATTGTGCGGTGAAATAAAGTAAGTAGCGTAGGCCCTCTCTCACCTTAGCTGCAAGGAGGGAGAAGAGTAGAGCAGCTGGTGTATATACGAATGGGGGACTCCAATAAGGGGTTTGAAGACCACCTCCCCACCGCAACCTGGCAGAGGCATAAGGTGAGTACAATCGTACCTCGGAACTCGTCCTTGTATGTTTTGGCTCCCAAACAATCGAAAACCGGAAGTGATTGTTCCTGTTTTCAAACGTTCTTTGGAACCTGAACATCTGACATGGCTTCCGCAGCTTCCGATTGGCTGCAGGAGCTTCCTGCAGCCAATCGGAAGCCACACCTTGGTTTCTGAACATTTTGGAAGTCAAATGGACTTCCGGAACGGATTCTGTTTGACTTCTGAGGTACCGCTGTATATTACCTGCTTTCATTTGCAGTTTGTAACAAAGTGCAGTTTTTCATTTTATCCATATATATGGAACTGTAGTTTGTCAACAGCTTCTCCCCTATTTGTTTGCAAAACAACAGAGAATCTTCTAATTTCCTGGCCTCACACAAAAAGGAGGTGGGGAGAAGAGGAGGTGGGGAAGAACATGTTTCAAAGGCTTGCCATGACTTGTGTATGTAACACAAACCATGCTTTATTGTTGTGTCCAAATCGGGCCAGAGTGTTAAAAATGTGGCAAGCAAGCATTTAGTATACACATAAAAGCAACTCAGGGTTCTTTTGTTACATATTAGTGAAATGAGTTGACTGAGGGGGAGTCAGTAAAATTAAGGAAGAAGGCATTTTCTGAAATATTTGGTGAATCAATCAGCAGGGAAGAACTAAGCACTTTGAGGTAAGAAACTGTTGACAAAGAACTTTCTAGCCTAGATCAGTGTGCTTGCCTCCCAAAGCCGTAAAATCCTCAACCCCTTTCTCTGATAAGAAAAGAGCAATATCTATAATCTGCAATGTGGTTTTTTAAGCTGGTTTAAGAGGGAAAACAGCATCAGTTATGCTGAAGGATGGTGCTGCTACGTTTTCCTGAGGCAGTTACCAGCTAGCTCAGAGGGAGGTAGAATGTCTCATCTGGGATTAATTTAAAGGCAAGCTTTCTTCCCTGGTGATGAAGGACTTTTGCTTTGTGTGTGTTTTCAATCACTCAGCTGCAATCACACTCTTGGGTTTTTTTCCCCTTCTTCTTTCATTTCCACGGGCCCTCATTTAAGTTGCTTTGAGACTGTTGTTACCTACTAATTTAGCTGCAAATTCTACAAACATCCTCGAAAAGAATGCCGCACTTGTTTCTTCAATGCCCACTCACAAAAGGGTGGAATGCAAGCTGCCCCCTCCAGAATATTTGTTTGAAGAACTCATGGTGGATCAGTGGGTGGGGGCGGCAAGTGTCTGTGAACAATTGCTGTTTGGTCAGAGTGCCCAACACTGAAATCTCATGTATTGAAATCTCATGAAATCTCATGTACTCAGACATACGGAATTCAGTGGGACTTGCTCATGTGTAGGAGACTGCAGCTCTGCCATTGTTATGGAAGGAAAATAGTATCGGGCAGGCATCTTGAGCAAGTCATTCCAGTTCAATCTCAGTTTCCGAGCCAATAAATGAGATTAGTGACTTAAACCTTACTTTATATTTGATTGAGCCGTTGTTATTATAAGATCTGGACTTGCAATATTTTTTGCTTGCAGGGGCAAAAGTCTACACAGATGCGGAACATTAAAGGAGTAGCATGCTGTGCTAGGATGTTCTGAACCACTATATTCTGCAAATGAAAGATCACATTAATGCCCACCACTGTGTCAGGGGTGAGGAACCTGTAGTTCGCCACATGTGATTGGACTCCATTTCCCACCAGTCCATGCCACTAGGGTCAATTTGCAGGGTTGGTGGGAGTTGCAGTCTAGCCCTGCATTAACTCCATCACAACAAACAGCCAGCACAGTAATAATAATAATAATAAATAATATTTTATTTATTTATACCCCGCCCTTCCTGGTTCAGAAAACAGGGCTCAGGGCGGCTAACAACAAATTTAGAACACTTAATTGTAGAAGCAGCATAAAATACAGTATAAAAACATGAATAACAATAACATTCAAAGTTCAGAAATCAATTTGGGGGAAATCCATCTAATAAGCATTAGATAGTCACCAGGGCTAGCTGGCTGAATTAGTCCTACTTGGGCCAGGGAGGAGGCCAGGGGAGAATTAGCTGTGGGGTCTCAGAGTGCTTAATCTTCATAAAAGGGGAGGGGGAGGGAAGAGAAGGGAAATAAAAGATCAGGCTGAATTCAAATTAAAGGCCAGGTGGAATAGCTCTGTCTTACAGGCCTGACAGAAGGAGGTTAAATCCTGAAGGGCCCTAGTCTCATGGGACAATGCATTCCACCAGGCCGGAGCCAGTGAAGGGCTGGCTTGCAACCTTTCTCTCTGGTGTTAATTTTTTCTGTTTGCAGGGATTTAAAGTAAACAAACATGGGGAAGCATTAGGGGTTATCCTACGTCTTCTGCCTGAAGAGTTATAGTCCATTTCACCATCTCAGCATTCTTCCACCTAATTTATCTGCATGTGTGCACCCAGCCTTGAGGGGGAAAATACTGATTGGCGAATCAGTCACACTTATTTAGTCTCGACTTCCTTATCCATTCAAAAGGGACAAGTGGGGTACATCTCCCCATCACATTTCCTTGAGTGTTAAGATAGTAATCATTCTTACCCACATGGCATCTTTGCAGTTCTGCAACAGGGGGATTGGGCGACTTTGAATGAGTTACTATTTCAGCATTTTAGGCCCATGCCTCTAAAATATAAATGGGAGCAATTCATCTTTTAGGATACACGTTCACCCCATCCCACCAACTGAGCTGCAAGGCAGAACTTGCAGCTTCAGAAGCAATCAGATTGTTCCTCACCCTCCTGTTTCAATTTGCATTTGCACATTGCTGTACACACCAGAGAAGGGCAGCGGTGTATTCATGCAAAGCATGTTACCTGTTGGTTTCCCTGCACCTGCAACCCTCGCTCTCCTTATTTGTGAAATTACCATCTACACATGTGTTGTCATCAAGGCCGGCCCAATAGATTTTGGCACCTGCGGCAAACCACAAAATGGCATTCCCTCCCAGCCAGGAAAGAAGGGATGAGTGAAGATTTACATCAGGAACAAGGGGGGGGGGATAAAGATCTACATGAGGATCTGCTGCCCCTGTGGATCCTGCTGCCTGAGGTGGTCTCCTCACCTTGCCTCATGTGGGGGGCTGGCCCCGGTTGTCATTTGGTCATGCGCAGCAGATGTCTGAAATGTATACACCCCACCTTAACTGCAAAGTGAATGTGGCTTACATCTTCAAATTGAATGGAAGGTGGTTTCAGGTGTATGTTTCCAACAGGTAGATATGAGTTGTGGCTAACATCATGTGCTTCCAACACCAGGAGTGGGAGCGCATTGGAGCTGGAGTAAATGATAATGTGCTTGCAGCCTTCATTTCTAGTCACAGGGGTCATGCTGCGGAAAAACAACAACAACCAGTGAAAGCCTTTGGTTATAAAACAAATCTATTAAAATACAGATAGTAAAATGAAGCTGTAGCAGGCAAGAAATGCTTCATTTCAGAAGTGGCAGTCTATGCTCTGGCAACCTCTAGGTTAGATTATTACTGCAATGCATTATACAGTAGGGTTGCCTCTGAAGATGATTTGGAAACTTCACCTAATGCAGAATTCAGCAGCCAGGTTCCTCACCGGGCAAGATGGTTTGAGCATATTAGACCGATCTTGGTCTGACTGCACTGGCTACCAATTAGTTTCCGGGCCCAATTCAAAGTGCTGGTTTTGACCTATAAAGCCTTAAATGGCTTGGGACTGCAAGGACTGCCTCGCTCCACATGAACCTAGCCGGTCTCTAAGATCATCCTCTGAGGCCCTTCTTCGTGTGCCTCCTCCACGAGAGATCCAGAGGGTGGCGACATGAGACCAGGCCTTTTCTGCAGTGGCCCCCCATTTGTGGAATTCTCTCCCTGGGGAGGTTCAACTAGTGCCTTCATTTTACACATTTAGGCACCAGGCAAAAACCTTCCTCTTCAACCAGGCCTTTTGCGGACTGACATCCGATGCCCTTTTAAATGTGTGTGTGTGGGGGGGGGGGTTATTGGTTATTTGTTCTTATTTGTACTCTCTGTTTTGTAGTTTTTATATTGCAGTTTTGTGTTGTGAACTGCCCTTAGATATATAGAAATAAATTTAAAAAGCACACACAAATATACACTTAAACCTAAAAATGTAAGGTAGCCCCCCCCCCAGGAGGGGGAATAAACACGTAGTAGTTTTTCAGCAGGCACCCAGGAAAACCGCTGATTTTCAAACAAAAAAAGCCAGCAAGATGTTACTTTCCAGAGGCAGCTGGTGTTAGCACATACTTTTCGAAAGGGAGCTAGGAGGCGTCAATAAATTATAGGCCTGTTAACCTAATATATAGCCAAGATAAATAGATGAAAAGCATTTCTTAACGAAACCCTGTTAGAATCCACCCTGGGCACATTGCAGACTTCATACAGAAGACCTGCAACACACTCCTTAGGATAGTGTCACCTGCATAAAGCATTTTCATTATGTCTCCAAATCCCCCCCCCCCCAACCCATAGTTTTCTTGCAGAAAATGTTTTTTGGGGAAAATAGTCCCCCCCCAAATTTGACGTGAGGGGGGACAGCTGACCCTCTCCATGCAACTTTTCCTTTTTGTGTATTTGCACGTGAGACACGGAAGAGGGGTTAAAAATGTATTTATTGAGAGGGCTAGTTCCTGCCTCTGGGGACAGGTCAAATTTCCGAAGGAAATAATGGAAATATCTCTCTCTCGTGGCGCCCCCTGAATTCTGCCCTCAGCGTCCCCTCAGCTCAACCCGCTCCCTCCCCCCCGGCCAGACAGCAGGCAGGAGGGTCTCCGCGCCTTCGTGTGAGGTATTTATAGCCGGCCTTGCGCTACAATCCGGCAGCGGCGGCGGCGGCAGCGGCACCAGGAGTCCAGCCGAGCGCCTGAGGGCGGAGCCGAGCGCAGCTCCGGGGCGGGCACGGCGCGCCGAGGAGCCCGGCTATAATTCCACCTGCAGCCATTTGCGTCGCGGCTTCGGCGGCTAGGCGACAGCGCGGAGCCCCGGCGACACCGGCTGCCACCACCGCCGCGCCTCTCCGCCTTTCTTTCCCTGACCAAAAGGAGTGGCGGCGCCCAATGAACGGCAACGCCGGCGGCGAAGGCGGGATGATGATGGAGGAGGAGGAGGAGGGTAAAGAAGCAAACTGGCCCCGAGGCTTTATTTCTCGTAATGTGGAGGTTCAAAACCCTCCTTTTTGAGGGATACAGCAGGAGCGAAGTCGTGCGCTCCCGCCGCCCTTTCGCGCGCGCGCTGGGGTCGCGTTTGTGCGCTCCTGAGGCGGACGGTGCCTTTTGGCGGCAGGCAGAACTGCACCGGCCCAGGGACGCTTCTTTGTTCTGAGTGCTTTATTGAGTATTTGTGTGGTTGTGTGGCGGTTTTGGTGTGTGTGGTTGTGTGTGTGTGGCGCTTTTGGTGTTCCTTCTCCCCGCCAACCTGACTCTCCCGGCTGCGCCTCCCTGGGCAGCAGCAGCATCCTCGGTGGCGCGCGAGCAAAGTTAAATGGAGAGGTTGAGGTGAAACGGGGCAGACTTTCCCCAAGAACTCCTCCAGGCGGCGGGGGGGGGGGAGTGTGCGTGTGTGGGAGTCAGGCATGCGGGGGGGGGGAGAGGAGGAAGCCGGCATCTCTCCCCAGCAGCAAGTGACTAATGGTGCTCCTGCGCTTATCAGTCGCCACCATTAACTTCTGGCTTTGCAAGGGCGCTTGGGAGGGGAAACCCAAACACGCCGCCACCCACTTAGTATAAACAAACGCACACCCTCAAAGGCGGGGGCGGGGAGGGGGAAAGAACCCAGCAACCCAAAACTTTGCCCACAATTCACCCAGTTTTTAGCAAGTGGGCGTGCCCTTTTTAAATAATGAGCAGCAGCAATAATGATGATGGGATGATGTAGTGCAATAAAACGTATTCACATTGCTATGGGTACAAAAATGAAGTTCTTAGCGAAAGGCCCCAGAGGAGATGGTTAAAAAAAAAAGTCCAGTGCTTTTATCAGAATGCAACTGGCAATGAAGCCTGGCAGATCCAAAGTTTTTGCATTTTTATTTTTAGATTGAGGTAGGTATCTGTGTTGGTCTGACGCAGTCGAAATAAAAATAAAATAAGTAAAATGAAAAAATTGTCCAGTAGCACCTTATAGACCAACTAAGTTTGTTGTGATATAAGCTTTCGTGTGCATGCACACTTCTTCGGATATTTTTATTTTTCTTATTTTATACAATACAGTCGCAGCAAAGAGAAGACCGCAGCATAAAGTTTATGGCGTTATTTTACACGGAACCTATATGGACTGCCAGTGTTTTAAGGCCATGTAAATAGTTATTGCATTTAACCACACTGGCATCCTCAAGAGTTGAGCAGTGATCCTAGTCACAAATGACTTAAGTGTAAGCCCCTTTAAAATTTCGTGGGGCTTGCTTGAGTTTAGCTGCCAGGTAGTTCTATCCAGTTCTTTTTTATTATTATTTAAATACATTTAAAAAGTTTTAAAAGGGGGGGAGGGGAGAACAGGGTATAGTATATTGCTATAACAATTGATCACATTTTTAACCTATTGTATTTTGCAAAAATTAGTTCCAAATTCCATTATACTTGTCCATGCAATAAGCATATTTGTCCTTCTATAAGCAACCTGCTTACAGGTAGCAAGTATAATCAGGTCTTTGATCCACTGGAGAAATGGAGAGCTCCATGTAGTTTTTATCAGCTTTCCCTGGCTGTGAGTAGGATTGGCCCAAAAGTTGACTTGTAGTGTGAGGATGAAACCTGTTTGAGGAAATGTATTATAAGAGGTGAACACACTTGCACGTGTAGGCTGCAGTCTTACGTAGAGTTGGGTGTGCCCAAGCCATCGGTTTCCATGGACTTGGAGCACCTAATTCAATATAACATTGTATTGCTCATACTGCACACATAGGAAGATTAAGCTTTCAAAAGGTTAGAGATAGTGAAAAACTGAGAAATACAAATGAGTTTTCCAGGTATTTCCCAGAGTGTGTGGAGCTTTCTTTCAGCAGTGTGAACGTTTTCCTTTACTAACTTTAATTTTGGTAAAAATAAAAAAAATTCCTTCTAGTAGCACCTTAAAGACCAACTAAGTTAGTTCTTGGTATGAGCTTTCGTGTGCATGCACACTTCTTCAGGTATCTGAAGAAGTGTGCATGCACACGAAAGCTCATACCAAGAACTAACTTAGTTGGTCTTTAAGGTGCTACTAGAAGGAATTTTTTAATTTTGACTATGGCAGACCAACACGGCTACCTATCTTTAATTCTGGTAAACAGCCTTTCAAAAACGTTGCTGATGAAAGCCCTTATTGCTAGTTTAGCAGCATAATGTAGCCACATGCTTTATTTCCCTCTCCTTCCTTTAAGGAACTTATTCCGTGATTCTTCTCTTTCTCCACGCATCCGTGTTCCCAATTCAGTAGCTTGCTCAGAGACATAATGATAAAGCACAGGTCATCCAGCGATTTTCGTAAAGATTCACACTCGGGTATTTCATATGGAAACCATAGGCCAAGGTTTACCCTGTGGTTTGAAGTGCATGGTTTGTTTGGGAGCGCTGAACTTTGAATCCAGTTCAGACAACCCACTGTCCTTCAATGGTGCAGCAGAATGACCAGGGATGAGTAAAAGCAGCTGTGATCTTGGTCATGCATTTAAAGCATTCTTGCGCCACTGTAACAGTCATGGCGTACCCCAAAGATTTCTGGGACCCCTCACAGAACTGCAATTCCTAGCACCCTTAGCAAAAAACAGTTCCCATGACTCTTTGTGGGAAGACATGATGATTTACATGTATGGGGCGGGTGTGTTCCTCTTCTTCAGGTGCCTGTAAGTTTGTTCTGAGCCATGGTGTGGCCCAGTGTGGTTGTGCAAACCAGGCCACTATGGCAGTAGCTGTCAAGGGTTTCAGATGACAATCTTTCCTACCCTGCATGGTGTTTCCAGGGACGCGGGTGGCGCTGCGGGTTAAACCACAGAGCCTAGGACTTGCTGATCAGAAGGTTGGCGGTTCGAATCCCCGCTACGGGGTGAGCACCCGTTGCTCGGTCCCTGCTCCTGCTAACCTAGCAGTCTGAAAGCATGCCAGTGCAAGTAGATAAATGGGTACCGCTCTGGCGGGAAGGTAAACGGCGTTTCCGTGCGCTGCTCTGGTTCGCCAGAAGTGGCTTAGTCATGCTGGCCACATGACCCGGAAACTGTACGCCAATTCCCTCGGCCAATAAAGCGAGATGAGCACCGCAACCCCAGAGTCGGCCACAACTGGACCTAATGGTCAGGGGTCTCTTTACCTTTACCTTTATGGCGTTTCCAGGGATTGAACTCAAAGCATGTGCCTTGTTTAGGGTTGCCATATTTCAGAAAGGGAAGATCCAGACACAAAAGATGTTGAGCTTTTCTTTTTTTTTGGCAAAGTTGTAGGTTGAATTGGTTGGAGTTTTTTTTAAAAAATGAAGTTTTTGCCATAATTTACACTTCATGGGTTGCCAAGCGTCCAGATTTTCTTGGTCATTTTGGCGATTTTCGCCCGGACACTATTTTTTATAGCTGTATTCTTGCTATGTCCAGGAAATTCTGAACATATGGCAACCTTGGCCTTGGTTCTCGAACGTAATCCATTCTGGAAGTCCGGTTGACTTCTGAAACATTCAAAAACCAAGGCGCGGCTTCCGATTGGCTGCAGGAGCTTCCTGCACTCAAGTGGAAGCCGCGTCAGGCATTTGGCTTCTGAAAAAGTTAGAAAACCGGAACATTTACTTCTGGGTTTTCAGCATTCGGGAGCCAAAACCTAAGAGTACCACAGTGTTCGAGAATCAAGCTATGACTGTACTGTTGAGTTGTGGCCCCTCCCTTGAATATTGCATGTCCACTTTCATGGCATATCCCTTGCACAAGTGCTCCCTGTTGTTGCCAAGGTGCCATCTTTTGTGTTTACAAAATAAATAACCCATTTTGGGGGTTTTGGATTTTTTTGTCCATGCACGAAAACTTAATCTCTTTTACGTACAGCTGGAAAAGTTACTATCTTGGCGTCTCTTACTGTACACTCAGGAGTCTTGTTTGAACACAAATGTAGTTAAAATATCAGTTTAGCTTTGCTTTTAATGTTTGTTAAACATATAACAAGTAAATTAAATCATATTATTGCCTGGCACAGCATGCCCCTTTAATATATTACAGTTCTGTGTGCCAGTGAAGAATGAATTAGCCCAGATAGATCTATTTAATGTTCCTGCTGATGTCAGCTTTCTTTGATGGAAAAATATGAATGCAAAGTAATAATCTTATAAAATTAAGTTCCGTTTAGTCCATGCTGGTGTCAAAGGATTCTGCTTCTTTCAACTGACTAGATTTCGTCCAGATAAAAAGCCATAGGCGAGGAAACTATCACTTTCCCAATTTATGGGATTCGATCACTTTCTGGCAAATTACGATTGCACAAGTCACCGGGGAGTCTTGCCAAAAAAAACAAACAAAAACAAAACCCTTTCCCCCAAAATATCAGACTTTTTCTGATGAGGAGTGTGATGTGGAAATGCACTGGGAAGGGTGAGATAAAAATTGTGACCCTCTTTAGATTCAGCATCATCTAACCTCCCTTCAAACAAACTGAGATGAATGCTCAATAAAACAGTGTGCTGCTTGAAAATACTGAGTTGAATCCAATTAAGTCTTACTATGGACAGACCAATAAAATCAATGGATTTAAGTTAATCATGCAGTCCTAACTGCTCCTGGAAGGAGTTAGGGTCCCGAGAGGTGGGTCCCTCTGCTGATAGTGAACTCTTCTAAATCTGCTGAGAATGTGTGTGGTTGCAGTAACTAACACAAGGTTCCCAAAATGGAGTGTTAAACGTCTTGTGGAGGAGCAGGGCCAGTTATTGAGTCATTGGCTTAAAAACCTGCCAATTTCTAGGTGAAAAAGCCCAATCTGGCTCCCTCCGCTGTGCTAACTTCAAGCTGGTGCAGCGAAAAGAGAATTAGAAGCAAACACAAAGGTAGCTCCACCTTGGCTCCTCATTAGATTGTACATTAAAGGTAAAGAGACCCCTGACCATTGGGTCCAGTCGTGGCCGACTCTGGGGTTGCGGTGCTCATCTCGCTTTATTGGCCGAGGGAGCCGGCGTACAGCTTCCAGGTCATGTGGCCAGCATGACTAAGCCACTTCTGGTGAACCAGAGCAGCGCACGGGAACGCCGTTTACCTTCCCGCCAGAGCAGTACCTATTTATCTACTTGCACTTAGACGTGCTTTCGAACTCTAGGTTGACAGGAGAAGGGACTGAACAACGGGAGCTCACCCCGTCGCGGGGTTTTGAACCGTCGACCTTCTGATCAGCAAGTCCTAGGCTCTGTGGTTTAACCCACAGCGCCACCCGATTGTACGG
Source organism: Podarcis liolepis (assembly GCF_965112155.1). NCBI lineage: Eukaryota > Metazoa > Chordata > Lepidosauria > Squamata > Lacertidae > Podarcis > Podarcis liolepis. The sequence continues at coordinate 44,242,313 of NC_139563.1, read as the reverse complement.
TACTGTAACTTAAATTCGTTTATTTGGATCCTGAAGATTTGCGAGTGGAGAAGGTTTGGTTTAAAACTATGGGGAAATGATCATGATTTTAAGAGTGCTGTCTTAGACAGGCACACAGACTGAGCTGCTTAAAATAATTTATAGCCAACATGGCTTTTTTCTTTTCTTCTTTCTGTACAAAAACTAGACATATTGATGACCATCCCTCAGGCAGGCACACACAGTTTGGAATGATCCCTTGGCACCAATTGAACGGTTACTCCCCCCCCCCAACAAGGAGTTAGTGAGTTATTCCATACCTTAGATCTAAGCAGTGATTCAATCTAAATGAACAATGAAACTTGTGTACCCTGTAATCCAGGGGCAGGCAAGGTTTAACTTGCCTGGGCCGGTTCATTCCAGCGGAGAACCCTCTGTGGGCCGGATCCTGCTCACGTGCCTGCGATTTCCGGCTTCTGTGCAGACACAATTTCCAGTGTCTGCGTCTGCACATATGCAATTTTCGGCCCCACGGAAGTGAGTCCCTGCACTGTTTAGCGCAGCGTGTGGGGACTTGCCAAGCAAGCGGCTTGGTTCGGGGGCGGCTCGGGGGGCGGTTAAACGACCCCCGTGGGCCGATTGCGGCCCATGGGCCTTAGGTTGCCTATCCCTGCTTGTAGTCTATTTTCTTATAATGTATATTAAATCAGTTTCCTGTACTCGAGCATTCTTCCCAGCTGTTTTCGTGGTAGGACTACTTAAATAATCTAACCATGATGATCATATATGACTCAAATAGCTATGGAAACAATGACATTGAGGACTAATTTATTCGGCACATCAAACTGAAAAGGTAGAAAATAACTTAAAACTGTGCTTCTGTGAGACCTAAGAAAGCACTTAAACTTCATAAAAGGTTGACAGGCAGAGTAATTCTGTGCAGGGTTATTTGGAAGCAAACTTAACTTGCATTCGATGGGGCTCACTCCCGAATAAGTTTATTTGGATAGGTTTGCAGTCCAAACTATGTACTGGAAGATGTGGCTGCTGTGTGTTGAACACGGGCAAAGTGTGCACTGCCAGAAGAGTTAGGCTATATAGGTTGTAATGGAAAGTGTTGAATTTTTAGGTTGGGTTGAGTTGAAATCATTAAAAAATAAATAAATGCTGTATTGGTTTTAAAAACAATTACAAAACAAACAATACGCAACCATCAACAAAAGGGAATCCAAGGTCAACACTCGTTACAAAAGAAAAGAAAAGGTAATAATAATAATAATAATAATAATAATAATAATAATAATAATAATAATAAAAGATTGAATTCACATGTCACGAATGCCAACCTCCCCCCCCGTTGTGATTCCTAATTTACATTACAACTGCACAGTTAACTTTATCTCTCCTAGGTTATTCGGTTGTGTTAATTTTGTAATGTTCTCTTATTTCATGCAGAAATCAATCCAGGCCTACCAAAGAATTTAGATTATTGCAATGTTCTTTTAAGCGTTCTCTGTAAATATTCCACTCTGTCTCTTTTTTTTAAATTACAAAGAAAAAAGACAAAAACAGAAAACAGAAAAAGAAAAAGAAAAAATAAACCATCATTTTCAAATTCTCCACTTTCATTACCTTCTTTCCATGACCTCCTCCTCCTCCCATCTCTTGTATCTTGATTAATAATTGTCACAGCAATCCTTTCCATAATTCATAATATTCTGTCATTACATTACCTTACTCTATTTTCATCTTATCTTATAAAAAACCTTAAAACTTAAATCTTATTTTTACCAGCTTCTCATAACCATTGCCTTTTTACCTAATTCTTTAAACATTTTTACAAGAGCCAAGTAATTTCATTTCAACATTTTTTCCAACGTTCATAAAGCATTTCTAATGATAAAGAAAAAGAATAAAAACAATCCAATCTTCTTCCAGCGTCCCCTCCCCTGGTCCCGGGATTGTCAGTCCTTTCCCACGGTTGTAATCTGGCAGCTGCAAGCTCGCTAGAATTGGTTACAGTTTCCCAGTCCCCCTCTAGGGGGAAACTTCTGGTTGTTCTTTCTTTTAAGAACAATAGCAACAAAGTTTCTTTTTTAAAGATATTTTGTCAGTATTTGTTCCTTTAAAATGCGAAAGGAAACAGTGGGATCACAATGTTACTCTTCTTTTAACTATCTGTCAAAAACATTTGTCTCTGGTCAATGAGCTTCAAAACGTCAATTCTGACACCCCTCTCCAGGGTCAGGACGGTGGAAAGTTACTTTACTTTAAACTCACTTCTGCAGGTTTAAACAGTCCAAAAAAGAGATCCCCCTTTTTCTCCTGCTACCAAAGGGGGGTTCAACGCTTTTAGATGGTGAAAACCAATCCTTTAGTAAATATTCCACTCTCTATTAAGTATTTGATCTGTGTGGTCTCAAAACCTTGCTGTCAATCTTGCTATCTCTGCATATTCTAACATTTTATTCTTCCAGTCTAGTTTTGAGGAAGTAGAATCTCCTTTCCATACCTTAGCAATTAAATCAAGTCTTTATGTAGCCTTATGAGGCTTTGCCCTTGGGTGGGAAAAATATTGCGCCTGGGAAAGGGAAGTGGGAGTCAACAGACACTCAAGGAATAGTTTCGGAGAAAAAGGTTTTATTTCTACCATCCATGAACTGGTAGAAGGAGCAAGTGTGATAAGTCACAAAAAGCACGCACGAGTTCACAATCATGTGCACAGAGTTTATATACCCATTCCAGTTCCCTCCTCCTTTCTCCTCCTTCCAGAGTCCTGCCCCATGAGTTCCTCTGAGCATGAACAGAAAGCTGTCTTGGGACTATTTTGGACTCTTGGCGCCCTTCCCAGGAAAGGTAGATAGATAGGTAGATAGATAGATAGATAGATGATAGATAGATAGATAGATAGATAGATAGATAGATAGATAGATAGATAGATAATACTTTATTCGGCTATAAGCCCACCAGGTAAAACCAATCAGTAAATAAAATAGCATTTTACATTCTAAAATATCAACTAAAATATTTCAACGCATAATCTCCTTCACATTACATACAGTCTCTAGATGTACCATATTGTGGCCTTGAATATAAAGATGGTGGATAGAGTTTACTAGATTTTAATAGTCATACAGCATTCCATGAAGTCTTTTATATGAAAGAACAGAATTCAGGAATCTTGCAACCTGTAATGTTCTATAAGAGTCAATGTCCTGGAGTAGATAGGCTAGATGTAATTCAGGTGGTTTAGCAACAGTTTCCAAAATGATTGAACTCAGAATCCTTGATCGGGGAACAATATATAAAGGAAAGGGGTTTCAGAGTGTTCAGATATGTTTCAATCTCTTGTTCTGGCATGGTTCCCAAGTTGCAATGTGGTTCTTTAGCAAGACCAGAAGGCATGAGAAAGGCCTGAGAAACAATGGACTGTTCTCTACCTTTGTTACAGCAGAGCGGAATGTGTCGGATGCTTAGCTGCTGAGAAAATGATTTTGAAAAGCTTTGAGAAGCTTTGAGCCTGCTTTGGTGGGGGGTGACTTCAGGCCTAGGTGAGGTCACCTGTCCTCACCTTCCTTCATTTATAGTTGAAGGCTCTCCTTGCTTTCCTGCAATGGTGATGGGATAGCAAAGACTACCCTCCATTTTTTTTGGAGGTGTTAAGAAACATGCTGCATAGGGCAAAAGGAAATTTGAACACTACTAGCATTGTGATTACTAGTATTGTACCAAGGAGACCCTTGCTCCATCGTGAAGGTTCTCATTGGGTTATGGCTAGCTAGCCTCTCTTTCAGTCTAGCCTACCTCTCAGGGCTGTTGGGAGGATAAGTAGAGGAAAACTATCAACCCTGCTCCAGACGAGTGAGATAAAAATGTAAGATTTTTAATGATTCTTACCTTTGTATAGTACACTGTGCATCAGAGCCAGCGGTTTCTATACTTGCCCGCACATCTCTCCATTGTCCCATCAGCGAGCAAGATCAGTTTATCACAGAGACGCATTCCGGCCAAGCAAACGCTTTTGAGGTGGGTGCAAAAAATAAATAAAAGGTCAGCTAGGGGGAATCCTTGGGGCCAGTTGCGTTTGACTCTTTGGTATGCCAGCCTTGCCCTATCCTGTGCCAGCCCCCAATTAAAAGAATAAGACACTTGTAATATCGCTTTTTCTCTTTGCAGAGTTTCCAGCAGGGCAAAGCATTTTTTCTTTGGGTTAACTTAAGTTGCATCAGGTAACAGCTTCTGTTCAGAAAGTTACTGTTTTTGGAAACTCGGTGCTGCAAGATATCCAGGCCCTGTGCTTACTCAAGCAGTGCCCATATTTAATTTCAGTACAAATGCTTGAATGCCCAGTGACTCTGACAAGGGGCCTTTTGTCACAGAAAGCTCACGCTTGCCCTGAAGTGTGAGCTCCAAGTATGGGTCAGTCTGTAAAAGTGACCTTTTCTATATAAGCTAAATATAGATGCAGACATAACAGGGACATAGTCTGTGTCTTCTTGGAGAGAAGTGTAATTTGGAAAGAGATTTATTGTTCCTAAAAGGGCAAATTAATGGGCATAACCCTCCAGAGAGCTTTAAAAAACAAACACCCATCCCACAAATGTTGTTCTTATCCCTAACAACAACAACAACAACAATAATAGTTGTTATTATTTTATTTATATCCCATCTGACTGCGTTGCCCTAGCCACTATGGGTGAGTTCCAGCGTCACAACTAGACATCAAAAACTTCCTGAAACTGGGTTGCCTTTAGATGTCTTCAAAAGGTTGTGTAATTGTTTATCTCTTTGACATCTGATAGGAGGGTGTTACACAGGGCGGGTGCCACCACCAAGAAGGCCCTCTGCCTGGTTCCTTGTAGCTTCACTTCTCGCAGTGCCGGATAAGTCATTGAAGGAACTTACTGGATTTTACTATGGGTTTATCTTCGGACTAGATCAGCTGTACAGGTGCATTAAATTTGCCACGTAATCGCTTCCGTCGAGTAATGATGGAGAGGTGAGCATAGTAAAAACAACAACATAGTAAATAAAACAGAACGCTTTAAAACACACATACAAAAAAGAACTTTACATAATGAACAGAAGCAGCACAACACCAGTACCAGAATGAGTAGAAGCATTTGATGGCCTGGGAAAAGAAATATGGCGAAGTACGTGCCAAAGGAGATCATTTTACAAGTGGGCCACCACTGGTATGATCTGCCACCTCACTTCAGATGTTGGGGGACACCTGGAGGTGGACCTCAAAAAAGATCTTAACAGACAGGCAGGCTGACATGAAGGCAAATTATCCTTCAGCATAACTGGCCCCAAGGCATATAGGGCAAAGCTTTAAAAAGCAGCACTCAATGTTTGTTTCTAGTTAGCAGGCCGCACCAGCATCTTGAACTAGCTGCAATTTCCAGGAAGTCTTAAAACAGGCCCCACTTGGCTGTGAGGTTCACCCATGGCAAGAGTGAACGGCTTCCCTCCATCAAATAGTTGCTACCATGAACAAAGCCTTGAGTGCTGCAACCAGTTTGAGCCGTGAACTTTACCATAGGTTTATGTGTCTTTGTTACAGAGAACTAGAGAACCCAGAATCAAGGATATTAGGTGGCATGTCCAGAAACGAGAAATGTGTGCAGGGAGTCATGGTTCTAGCCGCAGGGCTACAGAACTGTGATCTGCTGAACTGAACCTTGCTAAATCTCTTGCTTTTTTAATGCACGTCAAGACCACAGAACAGGGTTGTTGTGTCCAGTGCTAGCCATATGCAAGAATTAGGCCCATTGAAACTAATGGACTAACTTGCATTCGTTAATTTGAGTGGGTCTTTTCTGAGCAGAGCTTCATTGCCAACAAGCGTGAGTTTGTCATGGCTTCACTATACATGGGTCTTACCTAAGGTATACTTAGGCATACTTCTTATACCTAGGAAGTATAGCTAATGATGTCCATCTCTCATACCTTGGATCCCAAACGCCTTGGTACTCGGACGTTTTGGCTCCTAAACGCCACAAACCCGGAAGTGGCTGTTCCGGTTTGCAAACGTTCTTTGGAACTCGAATGCCGAACGGAGCTTCTGCAGCTTCTGATTGGCTGTGGGAGCTTCCCGCAGCCAATCAGAAGCTGCGCTTTGGTTTCCGAACGTTTTGGAAGTCGAAAGGACTTCCGTAACAGATTCTGTTCGACTTCCAAGGTATGACTGTACCAGCTGAACAGTGGACAAAGAAATGTATGTGGGGGGGGGGGACCAAGAATGTGTATAATGGGGGGAAATCCTCCATTTTACATTTTTCTAGTAAATGTTAGCGAGATGGTATTAAGGAAAACTTACGACGAATGACAAATTAACATCCTATACTTCATTAAACTATCTTGTCAATTAAGCTTCCGAAATTGCTATCACATTAATGCATTGGGATCGTTGTTGCACATTAACTCAATTTTTCATGCTTATTAGACAAGCTGTATTTTATGTGCCAGATTTTTCTCTCTCTTCTGCTTTAAGTAATTCAAGCTAATTCCCCTCCCCCCTTTGTGTGTGTGTAGGATTTGTGTCTTGGTAAAAGTCAGTGGTTATGTGTGGGAACACCAAGCACTAAAGTATGGAAAACTACAGCAGTTCATTTAAAAGTAATCCAAAACAGGAATCGGCAGCAAATGGCTTCCAGGCCTCTCCTGAAGAAAAGCTTTATGCCTAAATGATTAATTATCCTGTGGGTGGCAGCCAGATAACAGCACCCTGGCTGTTGCTGGGAAAGAGATATGGGTCTTGGTATAAGGCAACTTCCTGCAATATATTTGGCCATTAAAATGTCAGAAGAAGTCACGGTTCAGTTTTTAATTTTTCAAATTATATCTTAAATAACTGAGAATATTAAAACAACTAGAGTGGCTCATTCCCTGTTTTGCTTATGATTTCTGCTCGCCTCTGGCAGTTTCCCTTGTATTATGTCCCCCGCTTTTCTGCTTTCAGGGAACTCTTCCCATATTGGTTTGTCTGCCAAAGAATCTCAGTGCATCTGCCACAAAATTCTTGCCCGTTAGAAAAGTCCTGAGGAATGTTTTAGGTTGCATGCCTGAGTAGCCCAAAAATTGCAAGATGCAAGCAGCCAGGCCAGGATTCTTAGGCCACATCGCAGCCCACTGTGAACTCAGAATGCATTGAATGCAGCAAAACCTCTCTCCAATGCTAAACACTGCAGGGCAAGATCAGGGGTGGCAGGCAGCCTTGAGGGAGAAACACTGCCATTACAGTGGTACCTTGGTTCTCAAACTTAATCCGTTCCGGAAGTCCGTTCCAAAACCAAAGCATTCCAAAACCAAGGTGCGCTTTCCCATAGAAAGTAATGCAAAATGGATTAATCCATTCCAGGCTTTTAAAAACAATTCCTAAAACAGCAATTTAACATGAATTTTACTTTCTAACGGGACCATTGATCCTTAAAATGAAAGCAATAAACAGTGTACTGCAGTCACACAATCAGTCAATCAATCAATCAATCAATCAATCAATCAATCAGTAGCTGACCTGGGTTTCAAACAGGCACAAAAAAGAGCCACAGAAACGCAAAATAAATAGCAAAAACGGACAGTCCTCAGCACAACGCTCAAAACAGAAGTCTGGCACTCAGATTGGAAGTGTAACACTCAAAACGGAGCACGTTTGGCTTCTGAAAAAAGTTTGCAAACCGGAACACTTACTTCCGGGTTTGCAGTGTTTGGGTTCCAAGTTGTTTGAGTACCAAGGCGTTTGAGAACCAAGGTACCACTGTATTTAATTTCTTATTGAAGAACTCCTGAGAAATTTCCAGAGCTCCAGAAGCTCAGTTTGAAAAATTGACTCCCCAAAGCGGTGATACCAAAATTTATTTTTTCACTTGTGCATATTTTTTCATGTTGCACTGTGTGCTTGTTCAAGCATTGACCTGTTGCATAATCTGCTTGTGCAAGCAATGATGTCACATAAGTCTGAAGTTTGTAGATTGAGGTCGGGGAAACATGCCACAGGGATTGATAAATGCAGGTTCTTGGAACACAGTATTATGGCTTCTTTCTATATTGTGGCTGCTTATGATGTTAATGAAGTTAAAATGGATTTATTTGAAAGGTAACCAAGAGCTTACATTTGTAGCTGCTGCTGTTTGTTAGGATTGACTTGTTTTGATGTGTGTTATCTGAATTGTGTAGGCTTGTAAGCTCTCCAGTGGAAATGCGCTATATAAATATTTTAAATAAATAAAAAAAGATGATTTGCACACATCTGAATAGGATCTAACATTTACTGGGGAGTATACCCCATTGAACAGAGTTGGACTTCCTTCAGAGTAAACATGCATAGAATTGTGCTAAAATGCTGCAGTTCCATGTATACTTTCATGGGGGGGGGCTGTACTCTCTGAAATTTTAGTTGGTTACTTCTGAGTAAAAACGTTTAGTATTGCATTGCATGTTTTGGAAGTCTCTAAAATCCCGTTGCAACAGCTAAACAAAGCAATTGTTTTAAACATTTTTTTAGCTGCTCTTGTATCATAATTTGTGAGTTCTCTAGCATCGAGAGTTTGCAATTTTATTGAAATTCCATTATACAGTGGATGCATGAGGATTACCTAGTATTTATTCTTAGGACTTTTATCACGTGTTATGTAAGAGACGAAACAACCTCTACTGTTGCTTGTAATTTTAGACATTCTTGTTTTTTAAATGTGTGCACTTCCGCACTGCAGTTTGTTGTGGTATCGCTGCTGATCGTGCACGTTTTAGTTTTGCACAGCAGCCACATAACACTCTTAACCAAAATTCCTTCCCAGATTATCCCATTTTAATCTGATTTACAACCACCACTACCCTATAAATCTAGACTGGTAATGTGGACTAAGTTGCGTTTGTATCTGAATATGCATGCCAGGGTAAACCTAGCCATGGTTTCCTGGGACCGTGATGCTGCTGGAGTGGCCCCACTCCCCCCAGAGCAAAGTGGGGCTGCACTGAGCCGCCTGCCCACCCACGTAGGAGGGAGCCCACCTTGCTGATGTGGCCCTTGGCAGCTGGAGAGGAGCACTGGGCTGGGCCAGGCTGGGGTCGCCTATGTGGAGGTACCTGGTTCATGCCCCCACAAAAATTGTGTGCCTGGAGCCCTGGCCCTCCCTGCCACCCCAGACACTACGCCCCTGGCATTCAGACACATTTAGATGGGGCATGTCAACCTGGGAAGGTGGTCTATCTGGGAGAAGAAAAACTCTGATCCTAAGCCTCTGTGGCCTTGTAGGAATATCTTTGGGAGAAGGGTCCCTAAAATGGTTGAATGGCGCCCTGTGAGCCTCCTTCCGGTAGCTCCTGCAGCCAGCTGATGCCAAACATCTTTCTCTGCTTACCTTTGGACCACACAGGCAAGGCTGGGTCTTGACATCTGGGCTAGGACCCTGCTCAGGCTTATGCCGCAGGGAGGTCCCTTCTGTGCTGCTAACACAGTAGTTTGACTTTACCCCTGGAGGCACACTCCATTGTCTCTCGAGACAGACAGGTGTCAACAACAATTCAGACACATACCGCATTTTTCGCTCTATAACACGCACCAGACCATAACACGCACGTAGTTTTTAGAGGAGGAAAACAAGAAAAAAAAATATTCTAAACGAAATAGTGGATATATGATTTTTGTGGTTCATGCTGTGGCCACAGACATGTGATCTGACAGTGAGTTTGGAGTAGCCCAATGCAAAAATCCTGAGGATCCATGTGGATCCATGCTTTGTAACCACAGAGGAGGGAAGGAAAGGGAACCATGGATCCCCTGCTCACGACTGCAGCAGATCCCCCCTGCCACCCGCAGGCATTCGCTCCATAACACGCACAGATATATCCCCTTACTTTCTAGGAGGAAAAAAGTGAGTGTTATGGTGCAAAAAATACGGTAATTTCTCACCAGTAAAGCAATGTAGTCTGGAAAAAGAAGTATTTCATCTGCTATTTCTGTGCAAATGGAATCTTAATTTTTCTGCATTGCAAATTTCTGACCACGTTAGAAAACTTCAGAGCGCTGCATGCTGGGAGCTACACTGCCGTCGACAAAACTTTCTTTTTTGTAGCTTGACAAATACACAAAATAGATTTACTGTGGAGAAATGTATTTGTTTCATCTTGAGACTGACCATTATTTTAATAGTGTGAATTCACAGAGTGGCGACTATACGAAATCAGCATGAGAAGTGAATTCCCTGCCATTCATAAATAATGATATAAGCTTTTGAACACAATGCACGGTACGATGGCAACAAACCAATATTCCTTGTAGGGCATTCAGCTTAAAATCATTGTGGTTCGTCTTTAAAATTTAATTGGTACAACAGGAGATCTATTCTGAAGCGCTGTCTGTTTCTCTTGGCAGTTACCATGAATAAGTAATGAAGGATAGTGATATTTTAAGAGATGTTGATGCTCTAAATATGCATAGTTCTAATACCACTGCATTCAATTATTTACTTACTATATTTTTACCCCTCTTTGCAGACAATTGCTGTTTCTCAAAGCAGCTCGTATTAATAGAGAGAGAGACAAAGAGAGAGAATTCTGCCACCAGGCTTACAAACTAAAAAAAATGACAAGACACACAAGGAAAGGGGAGTAACAGGTAGCGGTGGGAAACCAGCTCTTTAAAGCCAGAACAAAGTGTTGAGCTGAAAGCACTTAATGCCCAGTTTGAGCCAGCCTGATTTTCCTTGATTTCCCGTCTGTCAACTGGTGCCATGGTCTCTCAGCAGAGAGCCATTTCCCCTTGCTTCTGCCAGCCGCAGGGTCCCCTGGAAGCTAGTGTCCTTTCACGCAGGGAGGAGCCAGCTTTTTGGCTGATGGATGGGACCAGGTTGGTCTCCCGCTTGCCATGATGCTCTCACTGGGAGGCAGGGAGTACAGCTGCCCGGTGACTATTGGTCCCCTGGCTGATGGCAGAGGCCAGGGTGTGCTGATCAAATGACTGATCTGATCCTGTTTGCTGAGCCTCTCTTGCATCAGTTTGCAATTCATGTACCCATCTGACTAAGCGAATGAAATTTGGTCTTCTGTATGGAGGGACAGTTTGTTTAGCACCAAGCACCCATCCCCTTTTTGTGAGTTATTGCTCTATTTTTATTGTGAAACACCAGACGGTACTCTTTCTTAATTTTTTATTTTACAGTGCACAATCAGTCTCTTTCACTCTCTCTCTCTGCCTCTGCATGTATGCACTATTTTTGTATATATGCATGCACATGCACAAGGACACATGCACACACATCCTTTTTCATGCTCTGCTGCCGAAGAGGATGAGAAAAATCCAGATGTTTTGCATACTTGGATGTTCACATGAGTAACACACACATTTTATTGATCACAACGCTCCACACACCCCAATAGTGTGCTAAAAGTAATTTTCAAAAAGCTTCACTCTCCCACCCAAAAAAGCTCAACTCTGCCCCCCCCCCAGCTCAGCGATTGCCGGCAAGGGAACAGCTGATAGGCAGCCTGTTAGACACGTGGGGCTGTTAGCCTCTGGGCAATCCTCCCCCCCCACCCCATTTCAACAAGTCAGGGCAATTTCCCCACATTTTCTTAATTTGGAGTCCTCAAAAATGGGCGTCGTATACATGAGGGCATCCAATACACTGGAAAATATGGTATATAAAAAAGGATCAGCAAATACTTATAAGCCTGTCATCTTTCTCACAGAGCTTTGCCTGCCATTTTGCAATTATAGTTGTGACAGTCTTATATATAGTTTAATTCAGTGCATGATGCAATTGTCACTGTTTTTTCCCATTTTATCTTACTAATTCACAGCTAAAATGAATAACCAGCGGGAAGCACTGCAGAGAAAGAAGAACGCAATCTTAGTGGATGGTGTTATTTTAAACGGCCCAGTGGCAGATGCAAAAGCAGGAGAGAAATTTGTGGAAGAGGCCAGCAAGATCATAATGGAGGAAGTGATAAAGAAAGCTGCAGATGTAACAGAAAAGGTAGTGATCTCAAATGTAATACTTTTCAGTACATAATTCACAATAAACTGTCACTTTCCTCATCCCTCACATGCCATTATCCTAAACGCGAAGCCAGTTTTTTCCTAGTACGGCCGTACCTTGGTTTTCGAACAGCTTAGTTCTCGAATGGTTTGACTCTCGAATACCGCAAACCTAGAAGTGACTGTTCCGGTTTGCGAACTATTTTTGGAAGCCGAACGTCCGATGGGGCTTCCGTGGCTTCTGATTGGCTGCAGGAGCTTCCTGCAGCCAATCAGAAGCCGTGCTTTGGTTTCCGAAAGTTTTGGAAATCGAAAGGACTTCCGTAATGGATTCCATTGGACTTCCAAGGTATGACTGTATGTGATTAAAAATTGGCACAGTTCTTCTTTAAAGACTTATTTTCAGTTATTTACATTTGTGTATTTAACTGAGGGTCTGTAGTGGGAGATAATATATGAATGCTGTGTCCTTGGCAAGTTTCTTTCCACTAACCCGATATTTTCCCCAAATTAGGTGTGTGAGTGGCACCCTCCTGAAAAGCTGAAATCGTTGCTTGATTTGGAATTGAAAGACACCGGAGAGACCCATCAGAGACTCCTGCAGTTTTGCCAGGATATTATACGTTTCAGTGTCAAAACCAGTACGGATCCTATGTCTATTATCTGCTGTTTTTATTCCATTAAATACTATGATGCTCTTTGAAATAGGTTTTCGGAATGTCAGGCTGTTCTTGCTTTTGCTGCCTGACAAACAAGGTGACAGTTTGACAGATTCTTCATTTTCTGCTATGTCAAACCAGAAAGACCCGTAAGGCCCATTTTGGATGTACGACACCAGCTTCATAAGCCATGGTTTATGAAGCTGTGATTGAGCATCAGGGCTGTGCGCTTGTCCATCACTTCCTGATGCTCACCCCTGCGGCGTAATATTCTGGTTGGTTAACCAACATTAAACCAGAGTTTTCTGGTTTAAACAAAGCAACATCCTAATGCTGAAGTTGGTGTGGAAATGGAAAACAGGAAGAAGGGCATGGTTCAAGTATTCGTTCTTGACTCCATAAACTGTGGTTTATGAAGCCAGGAACCTAAGTCTGTAAGAGTTTATTTTACTGTTGCTCTGGGGCAGTTCCTGAAAACTGACATCTGTGGGTGAGTTTTCTATGTCTTGCCTTAATGTCATTCTGCACTTACTGTATGAATTGGGAACATCATGAAATGAATTTCCCTGCCATTATGCAATTGGCGGTCAGCTGTTGTGGCAGAAAAAATCAGTACATGATGACCCTGGTTCATATTGTATAATATCATAGCACAGACTGAGGATATTTTTTTCTCAAGATGTCAAGACTTATTGGTAAGGAATATATTGGACAACATTCCTGTAAAATGAAAATCATGGTATAATTAAGTTTAAACCTAACTTTATGAACAAATGAATATTACGGCTTCTTCTAAAGCTTTTATTATGTAGGGGTGTGGGAGGAAAATAAATGTGCAGACAGATCCCACAGTAAATGTTAATCTATTGCTATTATTATTAATTTCATTTCTATATCGCTTTATATTTTTTAAGAGGGGCGTGAATCTCAAGGTCGTTTACAACCTACGTTAAAACTATCCAGAATTAAACATTACTGAAGAAAGCCAAATATAAAGTATACTTTCAAAGCAACATAACTAAATGGAAACTAAAATATTATCTTAAAGATAATACATTACAAAAGAGGTCAACTACAGAATGCACATATAGTGCAGCAAAGATAACAAAAATTTTATCTTAAGCATTTCAAAAGAAAACATTACTAAAGGGATATAAAATGCACATTTAAAACAGCATAATTAGCAAGAGAATCAAGTACTGATTGATTTTGTATCTGGAGTCAATCCAGGCCCCTCCTTCCCAGGCCAGGTGGAAAAAGACCGGCAATTCAGGGAACAGGTCTTCTAGGACTTCCAGCCAGTTCTTTATTTCAGGGCGCACTTAAGGGTACGCAGAACCGGCACCTCTTTTTGTTGTTGTTAAAAAGTGTGGCACTTACTATAACAACTTCATGGTGAATGCTAGCACCTATTTTTCTAGAAGAAGAAAAAAGCACTGGTTGTAGCTAATCAATACTTACGAAAGCTCCAGAGGTAAAATTCCCAAGTGTGCATTAATGTTCTAACATCCCATATGATGGATCTAATTCTAACTCTTTTTATCACAGAATGCTAGATAGCTTTAATATGCTCTTTTTCATTATTGATGCTGTTTACCTATTGCTTATGCAGCTTGAACTATTCCCACGTAAGATAACAAACTCTGATAAGCTTTTAATTATTTGTCTTTTAACAGAGCCTCTTGTGTGTCTCTTAAAGGGGACAGCATAAGTTTAAAAGTATAGATAAAGGGAGAAAATACCTTTCTGAAACTTTTGGAGAATCCCCCCCCCCAATTATGGGCAGTGTAATAATATATTTATTTGCAAGAAATTATATACTGCCTACGTTAAGAAAACAGGGACGCGGGTGGCGCTGTGGGTAAAACCTCAGTGCCTAGGACTTGCTGATCGTAAGGTTGGCGGTTCGAATCCCTGCGGCGGGGTGAGCTCCCGTCGTTTGGTCCCAGCTCCTGCCCACCTAGCAGTTCGAAAGCACGCCAAACTGCAAGTAGATAAATAGGTACCGCTTTATAGCGGGAAGGTAAACGGCGTTTCCTGTGCGGCGCTGGTGCTGGCTTGCCAGCTGCAGCTTTGTCACGCTGGTCACGTGACCCGGAAGTGTCTTCGGACGGCACCGGCTCACGGCCTCTTGAGCGAGATGAGCGCGCAACCCTAGAGTCGGTCACGACTGGCCCGTATGGGCAGGGGTACCTTTACCTTATGTTAAGAAAAAAATACACTTGCTGTGAAGAGCATAAACATCAGTGATAAAACTGCAACAACAATATAATATTAAAATTTATATCCCACCCTTCCTCTCAAGTGATGAAACAATTAAAACATGTAAAAACAATTCTAGTACAGATGGAGACTAGGGAAGACCACTCCTTCAAAGGTTTGTTAAAAGAGGAAGGTCTTCACTAAGTCGCCATAATTTTCCATGCAGGTTTTTTAAGCCCTATGTGCTCTATATATCCACTATTCCTATTGGGTAAACTTGTCCTCATTGTATATAGAAAGTGAGGGCAGATAATAGAAATTTCAAATGCTCAATTTTTCCCCAGGATCCCTGCAATTAGGTGTGTAGAGGTTTACCTTCTTAGCGACGAAACGGAGACAACCCCCCACCCCCTAAAAAATACTAAAACAAGAAACTATCTTTTTGTCTTTATGCCACCCAGTTTCAATTTAGAGATCTCTCTACTTCTGTAGTTAGAAGTAGAGTTGGGGTTATTCTTTCATTTGGAGAGGCGCTCCACCTCATCAAATAGATCAGACCCAATTTTAAGGGGACACAGGTGTATCAATAAGCAGGTGTGCTTTGAAGAGGGCCGGCTCAAATTCAGCTTCGCAGTGGTCCTGTGCGCTAACTTTGTCCCTCCCTGACGGTCTATCTCTCAGGCAAAGGAAAAAGCCTGGAGCCGGGGGGGGGGGGGAGGATTAACAGTCAGCGCAGAGCTTCTATCTGTTCAGAAGAGGCTGCAAGGGATACACAGTGTATCTCTTCCTGCAGGTACTTGTGGGACTTAAAAATCCTCCCTTTTCAAGCAAGTGATACGAACATCCTCTGCCCTCTGATATTTATCAGGAAGGGCTGAGCATCATCTCTAGCTGAAACGGAGCGGAGGGCTTGCGCATTGGTTTTCCTGCACCACTTACGCTAACCAGATTTATGTCTTTTTAATTTACAGATCACCCAAGATTTTTTAATCAGTTGTACGCTGGTATTGATTATTACTCTTTAGCAGCGCGTTTCATTACTGAAGCATTAAACCCGAGTGTGTAAGTGCTTTTTATTTTTAATTGATCTGCTGGGTCTGCCATGCTGTTTCAGTGCAACAAATTCTTATTTCCTGCAGATTTCCATGTGCATTAATAGCATTGATGGTGGGGTGGGGTTTTTCAGATGTCGGATGAGTTAAAGCTTATTTTGTCATATTGTAAGTTCAGTATAGACACTCAAGTGAAGAAGTAGAGGAAACTCTTGGCTTAAGAATGTTAGAAGACCCATGTTAGATCAGACCAAACACTAGTCCAACACTCTGTTTGCACAGGATCCAACCCTACGCTCACAAGGAATATCAGTGTCTTTTTCATGTTCCCAAACAATTGGTATTATGCTGCCTCCGATGGCAATAATAATATAATAATAATAATTTATTATTTATACCCCGCCCATCTGGCTGAGTTTCCCCAAGACTCTGGGCGGCTCCCAATCAGTGTTAAAAACAGTACAGCGTTACATATTAAAAACTTCCCTGAACAGGGCTGCCTTAAGATGTCTTCTGAATGTCAGGTAATTATTTATCTCTTTGACATCTGATGGGAGGGCGTTCCACAGGGCGGGCGCCACTACCGAGAAGGCCCTTTGTCTGGTTCCCTGTAGCCTCACCTCTCTCAGTGAGGGAACCGCCAGAAGGCCCTCGGCGCTGGATCTCAGTGTCCGGGCTGAACGATGGGGGTGGAGATGCTCCTTCAGGTATACAGGACCGAGGCCGTTTAGGGCTTTAAAGGTCAGCACCAACACTTTGAATCGTGCTCGGAAACGTACTGGGAGCCAATGCAGATCTCTTAGAACCGGTGTTATGTGGTCCCGGCGGCCACTCCCAGTCACCAGTCTAGCTGGCAGCCCTGTTTAGGGAAGTTTTTAATATTTAATGCTGTATTGTTTTTAACCCTCTATTGGAACCCGCCCAGAGTGGCAGGGGAAACTCAGCCAGATGGGTGGGGTATAAATAAATTATTATTATTATTATTATTATTATTATTATTATTATTATTATTATTATTAAGGCTATGGATGGGAAAGGGAAAGGACCCCTGGAAGATTAAGTCCAGCCAAATGTGACTGGGGTGCAGCGCTCATCTCACTTTCTAACCAAGGGAGCCGGCGTTTGTTCACAGACAACTTTCTGGGTCATGTGGCCAGCATGACCAAACCGCTTCTGGTGCAGAACCAGAGCAGCACAAGGAAACACCGTTTACCTTCCCGCCAGAGCAGTACCTATTTATCTACTTGCACTTTGACATGTGTTCAAACTGCTAGGTTGGCAGGAGCAGGGACCGAGCAATGGGAGCTCACCCTGTCGCGGGGATTCGAACTGCCGACCTTCTGATCGGCAAGTCCTAGGCTCTGTGGTTTAATCCACAGCGCCACCTGCGTCCACTATAAAACCTCACGTGGTCTTGATTGCTGTTATCCCTGGTACCCTGGAATACTGACTGCACTCAAGGAAGGGATCCATCATTTAGCTCGTATTCTTCTTTGTTCAGCTATTCATGTTCTCTACCTCACTACCTTTTCATTCAATTTTCTTCAACACATTTTGCCAAAGCATTGTTCACACAGTTGCCTTTTATGTCACGTTTATGTATATTTAGATATACCTATGAAGTGTCCCCAGTGTTTTTGTTAGTGGAAGAAGCAGTCCTAAAGAAAATGATTGAATTCATTGGGTGGGAAGAAGGTGACGGTATATTTAATCCAGGTAAGAAAGTATCCCCCCCCCTTTTCTTCTTGCATGCAATTTAATTTAATTTAAAGTTATATTTTACTGCTTTTGCCAGTGCTGTGTATTGGAGTAAAGCCTTCGTTAGGTCACGAGTGGTTCTTAGGCAATGTCCATACAGGAGTTGCCTTGCTTTAGGCAAGTACATTCCCCTGCTTGGGCAGCCTGGTTTTTACAGAGGGATAGAAGCAATTTATGTTACATAGTTCATATGTTACATAGGTGCTTCCTCCTGCTGTGTGAACAGCAGTGAAATATGAGGCCAGATCCATACCATTTTTGCGTACTCTGAGGTTCAAATGTGCTACCAATGTTCAAATGATCTTCCAAATATGATCCTCACTGCGAGAAGTGAGGTTACAGGGAACCAGGCAAGTGAGGTTACAGGGCCTTCTCGGTAGTGGCGCCCACCCTGTGGAATGCTCTCCCATCAGATGACAAGGAGATAAGCAACTATACAACCTTTAGAAGACATTTGAAAGCAGCCCTGTATAGGGAAGTTTTAGTATATGCTGGAAGCTGACTGGGGCAACCCAGTCAGATGTGTGGGGTACAAATAATAATAATAAAATTATTATTGTTGTTGTTGTTGTTGTTGTTGTTGTTGTTGTTGTTTGTTGTTATTATTATTCACTCATCTCCTTGAAAGCATTTTTGACAAGGTTACCATTGGAACCTCATGGTAACCAAAAGCCCAGATATATTTATTTTAATTTCAAAATGTTTTTAAACTTTTTTTTCACACACTGTTAAAAGCTTTCATCTTTTAAATGTATTACTGTGTATATATTTTTAAAACTTCAGATTTTATTTACCTTACAAAAATTAGGTCAACTTGTTTTAACACCTGATTTTATTGATAATTTAAATGCATATTTCATATGGTTTCATGTGAGCAGCTTAGAGGTTTTTTTTAATCATTATGTGGTATATAAATCCTGTTAAACATTCAGAAAGTTGTACCTTGATGTGGCTAATTTTTGCTGGTAACCCTTCGCTGACATGGCAAATGTCCACGCCTGAACATTGGGCACCTCAGTGCTTATAAATTGGAAATGCGAAGTATTAATGAGTATGAGTGTTGTATGAATCTTTTCCTTTTCCTTTTTTAAAGGTGGCTCTGTTTCTAATATGTATGCGATGAACTTAGCAAGATACAGATACTGCCCTGACATAAAGGAAAGGGGCCTTTCAGGGATGCCTCGACTGGTGGTATTTACGTCAGAAGAGGTAAGCAACCTTCCTCCTTTTTTTCAAACAGTACATTATGCTGGATTTACGTATAAGCCAAGCAAGCTATAGCTTAGGGCCCCACTCTCTTGCCCCCCCCCCAAAAAAAAAATAAAGGGAAAAAAACCTGGATGTACATTTCCAAAATATAAGATAAAAAACAAATAAAATAAAACCTACATACAGCAACAAATTTTTGTGTTGTGTAGGCTCCTATGATGTCATGGGCCCCGCCTGCTAGCCTGCTCCCTAAAACATCACTGGTTTGCTCATTTCTATATATAGGGTGCCTACATTTTGCATGGACTAGTTGCATGGCAACATGTGCAAATGGCTTTAGATACCTATTAGGTCCATAAATGACCATATAGCATATATTCAACACAAAAAACAGCGACAATTTGTTGTTGACAAAGGTCAGCTAGACATATAAAGGGCCCCATTACCTTCAGGAGCTTAGGGCCTCATCAAACCTAAATCCGGCCCTGTTCGAGAAAATGTATTTGCTATAGCAAGCATAAAAGGCTTACCAATAGCATAGAGAATCAGTGCTGGTCTAGGATCCAGGCTTAAACTGGTTCTGTCCGCTTCTGAATCTCTGAGGCTGTTCACACATTACCCGGTTAAAACACAGCTCGGTTCTCAATTTGGATGGAAAGTTAATTGAGGGGGAAATGCGTGGAAACGCAGCATTTCATAAGAAATGGCAGCATTGATATGGATTGTGTTGGTGGGATCAGGGCCGGATTTAGGTTTGATGAGGCCCTAAGCTATTGAAGGTAATGGGGCCCTTTATATAGCAGGCGGGGCCCATTACTTACATCATAGGAGCCTGTTGTTGTTGTTTAGTCGTTTAGTCGTGTCCGACTCTTCGTGACCCCATGGACCAGAGCACGCCAGGCACTCCTGTCTTCCACTGCCTCCCGCAGTTTGGTCAGACTCATGCTGATAGCTTTGAGAACACTGTCCAACCATCTCGTCCTCTGTCGTCCCCTTCTCCTTGTGATCTCCATCTTTCCCAACATCAGGGTCTTTTCCAGGGAGTCTTCTCTTCTCATGAGGTGGCCAAAGTATTGGAGCCTCAGCTTCACGATCTGTCCTTCCAGTGAGCACTCAGGACTGATTTCCTTCAGAATAGAGAGGTTTGATCTCCTCGCAGTCCATGGGACTCTCAAGAGTCTCCTCCAGCACCAGAATTCAAAAGCATCAATTCTTCGGCGATCAGCCTTCTTTATGGTCCAGCTCTCACTTCCATAAATCACTACTGGGAAAACCATAGCTTTAACTATACAGTGGTACCACAGGTTAAGTACTTAATTCGTTCCGGGGGTCTGTACTTAACCTGAAACTGTTCTTAACCTGAAGCACCACTTTAGCTAATGGGGCCTCCTGCTGCCGCCGTGCCGCCGGAGCACATTTTCTGTTCTCATCCTGAAGCAAAGTTCTTAACCTGAAGCACTATTTCTGGGTTAGCGGAGTCTGTAACCTGAAGCGAATGTAACCTGAAGCGTATGTAACCCGAGGTACCATTGTAGGAGCCTACACAACACCAAACACTGTTGCTGTATGTAGGTTTTATTTCATTTGGTTTTTTATTTTTTATTTTGGAAATGTACACCCAGGTTTATTTCCCTTTAATTTTTTGTGGGGGGGCCCAAGAGAGTGGGGCCCTAAGCTATAGCTTGTTTAGCTTATATGTAAATCCGGCACTTGGTGGGATCACACTGGATGCAGAGGAAATGGAAGTGTGTACATACCCCAGTTAGCAAAAAATATATATATATAATTGTAAGAAGTCTCATTGGAAATCCTTCCAGAACTGTTTCTCTTCTGCTCTTTTCTAAGCTCATGTAGTAGGCAATATGCTGTTTCAGCACCACTTCACTTGCTCTGCACTCTTGCTCCCTACAAGTTTTGCCCACAGTGAGAAGCCTATTGATAGACTTTATTTACATTGTGGGTGGGGGACACGCACCTGTCTGCTTACTTGCAGTCTTTCTGTTCCTAGCTGTATTCCTCTCCCTTGGAGATAGCTTTCCTACAGTGAGTTAAGAGACGAAACATTCATTTATTTTCACCCTCCGCTCCAGTGTTGGGAGTAGAGAGATACTGTTTTAAATTACAGCAGAACGGTTCCACGCTCATTTCTCAGTTAAAATAAAAAATAACAACGGCACAACAAAAACATCTGTTTTTTACTTCAAGGGGCTTTCTTTGCTTGATTATTACACGCTACTCAACTGATAATGACAAATCACATCTCCCTAAAAGTGACAAAAAAAAGCCTGTTCTTAATGGTTTGTCAAGAGGGAATAATCTAGTCCAGGAACAAATTGAAATGCATTGTTTGGAATTTATTATTTCAAGCTGATGTAAATGGAGTGTTGTGTTCTTCAGTGATTGTATTTTAACAGCAATTTGCAGTAATCTGCATTTTCCTCCCCCCATGGCAAAACAATTTAAAAACTGGACGAAATGTTTCCCCCACTTTTGTAGGACCATTTATCTTGTGTAGAAGCGTGTCTGGGATAGTCAATGTCTTTTTGCAGGGAAGGTGCACTCTAAGAATTTGTGGGTGGGAAGGAGGTTGAATCCTTTACCTTTCAAGTAAGAGGTGGTCAAGGGTTTGTTTTGTCACTGGGATGAACAATGCTATATTATGGGGGCAGCCGCCTTTTGCCATCAAGGATGCCCTCGGCAAACACTATGGCATTGCCTCATTCTCAGGGACATTTTGTCCCAGGAACAGATAGGGGCTGCTGTCAGCTACCCAGCTTATTTCCATTCAATGAGAGAACAACCTTTTCCCACCTCATATGTACAGGTAGTTTCATCAGATCAAAACGTAAGGAAAATGCCAGACTGAATACTTCATTGAAACACTTCTATTAACCGCCTACTTTGGTCTGCTTAGTAAATCATGGGAGTAAATTTGGGGGGACTTTAACCAGGTATGGATGTAATGACAAGCCATGGTTGGTTGTTGTGGTAATGTGGCTACATAATAATAATAATATTTTTTATTTATACCCCGCCCTCCCCAGCTAAGGCCCCGCGGGCTCAGGGCGGCTAACAAGCAATAATAAAAACAAGTTGAATGAATACAACTTAAAAACAAGATTAAAATACAACAATTAAAATATTGAAACATTAAAATGCAGCCTCATCACAGGAGGAGAAAGGAAAAAAAGAAAGGGGGAGGGCATCAAATTGGCTCCAAGCCAAAGGCCAGGTGGAACAACTCTGTCTTACAGGCCCTGCGGAAAGAAATCAGATCCTGCAGGGCCCTGGTCTCATGAGGCAGAGCGTTCCACCAGGCCGGAGCCAGTGTTGAAACGGCCCTGGCTCTGGTTGAAGCTAATCTAACTTCCTTAGGGCCCGGGACCACTAGGGCAGTGTTTCCCAACCGCTGTTCTGCGGCACACTAGTGTGCCGTGGAACTTTGCCTTGTGTTCCGTGGAGGCGGGTGAGTCGGGCGGTGAGAGGCGGGGCGGCGGCGGCGAGCACACGCGGGGCGGCGAGCGAGCGAGCTCCCACATCCCATCGCCGCTCGCTACTGGGGAATCCCATCTCAGCCCCCCGCGAGAGCAGGGGAATCCCATCCGGCCACGCCTCCTGGCTGGCTGGAGGGGGCGTGGCTTGCCCTTTTTAGGGCCGGAGGGGAGGGGGCTCGCCCTCTCTTCTCCGGCTAGCCCCATCGCCGCTCGCTACATCCTATCGCCGCTCGGCGAGCACACGCGGGGCGGCGAGCGAGCGAGCTTCCACATCCGACGGCACCAAGCAGGGGCCCTTGGCCGTGCCGGTGCCCACCGTGCCCGCCTCCGCCCAGGAGGGCGGCAAGCAGCCACCGCCACCACCACCCCCGCCGCTGCCCGGCAACCGCGCCGCCACCCCCGGCTCCCCGCGGCGGGTGATCGTGCAGGCTTTGACGGGCGAGCTGCGAGCTCGGCGGGCAGCGCCTCCGTCTGCAGCGCCCGCCTCGCGGCTCTCATTCCCTGCCCCTGCCAAAGCTTGGAGGTTTCCCCCCCCCACCCCCAAAGCTTGGAGGTTCCCCGGCAAGGGGGAGGGGAAAAAATTAAAAACTTTCACTTTCGTGACGTCACGGGGCTGTAATGGTGGTGTGCCGTGAGATTTTTTTTCATTAAACAGGTGTGCCGTTGCCCAAAAAAGGTTGGGAAACACTGCACTAGGGTGTTGCTATTTATGGACCTTGAGGCTCTCCGTGGGGCATACTGGGAGAGGCGGTCCCGTAGGTCCCAAAGGTTGCATGACCTTTCTCTCTTGAAAACTCCCACTTTTGGACCAACCACAGTTCTCCGTTATTTCTGTACTCTTGAGAGCTCCATTGTTTGTTTGAGCTAACTGAAATTAGAACAAAGTCGGGACCAAATTATCGTGGGCCCTTAATTGTCATCTTCTCATACTTCTATACTAACAAGAGCTGTGATTCATTGTGCTGCCTTTGTCCCCCACCCCCCTGCCCACTTTGGAGATTTTGCTGATCTATTATTTTCTGAGCCCAGAGAGGTTTGACATTTTCTAGTAATTCAATGTCACACTCCCTTTGATTGAGCTTAATAAGTGACTCATAGCTTACTAATAAGGAGCTGTTTTGTGAGAATCGCTTGCAATTCGAATGAAACCTTGCTGCTTAAGAGCCCAAATCTCTAGTGAGTGCCACGTTGTAGCTTTGCACACGTATTTCATTATTGATGTAATTCAATGTACCAGAAGATTAATTATCCACCTATGTATGTTATTATTCACACAACACTCTGAGTGAATGGATTCTAAAGCCTTTGTGAATGTGCCATGTTAGAAAAGATTGGCTGGTGGTAGCTGATGATATCTTCTGTGCATTTAGTTAAAAATGGGGGGGGGGGATAAGCCCTGTCAAAAAGGTGGGGCGATCCATCTCATCAGAAAAAGTGTGACGGGATTGGATACCTTTAATATATTCATACCCACACATAAAAGTGCAGTATTTTTCATAATTATGTTCCTCCTTAACTGCATTTGTGTGAACTCTCTTGAAGAAAACTGAATTAATTAACCACCTGGTTTCACCTGCTGTATGCGAAGGAACAATTTAAGGCGTTTTCAGGGTGGTTGGCAAATATATTAATTTAACCCTTAAATAACATAACAATTTGCTCCAGTTTCTTATTCCTCCCTATTTTATTATTATCATTCTACTAAAATAAATAAGCTCTCCTAAATTTTTCTAGATAGCTCAGTCAGTAGAGCAATTACTTTGAGCCATGAAACCAGAGGTTTATGTCCAGTGCTTAACTAAATTTAAGGTTCAAAAAGCTCAGAATTCCCCCCTCCCCTACTTTGAGAGGGGGGGATAATGCTCGCCTATTTTGCAATTCTGTGGCTGTCATTGGTTTTGTGAAGCCTTGATTTTTGCCCAAAACCGGCAACGAGTGTGCCTCAGGAAAATTATTTGGCGATATGTCTGCCGTTAATTGTTTGATTTTTACCCTTACTCAGTGCCATTATTCCGTGAAGAAGGCAGCGTCGTTCTTGGGGATCGGCACACAAAACGTTTACTTCGTCAAAAGTGACGAAAGGTAAGGTGACCGAAGCCGTCGAAGCCGTCTAATGATCCTTTTAAAATACTGAAGTAGTGCTGAAAGCGAGTAACCTATTACATAACTGAAAAGTTTTAAATCTGTGTCCCATAGAGGTAAGATGATACCTGAGGAACTGGAGAAACAAGTCCAGCGGGCAAGGAAAGAGGTGAGAGGGGGAGAGAGAGTGAGAGAGCAAGAGAGAGTCTGTGTGCCCTGTGAAAGGCATACCTGATGTGCATTTGTGTATGGCAATCTGCTCCAATGGGGGGCAGTGTTGCGCACGGACCACGGTAGTGATCTGGCGAATGGCTGAGCTGGATGGCTGCCGGCCGGTGATTGACTAATGCTGGCTGGTTTCGGGCAGGTGCGTCCTGGGGGTGGGGTGGGCCCAGCCGGCCAATGAGTGCCGCCCTGGCCCGCTCCCAGGGGGATAAATCGTGGCCTGTCCTGGCTCTCCTCCTCAGCCTCTTTCGTCGGATCATGCATGTGAATCTTGCAACACAACGCCGCGAGGTTTGCAGCGGCAGCTGCTGCTCAAAAATTGAGAAGGTGCATTAAGGATAATATGATGGACTGTAAAGATCTGATCGGAAATGAATTTTGGAAGCTTATTTGTCTCAGCTTGTATTTTTATATCACTGTATATACAATTATATATACAACACACATATATCTGTACAAATAGGGCGATACTACATTGTAATGGTGTATATTTTGTATAGTATGCATATATTTCTTTTTTAGCGGTGGTTGAAAGGCTGTGATGGTCAAAACAACAACAAAAATCATAAATTAAATTTTTGGTGGCGTTGTTAGACTGGAAAAAGGGTGAATGAACGTGAATGAAAGTTAAAACAGGGTAGCTTCTTGTGTTGCAAATGTTTCAGGTCCAGTCTGCTTTGCCACAGATTGCACGGTAAGTCGTGAACCAGCAGTGTGATCCCCAGGTATTTTAGTTCATCGCTTAAAAAATAATAGCGCTGGAACTCACAAAATGGCATCAAAGAATAACTCTTGCACTGCAAACCTGGGCCATTCTCATTATGCTTCTCACTGAGATTATATCTATAATTGTGCTCAAAATTAAGGAACACCCCAGCTTTAGTAGGCCAGTAGTATCTTCAGGATACAGTATATGCTTAATGCCTATGGCATTTTATCAGACATTTCATTCAGTTTGGGCAGATAGGAGAAATGTGGAATAGAATTAAAATAAATCTGTTCATGAATAAAAGATCAGCTGCTATTTTCTGGGCAAAACAACTATTGACAAGCAAACAGCATTCCCTTCATTGTTTAAATGGATTATTGATGATAAAATCTCCTTTGATTTTAAAGTGAAAACAGTACTTGGCTATAGCTTCTCGTCTTGCACTCTTCTTTTAAAAACTATCCTTGCGGATGCGTCTATCTGTGCTCAATATGGTTTCATTTCATCGAAGTGAAGACTATAAGCATTTGAAATGTTCTCTTATCTCATTTCATGTTTGCAAGTGTCTCTGCTGAGTTCCATTCGATAACAGTGTTTGGTGTGGGAGGCGTCATATCTATTCTGCTTTGCTGTGCAGTGCTTCACAGATTGCAGAAAAAGATTGGTGCCTGTGTTTTCACATGGTATTCACGGAACAGATTCATAATGTTTGGAAGGAGATCCATAGATGCAAAAAAATGGGAAACATATTTTCGGTTCCTCAGCTCATGATAGTCTCAAGGGCAGGTTCCCGTATGTAACTTCCTCTTCATACATTAGAGAAAATGCAAGATGGACACACGGTCCAGTTATGGAGACCTTGCCCCATGAAAACAAAATTTTTTATGGTGTATAATTTGTTCAACAGGTTTTCCTATAAATGCAAATTTTGTGAGGGTTTTTTTTCCCCCTCAGGTACTTTTATGTGCCAAATAATATTTTTTAAAGTTGCAAAACGGTAGAAACAGAATTAGTATGATACGCACAATCTTGGTCTGGCAGAAATAGAGGCTTTAAAATAGTAAAAGAAGCAAACTGCAGCTTGAAATAACGTATTTTTTGCTCTATAAGACTCACTTTTTCCCTCCTGAAAAGTAAGGGGAAATGTGTCTGCGTCTTATGGAGCGAATGCAGGCTGTGCAGCTATCCCAGAAGCCAGAACAGCAAGAGGGATTGCTGCTTTCACTGCGCAGCGATCCCTCTTGCTGTTCTGGCCTGTGAGATTCAGAATAATTTTTTTCTTGTTTTCCTCCTCCAAAAACTAGGTGTGTCTTGTGGTCTGGTGCGTCCTATAGGGCGAAAAATATGGTAGTTTTTATTTTGATCCTATCGTTTTCATATTGATTGGCCTTGATGGTTGTAATAGCTATCTAACCCTCCCCCATCCTCACCCCACAAAGGCTGTAGTGTCATTACCATTTTTTGTTGTGGGATTGGGTAGAAAAGAACTGTTGTGTGTATCTTCATGATGGGGTATTCTGTCCGTGTTGTGATGGGTTAGGGTTGCTCCCTAACATGGTTCCAGAGTTCTTCATTTGTTGCAATGCGCACACAGAGCTCCCTGCTTTCTCATTCACTTCAATGGAGGAACAGCATTTTCTTTTCTTTTCTTTAAGGTATGTGTACCCCCTCCTTTCCCAAAAGAGCCTCAAGGCAGCTTGCAGTAAAAAAAAACACAAATTATAATAAGCCACAATAAATAGAACAGGTAAGAAGCAATTTGCAGGAGCCAGTGAAGCGAGCTGAGAAAATATAAATAGCTCCAGCACTATTAAAAGCATCTGAGAATAGCATAGACTTTGACAGGCACCTAAAGGACAACAGTGGTGGTGCCAAGTGAATTTGGGTGCCACCACTGAAAAGGCCTTCTTGAATCACCTCCAACTTTTGAAGACATGGACATCCAGGGGAGGATTTCTGAAGAGAATCTGAATTGGTAGAATGATCCCTCTGAAAGAAGTTGGGTTTTTTTATATCCAGATCCTGGTCAGCCACTTAGCTTTAGTGGTGAACATGACAGACCCTCCAAGTGTCCCTATTTTCCAGGGACGTCCCTGACTTGGAGAATGTCCTGCTTTTCTTTAGGATGTCCCTATTTTCACTGGAGAAATGTTGGAGGGTATGGAGTTATCCAACTTCCGAGCTGTCTGAAGGCAACCCTGTACAGTTGTACCTTGGTTTGCGAACTTAATCTGTTACGGAAGTCCGTTCTTAAACTAAAGCGTTCTGAAACCAAGGTGTGTTTTCACATAGCAGCAGGGGACTCAATTTACAAATGGAACACACTCAACAGGAAGCGAAACATGTTCTTATTCCAAGGCAAAGTTCACAAACCAAAACACCTACTTCCGGGTTTGCAGTGTTCTTAATCCAAGTTGTTCATAAACTAAGCTGTTCTTAAACCAAGGTACCGCTGTATAGGGAAGGGTTTTTTTTAATGTTTAAAGTTTTATAATGTTTTTATATATGTTGGAAGCTGCCCAGAGTGGCTGGGGCAACCCAGGAAGACATGGGGTGGGTGTGTTTATAAATAGTAAAATTACAATTATGGAACGGAATGTCCCTATTTTCCTCAGAGAAATGTTGGAGGGTATGGCATGAGCACTTTGGTTTGGGTCCGCCGAGGGCCTTCTGGCGGTTCCCTCATTGCGAGAAGTGAGGCTACAGGGAACCAGAGGGCCTTCTCGGTAGTGGTGCCCGCCCTGTGGAACGCCCTCCCATCAGATGACAAAGAGATAAATAATTACCTGACATTCAGAAGACATCTTAAGGCAGCCCTGTTCAGGGAAGTTTTTAATATGTAACGCTGTACTGTTTTTAACACTGATTGGGAGCCGCCCAGAGTGGCTGGGGAAACTCAGCCAGATGGGCGGGGTATAAATAATAAATTATTATTATTATTATTGGGTCCAGAAGCAAATTGTTCAATCTGTGAAAACATTCACTAGGCGCTGGCTGTGGTAATCAGCCCCTGTTAATAACTGGGCCATTATACTCTGCACCAGTTGAAAATTCTAGGTGCTTTTCAAAGGCAATGTGTCATTCTCTCTACGAATCCTTCTGTCTGTTTGAATAAAGCTGCCGGTGAAGCTACCTTTCCTCAGAAGAAATCACTGGACTGCAGCAAGTATGATTTTATTTTAGCCTGACATTCATGGAAGATTATAGTTTTAAATTCACATTTAAATTATCCAGAATGAAGTGTGGAGAGAAGGAAAGAAGAGGGGTGGGGAAGCCCGTTTAATGCACGGGATGTCTCCCCTTCCGTTCCTTCTGCCCGAATGCATGTCAATATCATTGAAGCATTAAAAAAATATTTCCCACTGAAAATGCGTTTGGCAATCATTTCAGCTAGCTCCAGAGTCTCATGGCAAAGTGAAAAGACAATTTCTGAGAAGTACTCCTCCTTTCCCCCCCAATGTTAAGCTAAAAACCTATTTAAAGTCTCATCAGAGCCAAAAGAATCCAGTTTAGTGGGATTTATGAGGCTGTTCCATTGGCTGCAGGAGAAATTATTTTGGGGGGTTTTTTTGTTCAGCGTTTTAAGTTCGTAACCTGAAAGTCACTTTAATCAATAGTTCAGCGTAATGAAAACTTACAGCTGTTGCTTTGGGAGGAAAATGTTACTTAGCGGGGGGTTTTGTGTTTGGCTTTTCAGGAGATAGTGTTTCTTAAGATATTATTGCAGTGAGAAGAATTTAAAAGAAAGGTCCTAAGTACTGCAAATGGTTAGGTTGTTAGCTCCATAGCTTCAGCATATGTATAAACGCAATATAAGGCTCCACTCACTCCTGTTCACAAACAACTGCATATAATGGCCTAGTTTGCACAGTACAGTAAATGAAACTCTGACTTTCTGGGACTGCAGAAAGATGCAGGCTCCCAGATAAGAGTTTGCAGCTTCTTTGTTTCTCCCCATTTCTTTTTGCTCCTGCACAACACGGAGGTAAGCCCAAAATGTGGCTTACTGCAAGTGTGGGGAATCTTTGACTTTCCAGACGTTGTTTAACTATATCTCTAGCAAGCATGGCCAATAGCCAGGGAAGATGAGATGTAGAGTTCAGCAACATCTGGGCAGCCAAAGGTTGCCTGGCTTAGTATTGTCACCTGAAGAAACCTTACTAAGGCTCATGATTAGTGAGGAGAGAGCTTAAATGTAAGACTCTGTTCAGGTGACACACTAAACCATGGTTTGCACGGTCCCTGTAAACCATAGTTTGGCTTACTGTGTTGTGTAAACCAGGCCATAGCGTGTACTTTGAAATTTTAGTTTTAGTTCTATACGGCAATTGAGACTCATGCCTTTGGAAACAAATAACAGAAACCCTACTTCCTGTTGTAAGTTTAATACTTTGGGTGGGAAGTCTTTTCCAGCAGATTGATGAAGTCTTGCATGATAACAATGCCAATGTTGAGATGGAGACCCAACGAGTTTATGCACATCAGTATTATCTGATTTTTGCTTTCCAACTGCAGCCCCTAACGTTTTGTCTGCTGCTACTCCTGACGTTTGGAGAGAGTTGGGTTATGGCACACAATGGTCAAAAGGGGCTACTTCATAGCCCTGCTACGTATTTCTTACGTATTTCTTGTGTGACCATTTGGACCATAGGATGCAGCTTGTTGTTGTTTAGTTGTTTAGTCGTTTAGTCGTGTCCGACTCTTCGTGACCCCATGGACCAGAGCATGCCAGGCACTCCTGTCTTCCACTGCCTCCCACAGTTTGGTCAAACTCACGTTGGTAGCTTCGAGAGCACTGTCCAACCATCTCGGCCTCTGTCATCCCCTTCTCCTTGTGCCCTCCATCTTTCCCAGCATCAGGGTCTTTTCCAGGGAGTCTTCTCTTCTCATGAGGTGGGCAAAGTATTGGAGTCTCAGCTTCAGGATCTGTCCTTCCAGTGAGCACTCAGGGCTGATTTCCTTAAGAATGGAGAGGTTTGATCTTCTTGCAGTCCATGGGACTCTCAAGAGTCTCCTCCAGCACCATAATTCAAAAGCATCAATTCTTTGGTGATCGGCCTTCTTTATGGTCCATCTTTCACTTCCATACATCACTACTGGGAAAACCATAGCTTTAACTATATGGACTTTTGTTGGCAAGGTGATGTCTCTGCTTTTTAAGATGCTGTCTAGGTTTGTCATTGCTTTTCTCCCAAGAATCAGGCGTCTTTTAATTTCGTGACTGCTGTCACCATCTGCAGTGATCATGGAGCCCAAGAAAGTAAAATCTCTCACTGCCTCCATTTCCTCCCCTTCTATTTGCCAGGAGGTGATAGGATGCAGCTACCTGTCTACAAATCCTACCTAGGAGCAGGGCTTTCCCTCCCTCAAGAACCCACCCATTGTGATTAATATGTCATTGGGTCAGGGCTCATTCATAACTGTAGTTCTGGAGGGGTTTGCATGTGAAGTTGCCACACATCCAATCCCTGCAGTCTACTCATCCCAGTAGCTTCAATCTATGGTGGTTCCACACCTTGTGCCTGGTGGGATATGTGCTTTTGGTGTGTCCTGCCCCTCTGGGCCTGTCTTGTCCACTTCTCATGCACATGGTCTCCTGCTACTGCGTGGGAGTTTGCCGCACATACATCCTGTCCTTTGGTAGACCTTCTATCCACATTTGGCGGCAGATTCAGATTGTTGATGGCAGGAAAAATAAGCACTAATTATGTAATGCAGGTAAGATCCCCTGAGAGGTGAGGAATCTCTTCCTTGCATGAGTAGCCTCCTAGCTGAGCTAATTAGTACTATCATCAGCTGAATGTTGTTATTAGCATTTAATACCAGGGACTCTTCCTACTCTTAGTTCAGAAGAAAGTAACAGGGAAGGGAGAAAGATAGCTATGCTATAGAAAGGCATGGCTATGGCAAGGTAGTAGTAGTAGCACCCTACCTAGTTATGCTGTTATCTGCTCACGTTGTGGTTTCTGACAACGGTGAAATTCGAGGCTATACTGTGCATTTATTTAAATGTGTTAATAGTCAAAAAGTGCTTATAACAGTGAGTGCCTCTGGTTCATTATTTGAGAAAAGGTCTCTATACATCTTGAACCTATACAACAACAACAACAACAATAATTTATTATTTATACCCCGCCCATCTGGCTGGGTTTCCCCAGCCACTCTGGGCGGCTTCCAAAAGAATATTAAAATACTATGATACATCAAACATTAAAAGCTTCCCTAAACAGGGCTAAACCACTTCTTCCTTTGCTTGCTCCCATCGAGCTTCTAAATTTACGAGGAGAAAGAGAAGAGGAAGGGGAGAGCAGCAGCAGCAGGGGCAATGGAGCTTTGTTGTTGTTTAGTTGTTTCTGACTCTTCGTGACCCCATGGACCAGAGCACACCACGCACTCCTGTCTTCCACTGCCTCCCGCAGTTTGGTCAATCTCGTGCTAGTAGCTTTGAGAACACTGTCCAACCATCTCGTCCTCTGTCGTCCCCTTCTCCTTGTGCCCTCAATCTTTCCCAACATCAGGGTATTTTCCAGGGAGTCTTCTCTTCTCATGAGATGGCCAAAGTATTGGAGCCTCAGCTTCAGGATCTGTCCTTCCAGTGAGCACTCAGGGCTGATTTCCTTCATAATGGATAGGTTTGATCTTCTTGCAGTCCATGGGACTCTCAAGAGTCTCCTCCAGCACCATAATTCAAAAGCATCAATTCTTCGGCGATCAGCCTTCTTTATGGTCCAGCTCTCACTTCCATACATCACTACTGGGAAAACCATATGTTTCTGCAAAATAGGGCACCAAGACTACATTCTCCAGTGCACCAGGTCCATTTGTGCTCAGGAGTTATCCTTCATACAATCATAGTTGGAAGGGTCACCTAAGTGCCAACACCCAGCAATGCAGGAATCTCAACTATGTAACAGATGGCCACCCAATCTTTTCTTCAAAATTTCCAAGGAAGGCGAGTCTGCCACCACCCGAGGAAGACCGTTCCACCCTCAAATGGCTCTTACTGTCAGTAAGTTCTTCTTGAAGTTGAGTCGGAATCTCCTTTCTTCTAACTCAAATCCATTGGTTCAGGTCCTAGCCTCCAGAGCAGGAGGAAACAAACGTGTTCATCTTCCGTGTGACAGCCCTTTAGATATTTGAAGATTGCTATCATATCTCTCCCCTCCCCTGTCTCCTCTTTTCTAGGCTCAACATACCCAGCACCCTCAACTGTTCCTCATAAGGCTTGGTCATCTTGGTCGCCCTCCTCTGCACATGTTCAGCTTGTCGATATTCTTCTTAAATTGTAGTACCCCAAACTGGACACATCACTCCAGGTCTGACCAAGGCAGACTGGAGCTTTACTGTGACTTCCCTTGATCAGGACACTACACTTCTGTCCCCACAGCCTAGAATATCATTGGCTTTTTTTTGCTTCTGCATCAGACTGTTGACTCGTGTGAAGCTTGTGGTTTACTAAGACCCCTAGATCCTTTTCATATGTACTACTGGCAAGCCAGGTGTCCCTCACCTTATATTTGTGCAGCTGGCTCTTCCTGTCTAAGTGTAGAACCTGACATTGCTCTCTATTGAAATTCATTTTGTTAGTTTGGGCCCAGTTCTGCAATCTGTCAAGGTCCTCTTCAATCCCAATTCTGTTATCTGTGGCATTAGCTACCCCCCTCCCAGTTTGATATCATCTGCAAATTTTACTAGCATCCCCCCAATACCTTTACAGTGGTACCTCGGGTTAAGTACTTAATTCGTTCCGGAGGTCTGTACTTAACCTGAAACTGTTCTTAATCTGAAGCACCACTTTAGCTAATGGGGCCTCCTGTTGCTGCTGCACCGCCAGAGCACGATTTCTGTTCTCATCCTGAAGCAAAGTTCTTAACCTGAAGCACTATTTCTGGGTTAGCGGAGTCTTTAACCTGAAGCGTATGTAACCCGAGGTACCACTGTATTCAAGTGCTTTATCAGGCATAGGCAAACTCAGCCCTCCAGATGTTTTGGACTACAACTCCCATCATCCCTAGCTAACAGGACCAGTGGTCAGGGATGATGTTGTAGTCCCAAAACACCTGGAGGGCCGAGTTTGCCTATGCCTGACTTTATAAAGACGTTGAGCAACAACGGGTCCAGGACAGAACCCTGCTGAACCCCAGTTCTCAGTTTTTCCCCAGGATGATGAAGAACCATTAGTGAGCACTCTTGGGGTTTGGCCTATCAACCAGCACTGGGACCCATACTGAACCTCCCTCCTTGGTGGGAATGTGATATTCCCTTGAGCTGGAGGGCACTCTCCCCTTATAGTGGATAAATCCCTTTTGTGCTCACTGGCTAGTGCATTTGTGTTTGGAGTGCTCACAAAGAATCCAGGCTCTTTCGGGACTTGCAATGTGATTCTCATGCACCCCCTAGTTACTGCATGCAATGTGACCTTTAGGGGGGGAAATCTGAAATAGCCCCTCGGATTTCTGATCCAGATCAGGATCATTGGCACACAGGAAGGGGATGGTTTATTATTTTTACATTTAAAAGCAGTTGACCCTTGTTTCCCATGCTGTGAGCTTGCTGAATATCACTCTTCCCCCCTGAAGCAAATTGCAATCTGGGGTGGGGGGGGGCAGGTTTATTAGGACCATAGCAGTGGAGGAAAGGTTTGGGTACTCACCCCCACATGCCTCAGTTGCTGGTTTTGATTCACATTAAATTCAGAAAGGCATAAATGCCAGGCACAACCTGTCCCTTACAGAAGAACCCACTTCTCCTTTAAAGTTGATCGGTTGAAATATCTTAAATATCGCAGTAGTCTTGTGCCAGGCTGGCCTTGCCTTGCCACGAAGCAGAACCTGCCAGCACCATCAGGTTATTTACTGGGGGCGGGTGTTCTTTGGTACCATCTGAAAGGCAGGAAATTGTCAGTTGTTTATTTGGTTATATTTTCCACTGCTTGGGAGGGTGAACCATTGCTTAGGCTGCAGTTTGGATTTTCCCCTTCCGGTACCGCAAATGTCTTAAGCTAGCCCTGCCATAACGGAAATCTTTCCAACCTGAATTTAGAGAAAGAGAGAGAATCAGTTTGCTTCCAGTGACATATGTGTAAAGATTTTGGGACCAGACCGTGAGAGAGCATTGATCATTGACAGTCGATGTTTGACACTCTGGCACTTAAGTAACCCAGGTTTTTCCAACGTTTCGGATAGAATACTTTTAAAAGACCAGTTTGCTGCTGAGAATGTAAAATGTAGACATTGTTAGTCTTGTCCTAGATTCCCAGACCTTATTGTATTTAGCGTGTCACCCTCACTGGAGAATTTGAACAGTGCAAACAATCTTTTGTTTTGGATCATTCCACAGGGTTCAGCACCATTTTTTGTCAGCGCTACAGCTGGCACCACAGTCCTGGGAGCGTTTGATCCTCTGGATGAAATTGCCGACATCTGCGAGAAACATGACCTTTGGCTGCATGTTGATGTAAGTTAGTTTTATTAACATTTGTTCATTGTTTCACTTTATTAAGCCTTCCTTTTAACCGCGGAGCCGTTCTCACACATGCTGGGGGGGGGGGGAGTGCAGCTGATTTTGCAAACCCAACTAATGGTGTTCTAAAAGCCGAACTACATTTTGTTTAATGCATAAATCTGTGGACTGTCTCTCTCTGAAGAGTTCAGAATATCTTTATTTTGATGTAGCTTAGCTTGAGAGGTTGTTTTGCCCAGACGTATTTGGTAACTTTCACTGTCTAAGCCCTGTACCACATTACATTAGTTTTTCATTGTGTAATATTAAGAGCTTGCCTGCATCATCATAATAATAATAATAATAATAATAATAACCCCAGCCGGAGCCGGCATCAGAGTGGCTAACATCATATAAATAATACAATAAAAACAGGCAATAAATCGACTAAAATGCATCCCAAAATTAATTCAAATAAATTAAACTTAAAACTGGACAAATGACAATCCTCAGGTTAAAATTGAAAGCGATTAATACTCACCAGGACCAACTATTTCCACTGATATTATAAGGACCTGTGAGCGGGCTGGGAACCCTCCATCGTGCTTCTTATACAAAGAGA
The DNA here is from genome assembly GCF_965112155.1 of Podarcis liolepis. Taxonomy (NCBI): domain Eukaryota; kingdom Metazoa; phylum Chordata; class Lepidosauria; order Squamata; family Lacertidae; genus Podarcis; species Podarcis liolepis. The sequence continues at coordinate 44,206,901 of NC_139563.1, read as the reverse complement.
AATGTCTCAGACTGAACCCTGACCAAAGGCCTGGTGGAACCATCTCCATCTTGCAGGCCCTGCGGAAGGATGTCAAATCTCGCAGGGCCCTGGTTTCTTGTGAGAGAGAGCGTTCCACCAGGCCGGGGCCATGGCCGAAAAGGCCCTGTCTCTGGTCAAGGCCAGTCTAATCTCTATGGGGCCCGGAATCTTCAGGGTGTTGATTTTTGTAGACTTGGACTTTTCCTCAAAGGTTGTGTATGACATAACATAACCTTTTGTTTTATTATTCCTCCAAGGTGCTCGTGGTTCTTTCATAGGCTCCTTAGTGGAAGAAGGGGAGTTTGAGGGGGACTTCTTCCAGGCACTGTGTTCCCCTTCCATTATGAGAGGATTAGGGGAAAGCTCTGAAACCTGAAGACTGCTTGCAGTCTCCCAGTGGGAGCAATTCCCCATGTCTGTTCGAACTCCTGAAAAAAATGGTCAGAAAATATTAGTCTGGTTGGCTGAGCCATTGGTTTTCTGAGTTCAGGACGATGGTGGTTAGGAGGTTATTATCCTATTGTTTCGTGAATGTTGAGTTATTTATCCTAAATATCTAGAATGACTCCAGGATTTCCATTTCTGTGCCGGTGGTATTATCCTTTAGCAATACATTGTTTCTCTGTGGGAATTCCTTTAAAAAGAATTGTACTTTTCAGATATATACTTTTCACTGATTTCAGTTTTAAAACTTAACTTCCTTCCCCTCTTTCTGAGGTTCCTTAAATTTATTTTTAATATCTTCTGCAAATCCAAATTAACCTACTCATTTATTTATTTATCACACACACACACACACACACACACACACACACAAACACACCCACCCTTATATAGCTGCAGGTTATTACAATAATCCTGCCAGTGTTTTTATCTGTTTACAATTTATCTGTAAATATCCAACAAACCATTTCCATTCTTTTATATATATAAAAAGTTTGTTATCATGATTTCTTCCAGTAGGTTTCGCTATGGGAATTCCAGCACAGTTCTGTTTGCTTAACATCTAAAGATTCCAAAACTGTATGACTTGCAGAAATATCCATTCATGGTGAATGACTAAATAATTTTCAAATTACCTAAGTGGTATTACTGTAGGCTTTCAGTAAAGCAGTTTTTGCAAACACAGCTAAGGAGGATTAACATAACATGAAAGTTTGGTAAGCTTCCCCCACCCCCACCCCCCCAAAAAACCTGAGAGTTTTTGCTATTTTCCTGATCTTCTTGCAGATGGGTTATTGGAAATATGCAAATCTTTTTGTTGTTAAAAGTGCCTTCTTTCGGAATCAGTGAGCTGTTGATTGCTTGGCAATAATGCCTTTGATAAGGCTCTTTATTTCTTCAGAGTAAATCATTTGGAGAAGCTAAAAATAAATTGCTTCCCTAATATTACGTTTCATGTCATCGGCTGATCTAGCTGTCGTAGGGATGTTATTTGATTCCCTTGGGAAGAAGAGGCACCATTCATAATTGTGGTGGGAAGATTTCTCTACAGAGTTGGCCCAAGTAGTCTCTTTGTGTGTTTAAGGATGTGGAAAAATGTCTTCCAGGTATGAGCTGATCCCAGAGGGATGGATGCAGAGTCTATCAAGGGCATGTCTGCTGTAATTTATCACTCTCTTCTGTCCAGGCCTCCTGAGAAAAAGCTATATATAAAATGTGCTAAATTTGCAGTGGCTTGGGAACACATTCAGATCACCAAATATAGGCTGTTATTTATGACCCAAGGCTATATGCAGCGTGATCCTATATGTGTCTGCTCTCTTGTTCCTAAATCCCGTGAAACACCCTTTTCTGCTGAAACGGCCTTTCACCTTCCACATGTTCTGAATTCTCCCTGTGCAACTAGAATACTTATGAGTATTCCACAACTTCAGAGCAAATTCCGTGATGGCATAGCAGCTTCAGTAGTGGCTATGTGTGTCGTCTGGTTATTTTATAATTTATTAAAATTATTTATTAAATTTTAATTCTTCCCTTCCTCCTAAAGCAGTCCAGGGTCGCAATTATTCCTGAAACTGACAATAATTCCAGAACCTCCAAGTGTCCCTATTTTCCAGGGACAGTCCTGGATGTAAAGAAGCCGTCCCAGTTTCTGATTTGATCCCAGAATGTCCCTCTTTTCCTTAGTAAGGTAAAGGGACCCCTGACCATTAGGTCCAGTCGTGGCCGACTCTGGGGTTGCGGCGCTCATCTCGCTTTACTGGCAGAGGGAGCCGGCGTACATCTTCCAGGTCATGTGGCCAGCATGACTAAGCCGCTTCTGGTGAACCAGAGCAGCACATGGAAACGCCGTTTACCTTCCCACCGGAGCGGTACCTATTTATCTACTTGCACTTTGACGTGCTTTCGAACTGCTAGATTAGCAGGAGCAGGGACCAAGCAACGGGAGCTCACCCCATCACGGGTATTCGAACCGCCAACCTTCTGATCGGCGAGTCCTAGGCTCTGTGGTTTAACCCACAGCGCCACCCGCGTCCCTTTTCCTTAGGACGTCACTATTTTCATGTTGGAAGGTATGGAGTTATGCAACCCCTGAGCCAAAGAGATAACTAACTAACTAACTAACTAACTAACTAACTAACTAACTAACTTCCCTGCATAGGGAAGTTTTTAAATGTTTAATGTTTCGTTATGTTTTTACATAAGTTGGCAGCCGCCCATTTTCATTGAAAGAATGTTGGAGGCTATGTAATATCAAGTTAGATAGAATAATTGCTAGATTTCACTCTGCTTGAATGTATGCAACAGATAAAGAGATGGGAATCTAAATCTTCCAGAATTCGTTTTGAAGATTCTCACTAGTTACGGTTAGTTTCCATGATTACTCATGTAAACAAACACCTTTGGTTTTATTCAGCTATTCAGTGTTCCGTAACTTAGTCTGCTGGCAGAACAATAGTAAAATGTTTCTAAAAATTTCAAACAAACTTTAGACTGATGTATATAGCTCAGAGAAGGTACTTAACAGCGACATACTGTGCTTGTGTAAGCGGGGCCTTATTCAAGCCAGTATATATGTCTTCTTTTGGATTCTTTGAAATGAGTGGCGCAGTCAAGAGAATCCAGTCCGTACCATCCCTGCCGTCTAAACTTTTAAAACCCTCTAATGAGTGTAATAATTAAATTATACAGTGCTGAATTAACACTTTATAACTTTTAATAAATATCTCCACAGGCATCGTGGGGAGGCTCGGCTTTGCTGTCAAGGAAGCACCGCAAACTTCTGCAAGGCATCCACAGGTAGATGACGTTTAATTTGGAAAGGGGATAATTAAAGTCAAATGCAAGCATTTTTGAAGTCCCATTGACTTCAGGGAGACCACCATTTCTCACTGAAACCACAGACACTCACGTTTCGTTTCGTTTTGGATAGATTGTGTCATGCTCACTATGAGGATGGTGATTGGAAACCTGGAAAAAAATGAAGAAAATTCTGCTTTATCATATGCAATCACACTGCAATTGCAAAGTAATTTTCTGCTTCTGTCCATTTATCACTTTCATAGGGCTAATTCGGTGGCGTGGAATCCTCATAAGATGCTAATGGCAGGGATCCAGTGTTGTGCCCTTCTGGTGAAAGACAGTTCCGTAAGTCTCCTTTTTTTAATTTCCCAAATGCAACTGAAGTGTGTTTTTGCTGCATTGAGAAAATAGATAGATTAACTTAGGCTTTCCAATACAAAACCATAACATTGCAGACAATGCAAACAGTGCATGAGGTGCTGATAAGGGGTGACGGGAAATACCTGATTTCTGCATGAGAATGACACCCAAACTTCTACTTATTTGCCAGTACAGTGGTACCTCGGATTAAGTACTTAATTCATTCCGGAGGTCCGTACTTAACCTGAAACTGTTCTTAACCTGAAGCACCACTTTAGCTAATGGGGCCTCCTGCTGCTGCCGCGCCGCCAGAGCACGATTTCTGTTCTCATCCTGAAGCAAAGTTCTTAACCTGAGGTAATATTTCTGGGTTAGCAGAGTCTGTAACCTGAAGCGTATGTAACCCGAGGTACCACTGTATTTTAAAATTAGCAGCTATGATTAGCTAATTTAGGACTGTGTGCATGCCCATTTCAAGTAGTAATAGATTAAGGTAAAGGTAAAGGGACTCCTGACCATTAGGTCCAGTCATGGCCGACTCTGGGGTTGCGGCGCTCATCTCACTTTACTGGCCGAAGGAGCCGGTGTACAGCTTCCGGGTCATGTGGCCAGCATGACTAAGCCACATCTGGCGAACCAGAGCAGCGCACGGAAACGCCGTTTATCTTCCCTCCGGAGCCGTACCTATTTATCTACTTGCACTTTGACATGCTTTCGAAATGCTAGGTTGGCAGGAGCAGGGACCGAGCAACGGGAGCTCACCCCGTCGCGGGGATTCGAACCACCGACCTTCTGATCGGCAAGTCTTAGGCTCTGTGGTTTAACCCACAGCGCCACCCGCGTCCCTTAGCAATACATTGCATGACTTTAAATAGGTTTGGATCCGGATCAAATTTAAGAAATGTATATTGGAGCCTACAAAGTAGATACAGTTAACATTTTATCATTCTCTTTGAAATATATATATATATATATATATGCTTTCGTAGATTTTCACGGGTACAGGAATGCAGGTTTTGGTGTCTTCGGGTGTCTTCCCGTGTAAGAGTTGGGGTGTCTAGGCGACGTTTCGACGAGGTCTCACTCGTCATCTTCAGGCTGGTGCTTTCGGCACCAGTTCTTGTTCTGTTCCAGTAACAAGAAGCCGAAAGCACCAGCCTGAAGATGACGAGTGAGACCTCGTCGAAACGTCGCCTAGACACCCCAACTCTTACACGGGAAGACACCCGAAGACACCAAAACCTGCATATATATATATATATATATATATATATATATATATATATATATATATATATATTCATTCTTTTCCAAATCAACGGGATTAGGAAGTGTTTAGAAGTTAAATGCATTAGTGGGCAAAAAAATGACTTAAATGAATAGGACTTAGGAAAATATGGGAGGGCATGTTGGAATGTCATTGAATTAACAAAAAAAAAGTTGGGGGAAGGTGAGAGGGTTTTTAAATTGATTGAAATGGGAAAGTAAGCGCTTGGAATGCAGAGGCAGTGAAATGCAGAGATTAGTAAATCCATTGTAAAAGCACAGATCAATCAAAGCAATTGCTGGGTGTCCTCTTACGTTGACAGGAAGTGCTGGGGAAGATCACAATGTCTCCCAGGCTGTCCTGTTAAAATAAACCTTTCCCTAAACGAACCCTATCACCACAAGCTTGCATTTTAGTGTCTGCCTGTTTAGCTAGGAGAATCATAACCAAGTCGGCTGGCATGCAGCCTTTATATGTTTGAGATCCTTTAGAAAATAAAATGTTCACTTTACTGAAAAAACATGATATAGATGTAATGTCATTTAAAAATATATACCAAAAGTTGATGTTTGATAGCATCTCCAAATCACAACATTGTTCATCATAGGGTGGATTTGACTTAAATCAAATCGATTTAAATCATGATTTATATCACGAGTCAGTAAGACTGGATTTAAATCTTTTTTTTACAGAAAGACTCATTCTTGCTGGTATAATCTTAATATTTACAACCAGATATAGGTTTCATTTTTGGAATGATAAATTTTCAGAGTAGTTTTTACAGTTATATCAAAAATTACTGATTTGTTTATACTATTAGAAATACATTGACAGAAAATTATGAAATTATTGTGAGGTTTAGTAAGTTAACTGCTTATATTTGTACAACTTTTCTGCTGTACTTTAATGGAAGGAGAAAAATAATCATTTCCTTAATAACAATTTAAACAATTTATTTAACTAAAACAATAACAGTATAGCATATGTATCCATATTTGTTAACTGATGTGGTTAAACAATTTTTTAAAAAAACTTACTGCGTTTTAGCGCACTTGAAAAACTTAAATCATTTCCTGATGAATAGCTTTTGGACTATAACATAACTTAAATACAAAACTATCTTTAGGAAGATTTTTCCTCCAAAAGCATTTTATTTTAAAAATCTGAGTTAAATAAAGAAAATCCAATTTAAAAAATAATAATCATTGATTTTTATCCACCTTGGTTCATCAAATATATAAAGGTTCCAGATTTCTGTAAATTCAGCGACCAGGTTATTTTTTCATATGATTAATTGGTAATTATTTTGGATCCAGTAGATCTGTCCTGGCATAGAGCAGAATGTACATATAGAAATAGTGCATGAATATTCACTTTAGCAGGGGAAGATGTTTCATGCACATAGTTCATAATGTACATGAATTGTTCATTAGCATCGTAAGGAGCGTTGTGAGCTTCTGTTTCGGCAGGCTTTGGGTAGCACGTTAGAATCACTGAGTTTTCGTTTACATCCTAATTCTACGTCTGTATACCCATATACCAGTGGCTAGGCAGATGTGAGATACTCATGCACTGGTGTACAGATACAAAAGAACAAAAAGCATTATGTGGAAAAAGAAAACATGGTTATGTATCGAAACACAATATGGCTCAAGCTTAACTGACAAGGGTGGCAGAAATCGCATCAGGAAGTCTGCTCCACGACTTTGAAAGGCCACGTTCCACACTGGAGAATAATGTTTGCAAACCGGGAAACCTTTCCAGTTCCCATGTTGCATAATTAGTATTCCGAGACACAGTTTCTCAGAGAACTGCTAATTTAGTTTTCTGCAGTGTTGAGGTCGTAGAGGGGGGAAAAAGATGAAGGGAGTGATGGCAGGTGGGCAGCAATAGCCATGGAATCAAAACAAGAAGATACATCCATGGCCACTGTAAGGCTGGGTTCATACGTATACCCCCGATTCTTCATTCTTCATCCAAAGTTGCTTACCGAGACACATCCGAAGGAAGGATGGGAGGAACTTTAAGGTATACAGTATTTTGCAAAGATACCTGTTTCCATACTTGGAAGTGGTTGAAAGTACACACATGTTGAATTCCTGCAGTTTTGAGATAATTATCTAAGTCAGTGGTGTTGCGTATTTAGCAGATTAATTGCGCTGCAGAAAGTGTGCTGGGGAGACCACGCGTTCAGGAAACAACGAAGAAACGCAAAAGTATCTTTTGCTTGGCTTTAATTACAAAAACAAAAACTCCTCTTACATTAAATCTATGTGTATGACCCATCCATCGACCCTTTCACCAGGGTACTGGGAGAGGCACACACTGCTCTTTATATACTATACCCAATTGCTGACACAGCTTAATTAACACAATTTAACAGCATCTGCTATACAATGAACCTTAATATTTAAATAAACCATTCAACAAGTGATGTCCAAATTTTTTTCAAAGAGGGCCAGATTTGATGAAGTGAAGGGCCGTGAGGGGCGACCAAAGGGCCAACCAGTTATTGACCTGTTTTTAGGATTGATGTTGTTGAGCTTTTTTTAGGGTTTTACCCCAGGAAGTAAACTGCCACAGGGGCTGGATTAAACCAACCGGCAGGCCGGATTAGGCCCCTGAAATGGACTATGGACATGCCTGATCATAATGATATATTCGCCTATCTTTTCCTTCTTTTTGCCATTCAATCTGCAGGCTCCATTTCCTGAGTCAATGTTTCGATTTCTTCGTTTATTTCCTCTTGGGTTAAGGCTAAGGGGTTAGGACTTGCCTCAGGCCGCCATGAGCTCACTGCTGAAGTGAGATTTCAGCCAGAGGACTTGGTGGCTCCAAGCTCATTTCCTCATACTGCAACCCACAAACATAATAGGGAGCCAGACACATTGAATACATGAGGCCTTAACTTCCAGGTGACATGTCTAGGATTGCATTGTTAATCACTCTACTGCAGCCATCCATCTTCATGAGGAAGATTAGTCGCTTCTTGCTGGCAAAGTGTTGCTCATTCTTAATTTCCATGCATAATTATTTGTCAGTTTGCTGGGATGGGCTGCAATGTTTAGTCAGTTAATTGGTTAGGTGAATTGTTTGAAAACAATTTGATTGACTGAAAAAAAAGGTCCTCAGTTAACCCGGCAGCAAATCTCGTAATACTACTATAATACTACTATAAAAAAACCCTGTAGATGAAAAGGCCCACCTGTCAGCTCTAAAAAGTGTAGATAAAGAGAGGCATTGCTTCCCGGGTGAGAGAGAAGAGAGAAGTTATTCTTCCAAGATGCTACCTGCTGTGACACATCATCTGAAAACAGAGAATGTGTCTTGTTTTTCCGTTAGAACTATTTTTTCAAATACAGTGGTACCTCAGGTTAAGTACTTAATTCGTTCCGGAGGTCCGTACTTAACCTGAAACTGTTCGTAACCTTAAGCACCACTTTAGCTAATGGGGCCTCCTGCTGTTGCTGCGCCGCTGGAGCCCGATTTCTGTTCTCATCCTGAAGCAAGGTTCTTAACCTGAAGCACTATTTCTGGGTTAGCGGAGTCTGTAACCTGAAGCGTATGTAGCCTGAAGCGTATGTAACCTGAGGTACCACTGTAACGCAAACTTATATGCATCAAGGTCTACAATCCTTGCTTAATTAGCAGAGATTTCTTCCATCTTATGACAACCCTGGTTAAAATCACAGGATCAGGGAGGTTGTCACACAAATTGCTTAGAATTGTGGTGCCTGTGGAGTCTCCGCAAGCCACCCATTTGTGAGATGTCAAACTGCACATGGATATTAAGTGTCTGCTGAAAACTTTCCTGTTCTGCTAGGCAATTAAGAGTACACCTCCACAATGGTCAGTTGGTGTTTGTTTTTAATTTCTTTCTGCTGTTAACTTTTTATGATTTTATCGACCGGTTTTTCTGTTTTCATACTGCTGTAAACGGCTGTGATTCCCCCCCCCCCCGATACAGTGGTACCTCAGGTTACATATGTTTCAGGTTGCATACGCTTCAGGTTACAGACTCTACTAACCCAGAAATATTACCGCGGGTTAAGAACTTTGCTTCAGGATGAGAATAGAAATCGTGCAGCGGCAGCGCAGTGGCAGCAAGAGGCCCCATTAGCTAAAGTGGTGCTTGAGGTTAAGAACAATTTCAGGTTAAGAACAGACCTCCAGAACGAATTAAGTACTTAACCTGAGGTACCACTGTACAGTGGTATATAAATATTATTATTTTTAAATCAATAGATATATAAATATTCTCCTAGAGACTTCCATTGATCTATCTATCTTGTTCAATGTCAGGCTTTGGGGAATTCTATCCCTCCCCCGGTCGCAACAAGAAGCATAGAAAAGATAGAAAAACAAAGAAGAGTTCTTACTTAATGAGTTTATTCAATCATCACAGCGAGAGATGAAGGAAGGCAGTCCGTCTCCCGTTAATGGCGTCGCTCCAACTGAGCTCCTTCCCCCTCCCTTCCAAGCAACAGCACCTCCCCTTACGGTGGCCGCCAGGGGCTAATTTTCTCTGAGTCTTTTGCTCTTGCGCTCTCAACGAACGCCGAGTTCTGGGAAAAAGGGGTTCAGAAATACTCTCCAGCGAGAACGTGTCAGCTGGCTGCTCTGCCTCCCCTGGCTCTGTCTTCCCCCTCCTTTCTTCCAACTCTTCTGTCCGTCTGTCTCTGAGCTGTGACCTTCCTCAAACCACTGCTGTAATTCAGCGCTGCCTTCCTCTTCTCTGGAAGCTTCAGGAGAAGTGGGGCTGCGACTTCCACCATTCCTCCTCCATCTCGTCCCCTTCAGTCCAGTCCCTGACATTCCAGCACATAGTTAAACTGGTGGAATTTGCTTCCATGTGATGTAGTGATAGGTGGATAGATGGATTTTAAAAGGGCTAAGAAGACAAACCTGTGGAAGTTAAGGTTATCCATGGCTGCTGGTCACAATGGCTACATGCTGCCTCCAGGAGGAGAAGGATGCCTCTGAACGCCACTTTCTGCGGAACTGTCGGAGAGGGATATTGCTATCATGTGCTGTGTTTGGGTCAACAAAGGCAACTGGTCGGCCACAGTAGAATCGGGGTGCTGATTTAGAATAGGGGGTGGGCAGGCTCTTTTGTTACATTGCGTATGGTTGTTTTGCATCTTTTAAACCTTTTCCCTTAGTGATGCTAAATTTAGAAGAAGACCGATTGACATCCAGTCTTCTCTCTCCAATGGCCTCCCTAAAGGATTGTTAAAACTTTCCCTTTTAGGACTATAAATGGCTCCTCTCTTCCTTAAAATAAAGGTAAAGGGACCCCTGACCATTAGGTTCAGTCGTGGCCGACTCGGGTTGCGGCGCTCATCTCGTTTTATTGGGCGAGGGAGCCGGCGTACAGCTTCCAGGTCATGTGGCCAGCATGACTAAGCCGCTTCTGGCAAACCAGAGCAGCGCACAGAAACGCCATTTACCTTCCCGCCGGAGCGGTACCTATTTATCTACTTGCACTTTGACATGCTTTTGAACTGCTAGGTTGGCAGGAGCAGGGACTGAGCAATGGGAGCTCACCCCGTCGCGGGGATTCGAACCGCCGACCTTCTGATAGGCAAGTCCTAGGCTCTGTGGTTTAGACCACAGCGCTACCCACACACCCCTCTCTTCCTTAAGTAGCTTTAATTGTCAGAAGCTGTCTGGCTAGAAAAAAAATTTTAAGCTGTTTGTACTTTTACTATTGTGTGCTGTTTTAGTGCTTTATAGCTGCTTTAGGTAATTATTATTATTGTGAATGGTTTTAGAAATGCTTAAGTTATTGTTTTAATTCACTCTGCTTCCTTGTTGAGGAAATGCGGGGTTTAAATGTTTTAGTAGATGAATATTGAAAAAGATAGATAGACAGAGAGGAAGCCTGTTCCAACCTGTCAGTACCCATAGATGAGAAAATTGGCTCCTTTTCAACCCAGGACTTGTGTTTTGTACATGATGCTGAATAGCTTGTGTCTGGTATGCATATGTTTTAGGTTTTGCCTTGACATATTCCCCCCTCTGTTTTATTATAAGCTTGACAGAGCTATCTGTGCTATATTGTAATGCAGATTAAAGGCTGTACATTCCGTTACAGAAATACAGACACTTTCATTAGGCATAATGTCAGAGTCCTTGTAAACCCTTTCCTGCAGCAGACAGGCAAGAAGAGGTGCAGAGAAGTGCCATCAAATACTAAACTTATTTTCTGTCTGCTCACAGTGGACATCTTCTATATTCAATTTTAAAGTGGATTGTGCGCTCCGTTGTGAGATGATATTCGGCAATATCATTATGAATCGGTGTGCGGTTCTATAGCCTTCACGCTCTGCTGGGAAATCGGGCAGGATATCTTTAACCTGAACACTGGCTTGCAGGCCAATTATATTTCCAAAAGCAACTTATTGGACAGAGCTGAATCAGAATTGAAATCGCCCCCATTACTGGCTTTAATTCTCTTTTCTAGCTCTTCTGTTTCTCCCCAGCGCCCTCTGACTACATGCTTCCAGTGACTTTTTTGCTCAGCGCCTCCTGCCCAGTTATCAATCTGCATCCTTCTCCCACAACTTTCCATTCTGACCTGTATACCTCTAATGCATTTCCAAATATTTCCGTACTTCCATATGTGTGCAGGATTTCGTAGTCAAAACATTTGGTGCTCCTTGGTGCAGAATTCGTACCTGATTGATGCAGAGACTTTGCTTCTACTCATCATTTTACACTTTCAAGCCCTTCTCTATCATTTCTCACTTTTTCATGTGCCCACTTTTGTGACTCAGTGGTCAGAACTTAGCAACTTGGGAAACATGGGGACCAGTAGCTCCCTGAGTGATCTTCTTCCTTGGCTATCACTCGTAGCCAAGTAAGATTGTCTTCCATAAACACGGTTTTAACAATGAGTCCGTAAGTGACTGTGGAGGCCAATTCTGGATTCACACGTCCTTCCACATTGGTTTTTTTCTTTATTTTCCTTTTACAGTATCTCGCTTTCTCTTTCTTTCGGTTTCTCCTTTCCTTGTCTTTTTCTCCCTTCTGGCTTTGTTGTCTTTTAGACGAAGTAGCTGTTTTATCTTAGTGTGTTATAAAAAAGATACTTTGTAATGGGCATGTATTTTTGTATAACTTTCAATAAGTATCAATAAACATTTTTATTTATTTATTTTTTCAAGGATAGTTCGGTGAAGATGTAAACTCAGTGTCGGGCTGCTGTAAAAAAGGCAGATTCTATGCTAGGGATCAGATATTCAGAGCTGGTGTAGTTTGGTGGCTAAGATGTGAGATTTGAATCTGGCCCATAGTTCACATCTGTCAGAAGCTACCTGTAATTATTATTATTTATTGAATTTATATACCGCCCTATACCCAGAGGTCTCATCGATTTGATTTTTTTTTTTGGGGGGGGGACATTTTCTGTGCACAAAAATGATAGTAGCATTAAATATTCCTCTGCTGACATCTCAGTTGAAGTTCTCTGCTGAAAAGGTTTTTGTACCAGCCCACAACAGTTATTAGAATGTTATCTGTGGATCCCTAAACCTAATTGTTAAGTTCAAGACGTAGTCTTAGAAATCCTAGGTTAATAAAATGTTATAGTTTGAGGCTGGGGATGGGAGGGCCTTTCTTTTTCTTCTTCCAACAATCTTCTGTACAACCATGCGAGAAAATACCAAAGGTTAGACTGTCAGAATCCTAAGAAAGCTTCTGAAACCAATAAAAATTGCATAGGAATTGAGACACCTCACCTTTTAATCTGAGCAGCTTATTTTTAGCCCTGTGTTTCTCATTCCTTCAGCTTGCTCTTTACATACCTATATTGGGTGATTTTGCTGTCCTTGAAATTCATTTTCAAGACACATTCGTTGTGGTTTACTACTACAGTGCTCATCACTACTCAGATGTTTTGCATTAGGAGATGAGAAATAAAGAGGCAAAGACACAGGTTGTGGGATAAACAAGAGCCACTTTCACACAATTGTAGAATTGTAGAGTTGCAAGAGACCCTGGCGGCCATCTAGTCCAACTTCTTGCGATGCAGCAATCTCAACTAAAGCATCCCTGACAGATGGTCATCCCAACTTCTTCTTAGAAACCTTCAAGGAAGGCGAGTCCACCACTTCCCAAGGGAGTCCGTACTACTGTCAAACACAGGTTTCCTCAAACTTGGCCCTCCAGATGTTTTTGGCCTACACCTCCCATGATCCCTAGCTAGCAGGACCAGTGGTCAGGGACGATGGGAATTGTAGTCTCAAAACATCTGGAGGACTGAGTTTGAGGAAGCCTGGTCAAACAGATCTTACTGTCAGAAAGTTCTTTCTGATGTTTAGTCGGGATCTCCTTTCTTGTAACTTGAATCCATTGGTTTGGGTCCTACCCTCCAGAGCAGAAGAAAGCAAGTTTGCTCCCTCTTCCATGTGACAGCCCTTTTATAACTTTAGTACTTAAGAACTTATTAAACTTTCTGAACTGCATCAGGAGAATTACCATATCTTTCGCTCTATAAGACGCACCAGACCATAAGACGCACCTAGTTTTTGGAGGAAGAAAACAAGAGGAAAAAAAATTCTGAATCCCAGAAGCCAGAACAGCAAGAGGGATCGCTGCTTTCACTGCGCAGCGATCCCTCTTGCTGTTCTGGCTTCTGGGATAGCTGCACAGCCTGCATTCGCTCCATAAGTCGCACACACATTTATCCTTTTTAGGAGGGAAAAAGTGTGTCTTACAGAGCGAAAAATACGGTAGACCATGTGTAGGAAAATGCCGAAAGCTTCTTAAGCTCCTAAGCCTGCTGGCCATGGGCTAGCCCACCCCACATAGTGTCTAGCTGGTCTTAAACCCGACTCTTTCCCCTCTTCCGCACCCTTAAAGGCAGATGTTCCCCATCCATGGCCTCTCCAAGCTGCACAACCTGGAGTCAGTGACCCAGGTTCCCCTCAAAAGTGGTTCATATCGTGTACCACAAGGCCGCAAAGCCCTGTGTGTGAGTCTCTGGAATCGCTATTCGCCTGAAAGTGCCTCAGGATACTTAATATTTTTTCCACCTCTTTCCTTTCCCTCCCCACCACACAGGCCTTCTGAAACCAATAAAAATTGCATAGCAGGTATCTGCTATCCACAGGCTTTATATTGACTGTTTATTGAGAGACCTCACATTTACATTTACATTTCTTACTTTTAGTCCTGTGTTTCCCATTCCTTCTGCATTCTATTTGCAGGTGTTGTTCCTGAAATTCATTTTCAAGGCACATTCATTGTAGTTTAAGATTCCAGTGCTCTTCACCACTCAGGTGTTTTGCAATGGCATTTTCTATGGAATTAATTTCGAGAGTAAAAAGCCAATGAATCACTGAGTGAAATAATTTCATTTTAAAGCTGGAATCATCATGTAATAAAATGGTCTCCCTGCTGCCTGGTTTTAAATGTGAAGCACTATAGAATTTTAGAGAGAGATCAGAGTTGATGCTCTTCTTGAGTGTATCTTTATGGTGCGGAGTGAGAGAGTTATATGATAACATTTAGAGGCTGCGCATGGTAATAATGAAACATTTCACTGCCCAGCGGTGCAGGTGCTAATGTGGAAAACCTTCGAGCATGTGGCTGTCATTTGTCTCTGAAGCCCATAAACCACTGAGGATTGTGAAAGAAACATCATGTAGCCTTGAACAAGATTCAGCAACAATTTACTTAACAGTGCAATCCTATACATGTCTACTCAGAAATAAGGCCTACTGAGTTCAATGGAGCCTGCTCTCAAGTAAGTGAGGATAGGATTACGGGGGAGGGGGGGGACAAACATAAAAAGATCCTGGCCTGAGATTACAATAGTCTATTAATACAATAGTCTATTAAACGTTAAAAGCTTCTCTAAAAAGGGCTGCCTTCAGATGTTTTCTAAAAGTCTGGTACAGTGGTACCTCGGGTTACATACGCTTCAGGTTACAGACTCCACTAACCTAGAAATAGTGCTTCAGGTTAAGAACTTTGCTTCAGGATGAGAACAGAAATTGTGCTCCGGCGGCGCGGCAACAGCAGGAGGCCCCATTAGCTAAAGTGGTGCTTCAGGTTAAGAACAGTTTCAGGTTAAGTACGGACCTCTGGAATGGTTTAAGTACTTAACCCAAGGTACTACTCTAGTTGTTTTTCTCTTTGACATTTGGTGGGAGGGCGTTCCACAGGGTGGGTGCCACTACCGAGGAGGTCCTCTGCCTGGTTCCCTGTAACTTGGAGATGTTGTGTGTCTGTGTTTTAAATACAAATTCATGGAGTTCATTGGCTATTGTTGAGTCAGTTTCTGGAAAGCGTTTATAGCAGTTATTCCCAGCTATAGGACAGATGCAGAATTGGATAGTACAGTTCAAGCACAAGGTTTGTAGGGATTGAATATGCCAAGTAATTACACCCATCGCCTTGCATTAAATTTAAATTACAGCAAATCTGCTTTGTGAATAAAATCAAGGCCCTACTAATTTATGGAATGAAATTCAGTTCCTAATACAGACGGAGATAAGTTAGCCACCAGCTACCCAAATTCATTCCCCTTAAATATTCCTCCTTTTTCCAAAGAAGTTTGGAATTGCTGAGCTCATCATTTTGCTGGTATCTTGGTAACCATGGCTGCTACTTTGAAACTGTAGCTCCTACAGCAAAGCCAGAACTTAAAGGGTTCGTGCTGCACAAAAAAAGGAAACATCAGCTGCATTATTGCATTCCAGCATTTTTAATTACCTGTCATGAATACTGTAAAGGTAAGACTCATGCTCTTTCATCTCATGTTGCCTCTTCTAACAGGACTTGCTTAAGCGATGCTACTCTGCCAACGCGTCCTACCTGTTCCAGCAAGACAAGTTCTATGACGTCAGCTACGACACAGGGGACAAATCGATCCAGTGTAGCAGAAGAGCAGATGCGTTCAAGTTCTGGATGACCTGGAAGGCCCTGGGCACAACTGGCCTGGAGGAGAGAGTAAACAGAGCCCTTGCGTTAGCCAGGTAAAGGGACCCCCTGACCATTAGGTCCAGTCGTGACTGACTCTGGGGTTGCGGCGCTCATCTCGCTTTATTGGCCGAGGGAGCCGGCGTACAGCTTCCGGGTCATGTGGCCAGCATGACTAAGCCGCTTCTGGCGAACCAGAGCAGCACACGGAAACGCCGTTTACATTCCCGCCAGAGTGGTACCTATTTATCTACTTGCACTTTGACGTGCTTTCGGACTGCTAGGTTGGCAGGAGCACGGACCGAGCAACGGGAGCTCACCCTGTCGTGGGGATTGGAAAGGCCAACCTTCTGATAGGCAAGTCCTAGGCTGTGTGGTATAACCCACCGCGCCACCCGTGTCCAGGCATTAGCCAGGTGCTGCCTTTCAATTCTGAAGGTTTTGACACCGTGTGTAAAAAATCATGTCAAGTTAAGGCATGATGAGTTGTTGCAATAAGATCCATCTATTAAGCTTAACATGTATTTTTACTAAGTGCCCTAATGTAGGCTTGCTGGAAAATTCCGGACATGTATGGAAATTGGACGCCTAAAATGGCATCCACGGGGAATATTTTTCCGGGGGCTTTTCGTGGAGTGCACTGTGAAGGCTCCATCCACCCATGATGCCACTGCTGTTGGCACTGGCTGCTGCCTCCCTCGCTTGGACGGGCACAGCCGGTCTGTCGGGGAACCACTTTAGCATGTGGCAGCAGCACAGTGTCCTGAGCACGGCGGCCTCTTTCAGTGCCAGCACCTAGCACCCCTTTCCCAGGGCCCTGGACCCACCGTTTGCATCTCCAAGCCTGCCCACCCAGCCAATAAGGTGTGAGCACTCCTGCCCAACGGTTCCCACCATCTCCTGCAGGTAAATGGGAGGCAGCGTGGGCTTGTGTGCAAATGAGTGTGTGTCTGTGTGTGTTATTCCAGAAACTGGAAGCGAGAGCATTGGTTTCACTCTCCATGAGGTCTGCGATCCAGGGAGGTTGGGTGGCCCCTAGCCTTAGCGGAATAGGCTCTTCCCCACTCTCCCCTTTCAGCCTGAGGCGACTCTATGGTTGCAGGAGGCTGGGTGGGGCCTTGCAGGCAACAGTGGGAAAGGAGAGTGGATTTGAAGGGGAACCTCAGAGAGAGCAGGGCAGCAATGGCCAGAAGTGCCCGCCCAGGAAAGCAGGAAGGCAGGGGGTCCAGGTTGGGTATTGGGCTTTGGGGAAACGAGGGGAACCAGTTACGGCAGCTGCATTATCACACGGAAAGGGTTAACTGTGATGGTGGGGCGGGCAGTGGGCGCTGCTTCGCCTCCTCTGCCTTCTTGCAGGGGTCAGTTGTGGATTTTTCAGCGTTTTCATAAAAAAAGGTCAACAATTTTGGTGTTTTCCTTTTTGGAATACAGTGGTACCTCAGGTTACATACGCTTCAGGTTACATACGCTTCAGGTTACAGGCTCTGCTAACCCAGAAATAGTGCTTCAGGTTAAGAATTTTGCTTCAGGATGAGAACAGAAATCGTGCTCCGGCTGTGCGGCAGCAGCAGGAGGCCCCATTAGCTAAAGTGGTGCTTCAGGTTAAGAACAGTTTCAGGTTAAGTACGGACCTCCGGAACGAATTAAGTACTTAACCCGAGGTACCACTGTATGGCAAGCCTACCTAATGTGAAAGTATAGCCGGGAAAATGAGAGATCCTGAAACGAATTGTCACAGTACAGTTATTATAATATTAGTCTTATAAACCATGATTCTAATTAATAATAAGAATAAGAATAAGAATAAGAATAAGAATAAGAATAAGAATAAGAATAAGAATAATACCCCGCCCATCTGGCTGGGTTTCCCCAGCCACTCTGAGCAGCTTCCAACAAAGTATTAAAATACAGTGGTCTATTCAACATTAAAAGCTTCCCTAAACATTCCCTAAAATGTAACCTCTTAAAAGTTTCAGAGGGCACAGAACACTATGCCTAGATTTTTTTTAGTGTTTCATTGTTTGGGGGGTTACAGGGTGGTGAGTATCAGAGTTGAGTTTAGAAGTCTGGATTTGTACTATCACCTCCATCGCACTAATCTGGTCCTGGGGTGGGTGGGAGTGTCAGTTTGTGGTTTGCCTCAAGGCCCCAAAATGTATTTCCCCGGGACATTCACAGAATTACAGAAGCAATCCTGTGGTTTCTGATTTCATCTGGGAATACCCTGGTTTTCCCCCTCCAGGATTACAGCTGCAGAAATGACTCCGCTATGTAGAATGTTACCATGAACTCAGCCAGAAATGAAGTTCTGTAGAGGCAAATACTCTGAAAAACAAAGCCGTTGTGGTTTTGCGGGATAGATGTCCTTGAAGCTTGCTGAACAAACCATTTGAGGCACATCCTATTATCCTGTGTATATTCAGAGTCTGTTGGTTGATTCCCCCTACCAGCAAAAGAATTGCTCATCAGGGTCACTCTCCCCAAGTTCACTTTGCTAAGAATATACAGATTAATGATCCTGTTGAGATCAATACTTCCCTTTGATGGTTAGCATTTAGCCAGTGGTGTATCTAAGCAAAAGTGGCATTGTTTTCCAAAGAAGAAAATTGCCTTCATCTGATAATGACCAGCAGCGATATTCAGCACAGGAGCTAGCTCTGGAGCGTTAGGCACTGAGACTTTACAGCTGAAACATCAGTTTCTCTGGGCAAGAAGCCAGGTTGGTTAGCTACATGACCAACTGTACTGCATGTTTCCGGATATGTTACAGTAAGCTTCCCTCTGATGCTGCAGAGATAATATTTCAAGGTCCCTGAATATAGACTTGTCTTCATTCTGGAGCTAGCCTACTGACCTTATATCTTGAGGTCAAGAATTTTTTCCATTGCCAGACTGAACTGCAAATGTTTTTGTTGTTTTTTTAAACTCGTGCTGCAGTGTGGTTCACGTCTTGCACCATCAGTGCACCTTCACCATTTATTAGCATTTCCCCCCTGCTTTCTGGGCAGTATTGGGCTCCATAGCTTCTTATTAGACGGAAGATCCAAGACTTGTGCTGAGCCATTTTCCTTACAAGACCTTAGCATTTGAGATAAGTGCGACAGAGGGCTCAGCCGATCCCTAAGGAGACTGTGAGCTTTGTAGCAGTGCTGCAGAAACCTACTTGTTAATTTGAGCTTAGAGCAATATGTTCCAAATACATGTTTGCCTCGCTGCTTGTGGCATAGCATCGCCGCTGCGCACTCCTTGGTTGTGTGCTCGCCTTGCCTTCTTTTTTTGCTCTGCACAATGTGAATAATAGCAACCTTCTGTGCAGCGTGTTTTGAGAAGGAATGAAAAAGAACATTCCAGGCAATTGAAGGTTATAATGATACTAATGCAATGATAAGCATGAGTTGAAATTATCGTTTTTGTTGCAGTGCATTCATTTAGACAGTGTTGGTGCTAGTGGCAACAGTTCACCATGGCAATCTTGGTTGCATGGATATGCGTCGCAGAGAAAGAAGTCACATGCGCAAGTCTTGTTAACAATAAACATCTTTGTCAACTCCCCATGCTCTGACATAAACACTCTTTAGAGTGTTTCTTTCATTGACTCCCTGGGCAGCCTTGATAAAAATCTCTTTGCTGCCGTATGCATGGGTAATTCTGAAAGTGCAGAACCATTCTAAACCAGGTTGTATTTCATTTTACTTATTTGCCTCGGACTTCATCCTTTGCTTCTTGTGCTTGAGGGTTTGCTGTGAAAGCCAGGCCACCAAAGGACAGCAAAAGGAAAGGCTATTGTGGAAGTCCGCTCACCTGGTTCTGTGTAGCCTTTGATCAGGTCGGGGGAAATGGTTTCTGTATGTTTACTGCGGAAAACGGCTGTGCTCAGTGCTAATAGGCTGGGACGTGTGATGTCATAAACACACCTCCCTGCAGGGAAGGCAGGCTGTCTGTTTCTTTAAATATTTGAAGCGCTACACATAGAAACATACTGCTCTGCTTTCCTTTGGACCGCATCAGCGAGGCTGAGAGGGAGGGTCTTGTCATCTGGGCAACCCATGACCTCCATGCATACCACACAGGGCTGCACACTGTGGAACATCACAAAAGCAACAACATGTACATTATTCCACTGAACATTTCTTCTGTCCTCCACAAATTGAAAGTCCCATATTTTTCGCTCTATAAGACGCACCAGACCATAAGACGCGCCTAGTTTTGGGAGGAGGAAAACAAGAAAAAAATTATTCTGAATCCCAGAAGACAGAACAGCAAGAGGGATCTGGCTTTTGGGATAACCTCTTGCTGTTCTGGCTTCTGGGATAGCCGTGCAAAGCCTCTTCAGGGCAGCGGGATGAAGGCTCCCCCAAGAGCCGCGCTCCCTTTAAAGAGCGCACAGAGCGTGTGTGCGGCTCTTGGGGGCTTTTCCCCAAGGTGGGAGAAGGGCAGCCCTTCTCCCTCCTTGGGGAAAAGCCCCCAAGAGCCACACACATGCTCCGCACGCTCTTTAAAGGGAGCACTGAGCAGAGCCTCCCGCCTGCATTCGCTCCATAAGACGCACACACATTTCCCCTTATTTTTTAGGAGGGGAAAAGTGCGTCATAGAACGAAAAATATGGTAGTTCAAAATGCACATTTAGTCAAGTAATGTGCATGCAGTAGTTTAAAACACACACACCACACACACACACAAACCAGACTCCCTGCTTGCAGCACGGGGTAAGGGCAAGACAAATGACGGAATCAGCAACTGAATCACTGTTAAGTATTTCTACCATTCATTGTGATGGCAGGAAGAAGTCCCCCAGGGGAAACTGCAGTGGCTCCTTTTTCATACTATGTTTCTGCACAGCCTTAGTTTAACACTAGTCAGAGAACAGGAATACTATAATGATTTTTAAAATATATATATAAAAAATCATACTGCAAAAGTACAATGGAACAGAAATGGTGCCGGTCCCCTCCCCATTAAAAAACCCCAGTGGTTATAGAGTTTTGCATGGGCTTAATATTGACTGTGCCTCCTGCTTGCTTCCCCTCCGATTATTCATCAAATTTATTTTGGCCAATTATGATTGTTTGAAAATTACATTTCGTAAGCCACCCGTCTTTCCGTGGCAAACGTAGGCCCCTTTGTGGGTTGCTGCTGGCCCTACAAAAGGTGGTTAAGTGGTGTGGTAAGAGAAAGGGAATTGGGGAAGGTGAAAAGAAGGGTAGCGTAAGTTTGGAGAGAGGAATCAAGGCGACATCGCCTAGTGCAGGAGGGAGATACAGAACTGGCCAGAGTGGGATGGAATACCCAGCTAGGCTATTCTTGGTCCTATAGGCAGTAAATCTACTTAGATGTTAAGAGTTACTTCAAAGAAACGGGGGCGGGATGGGGGGGGAGGCTGAGTCAGAGGCCCTATATAGGCAATTAGACATAGTGTCTGTTAGGCATGCTACCAAGCAATATTCCTGCTATTAAGCCTTAGCTAGAATACGAACACAACCATTCAGGAACAGTGGGCTGATACGATTAATTCTTGTTAGAAGAGATTGTTCTTTACCCACCTTTGATGGAAATGCATCTCCCTGGAAATGCTCTGAATGTAGCCATCATAGGAATTTGGGTTTTTGTTTGTGACTCTTGTTCTTTGGCTAATGTGGGGCTGTATTTTGATTTAAAACAAACCAAAAACAAAACAAAACAACAGTTTCTGCCATGATGTGAAGAACAGACCACATACTGGGGCCATCCATTTTTAACATACTTTGCTTCTTGGGTTACCCAAAGCAATAAATTATGATAAAATAATTCTCTCTCTCTCTCTCTCTCTCTCTCTCTCTCTCTCTCTCTCACACACACACACACACACACACACACACACACATTTTTAGCTCTTCTCCCCAGGTTGAGATCAGTTGGGGTATATGCAGGTAATAGTTAGCAGTTTGGGATGAGCAATTTTGGGGTGGGGTGAGACACAAAGCAGCAGAAAATGGAATATAGGTCTTGTGAATAAATAGGTTGTTTTCATTTATTACATGTTAACCAAATAAACATCTTCTTAATACCAAAAGGGAAATTGTCAGGTGCTTGCCCATCACTGGAGCGCCTTCGCAGTCATTTGTTGCAACACTGAATGCCAGAAGAATATGATAGAATCCTCCCTGCACCCTTTCTCTTCTTTCTCCTTAAATAAAATACACCTTCTCATGACTGTAGATTTTGGGTACCTTGGGATTTAATATTAAGTTATTCTGCAGAAACGTTCAGTCACCATTGCATCATTTTGAGTTCCATCGCGAAGGATCAATAAGAAGGGCCCACCAATATTCCATTTGCAAGCCCCACCAAGCGTACAGTAGTCATTTTAGGCAAATAAATTCTCTCTACATCTTGGACCAGTTTTGCTTTGGTATGGTGAGAATTGGAGAATTAGTTCTGTGTCTTTCAGCCCAAAGCAAATGTATATTCTTTAGATATGCGTGTATACATTGAGCAAGGCATGGTAAATTTTGTAGCTAAGGATCAGGCTTAGTAATGTATACCAACCGCGTGTTTAACAATGCATCTCATATTCAGTAATGTAGGCAGTTGACAGGATCTTAAAACTCAAAAGTTAGTGTATTCATGTATATCTTTATGCTTAATTGCAGATACCTAGTGGATGAAATTAAGAAGAGAGAAGGATTCCAGCTGCTGTTGGAGGTTTGTGCCAAGTGCTATACAAATAATGTGTATGTCCAATCATTTTGAAACTGGTGGTGCAAAGCTAGTTGATGCAGGCAGTATTTATTATTATTACAATGGTTGTTTTTGTTATTTATTGAATTCATATTTCAAAATCATCATCCTGATTGCTTCTGGGAGAGCAGAATGTAAGTTCTACAGCTAAATGAGCTGCTGTCCGAGAACTAAAAAACCAAAACAAAACTTTAACAACACAAACTGACAGTGTGAATTCTTCTTGAATGAATAGGCCCAGATTGCTTGCTCCATAAGGAACAAGCTTTACTTAGTATGGCAGGAAGTCTGAGTCTAAATGACCCAGTGGCTTATCTGTGGCTAGCAAAATAGTCAGGCGATAGGGCTCTCCCTTCTTCTCCCTGAAAACTAAATTCATTATTCAGCAAGAGCAAGTCTATGCATAGCATACCTGGGCCCAGTTCGTGCTAGAGGAAAAGCTTAACTTCATCTCATTTCATAGCAGCAGGTGGCATGCTTGCTGATCTCTTCCTGCTGACAACTGTATTCTCCTTGATGATTAAACCGTATTTAATACATTCTTTGAAGGAAGGCAGAAAATGATATTATGAAAAGAACCAGTGCCCTTTCATGAAAGAATTTAGCACAGCTGGTAGTTTCTACCCACTTGGGAGGAAGATTAGAACTGTAATTGAGGTAGTGTTCACACTGGGGGAAAATGACAATGCGCTGTAGATACTGCCCTCCCTCGCCCATTATGGTCTCTCTCCCCCCCCCCCCCCGCCGCCAACTTTTATTAATCGGAAGTGTTCAGAAAGAACTGGCTATGTGCGGGAGGAAATGTGCTGCAGCTGCCATTGTTCCTTTACAAAATATTTCCAGCCAAAATGTTGATAGAGGACTCGGCTAGACTGGTGAAAAAAACACACGAATTATATGCGTTGTTTGTGCAATATACCGTTGTGCCTGCAGATGGCGATGTGGAGTCCCCCTTTTCTCTACCTGGTTTCCCTGTTTAAATTTACGCTTTAAACTGAAACGCTTCTTTGATGTGTCTAGATCCAGCCAGAGAGGGGAATTTCATTCTTTAATTCTTGTGTGGGTGGGTTTTTTAGTACATGCATGTATACACACACATTACTTGAAAGAATGGAATCCCACGCTGCAATTACGGGTGAATGAAAGACCTGGAATAAGTAAAAGGTCAACCTTTGTGTTGCTATAAAGAAATATTAAATGAGATTGGCAGTTAATGACATTTAATAAGATTGGCAGGGCAGGTTGATTATTAAGATCATGGGTGAGGTAGAATTTGCCCTCTTCCTATATTGTCTCTCGTATATGTACAAAATGAGTAGATTTGCCAACTTTCTTCGTACGCAACTTGAAAACTTTAAATTGTTTCTCTCCTTTAGCCGGAGTATGCAAATATTTGCTTCTGGTACATTCCACCTAGTCTGAGAAACATGGAAAAGGGGCAGGAGTTCTGGGAGAAGCTCAATCGTGTGAGTACCGTATTTTGTTCATGGGATTTCTGATATTGTGCTTTAAGCAGTTGCATGCAGCACTAGTTTTCTACAGAAAGAGGTTCCGGAACTCTCCACGAACACCTCCCTTGTTCTCTTATAATGGCAATGTCGCCCACCTGAGAGGTGCCGGAACTGAGTTCCGGCGAGTTCCAGCTGAAAGAAGAAGAAGAAGAGTTTGGATTTGATATCCCACTTTATCACTACCCGAAGGAGTCTCAAAGCGGCTAACATTCTCCTTTCCCTTCCTCCCCCACAACAAACACTCTGTGAGGTGAGTGGGGCTGAGAGACTTCAGAGAAGTGTGACTAGCCCAAGGTCACCCAGCAGCTGCATGTGATGTGGAGGAGCGGGGAAGTGAACCCGGTTCACCAGATTACGAGTCTATCGCTCTTAACCACTCAGCAGGTGGTGCTTTTCCCAGTATGCTGTGTGTTGATAATACCTTTATCTGTTGGATTTCTGCTTGTCCTCTAGCTCTTAAAGGCATAGGAGCCCTATCAGGAGGGAAGAAGTTCGCAATCACAGTTCTGTACACTGGTTGAGGATATATGTTCTTGATACGCATTGGAATAAAAGTGAAACCTGCTTTTGCCACGTGCTCACAAGCCTGGTTCACCTTCAGAGTGTTATTTTGAACCTAGATAGGTACCTGCAGGATTCTAAGTTTGCCGCGATCTCAGTTTAGACAAGGCTAATTAAGTTTCCCCCTTAATATAATAGATGCAGACATTATACAAGCCTTCCGCTTGCTATCAAAGCTGCTAACAGATGGCAGACCTGAGCGAAGATGAACAACTGTGCCTGCATCCATTGTCTAGACAGAGCATTCATTACCTGTTTTAGACATTTAACATTGTCCTTGGAACTTGCTCTGCATTATCAATGGATAATACGAGGGGGTGGCGGGGGAAAGCTTAAGTCTGAAATCCCAGCCCCACTTACCTGTGAGTAAGCACCATTAAATTCAATAGGACTTGACTTATTAGTAAGCATGGTTAGGTGGTACAGCCTGTAAATGGAATTAGAAATCAGAATGGGGTAGAATTCATAGCAAAGGGTTTTTTTGGTAGCCTTTATAAATGATGGAAAATGCCTGAGCTTGAGGAAAGGAGGGGGGACATTTAGCAATTGGTTCTTTTGATAAAAGGTGTTGAACATCAAGTTAATTGAAGAAAAAAAATTGCAATAAGCAGGATACGGAATAGCTTATACTGCTTACTGTGCCTTGTTTCAGCCACCCCTCTTCCTGCTATCTTTAATATTTGCTGTATAAAAGATAAAGGGACCCCTGACCATTAGGTCCAGTTGTGACCGACTCTGGGGTTGCGGCACTCATCTCGCTTTATTGGCCGAGGGAGCCGGCGTACTGCTTCCGGGTCATGTGGCCAGCATGACTAAGCCGCTTCTGGCGAACCAGAGCAGCGCGTGGAAACACCGTTTACCTTTCCGCCGGAGCGGTGCCTATTTATCTACTTGCACTTTGACGTGCTTTTAAACTGCTAGGTTGGCAGGAGCAGGGACTGAGCAACGGGAGCTCACCCCGTCGCAGGGATTCAAACCGCCGACCTTCTGATCGGCAAGTCCTAGGCTCTATGGTTTAACCCACAGCGCCACCCGCGTCCCTCTTGTAATCCATATATCATATGTATTTTCTTACAATGTATATTAAATCTGTTTCCTGTACACAGCACCACCCGCGTCCCTATTTGCTATATAAGCACTTGGAATATAAAGCCAAAGTGGAAGGAGAACAACGTAGCTGAAATTCAACAGCAGAGCACATGTGTAGTTAATTCTGGTCCTGTATTACTGGATATTAGATTCTGCTGTGGCTGGATTAATCTCTCATTATCACTGACTGTTGGTCATGCTGGCTAGGACAGGTGGGAGTGGATATCACAACAACAGCTTGAAGGACTAAAGATGTAAAAGGAATCCATTGAGAATGGATTAGCAAGTGAATTTCCTTCAGGCTGTCCGTTCAACCCCTGTTGCAGCATGGAAAGCTTTTGAATGTAGGTCTGTACAATTAAGGTTACTTTTTACCATGAACACATTATGTGTAAATTGATACATAAATGGCTTTGCAATATACATTATTTACATATTAATTTATGTGTATAGGTGCTGCTCTGCTGTTCTTGTTTCTGAAGTGTTATTAAAGGCAACCTTTATACACTAATACTCCAATCCTAGCCATGTCTACTCAGAAGCAAATCCTATTGAATTCAGTGAGACGTGCACCTAGGTAAATGGGATTAGGATTTAAGACTTAATCTACTACCTGTTGTAAAGTTTTCTTAAAAGGATGGAATGCATTGCTTATCATTGTTCTTTTCACATGGAAAGAAGTGATCTCTGTTGCTGCTTGTGGATTTTATCTGTACTTCTCAATTAAAGTCCTAGCTTCTTTGTCAAAGTGTGGAGAACCAACTGGATTTGACTGCCTGTTTTTTTGGCTACCCTGAGGCCAAGATGGATGAGCCTATTCCCTGTCTCCCTCTTGATATCATACAGAGCAAATCTGTACAATTTGCAGCTTCACATTTAACTTAAACTGGCTGTCTCAGGTTGATTCAAAAGGAACCAATAATTTTATGAATGTCTAATCCCAGTAGATGGTTCGGTTCCCTTAAAAGATGTTAAGTGCTTAAAGCACTGATTCATACACTTGAGCTCAGTGCGTCTATTATATATGTTGGTTTACCTTATGAAATAAATATGGTGACTATGATAAAGCCTAGATGTAATCAGTATTTGCCCTTAAGAGCTTATGCCACTTTTAATTAGCTGTGAGCAATTAGATGACTGCAATCGTGAATCCCTTTGCTAAACAGGGCTCATTGAATAAGCGTGATTATGCAGGTGTAAGAAACAAGGAAAGCATTTCTGTCTGTGCAAAAATATAACCTGGCAAATGGAAACCCAATGTTACAAACAGCTAGCAGTTTATAGATATGAAAGTAATTTTTGCTAACCTTATGATGAAAACTACTGTTGAATTGAAACTTCTGTAGCTTTGTAGCTAGTGGGATAAACCTTGAGCTGCTTTTGCTAGTACTGTACATGCCCCCTGGTGGAATTTTCTCTTCTTCTCACTTACAAGAATTATGCAATTAAACCCAACAGGAAGGGAAGTTTGTGACCTATAGAGAGCTATAAAGATGGTGTTTTGCTCCGTGTCATGCATTTGTGGGTCTGGGGCTGAAATTCAAACATTACTTTCTTTCATCCGTGAAATGCTATCAATTTGAAATACGTGCTTTCATACACTTTACGAAGACAAATCCTGCACAATGGAGATGGATTGTAGAAGTGACTCAGCCCCATATAAATTGCCATTAGAGTGTTTGACCCGTTCCTGTCTTTGGCCTGAAGACCAGTGTTTTGTGAAATATACTGTGTGTTGAGTTATTTCAGTACAGTGGTACCTCGGGTTAAGTACTTAATTCGTTCCGGAGGTCCGTTCTTAACCTGAAACTGCTCTTAACCTGAAGCACCACTTTAGCTAATGGGGCCTCCTGCTGCCGCTGTACCGCTGCTGCATGATTTCTGTTCTCATCCTGAAGCAAAGTTCTTAACCCGAGGTTATATTTCTGGGTTAGCGGAGTCTGTAACCTGAAGCGTATGTAACCTGAAGCATATGTAACCCGAGGTACCACTGTGCAGTGGAACTTTGTGTTACATACCACCCTCCTTACGACTGCTTCGGGTTACGAGCTCCGCTAACCCGGAAGTAGATGCTCCCGGTTGCGAACTTTGCCCCGGGATGCGAGTGGAAGTCGCGCGCTGGCGGCGCGGCAGCAGCGGGAGGCGCCATTAGCGAAAGCGCGCCTCATGTTAAGAACGGTTTCAGGTTACAAACGGACCTCCAGAACGAATTAAGTTTGTAACCGGAGGTACCACTGTACAGATCTAGGTGCCTCAGAAAGACCACACATGCTGTGAGAGTTCATTCCTATATTGCTCTATCTGTATATGATAAAAAATGTTTTCAAGAGTTCTGCCGTACTTTTACCAAGGAACAGGTTGGGATTCTGCTGACAGAGACCAGCTTGATTATCAATGAGTAGGGGGCAGTTTTTGTCTCCTCCCCTATAATGTCCCTAAGGAGACTTCTCTACTTTGCCCCATCAGAAAGAAAGCAAAACATTCACTGATGTTCTAGAAAATAAAGCGCTTTACGTTGGGACACTTTTGTGAGGATGGTCAATTTGGCTTCCATCATCCACCAACACAAGGAGTCCCTTGTATGCTGACTACAGACATAACAAGGGGCTGGGATATATAATATAATTATTATGGAAATTAAGTCGTGGCTAGTAAGGAAGACCCAGGAGCTCACTCAAAGTATATTCCTGATTATTCCTTTGCAGGAACCGCTCCCCCCAGTGCTTTGTGGGCAAAATTCACAGTTTCCTGCCGGTTGACAGGCACAAAATTTAAAAGCACCGTATTTTGCCTACAAATGTACACTCCTGTTTCTTCCTTTGCAGCAGCTGCAGCTTGAAGTTTCTTGTGCCTGGTATATGTATTTGACATCAGGCATAGGAAAGGTGGCCGTCACTCGTCAAAAATGGCTCCCTAGACAGAGTCCCCATCAACCCCAGCCACCATGGCCAATTGTCAGCAAAGACACAAATTGTAGTCCAGAACATCTGGGGGGAACCAGGCTGGAGAAGACCAAGTAAGAAGGGAAGGGAAAAGTTGTGCATTTGCAGGGGGAGGCTGCTATTAATTGCTTTGTCTGTCATAGCAGCATTACCATTAACATGTAAAATTAAGCGTTCATTGTTAGAAGCCAGTTCATTATTGCTACTTCATGAAAACAGAGCATCTTGCATTCTGACCTTAATTCTTAATACAGTAGTACCCATGCATTTCAATGGGTCTGCAGTGAGTTGGACTAGCGTTGGCTACAACAACCCTTCATTACCAGTTAGCCGTATAAATGAAGCATGGAACCACTGCTGTTCTTTTACCAAAATGCCAGGGAAAATAAAACCAGAGGCAAGTGGCTTTCGCACCAGCAGAAAGCAATCACTGTAATCCTGTCCGTGTGTTTCAGAATTGTTCCACTTCACCAGAGCCTAAAGCAGCTGCAGCTCAGGTTTTACAAAAATCAAAAAAGAAATTGCAAGGCACATAGTAGCTGTTGCTGGCAAAAAAGCAATACATTGGTACCTTGGTTCTCAAACGTCTCAGTACTCAAACAACTTGGAACCCAAACACTGCAAACCTGGAAGTAAGTGTTCTGGTTTGTGAACTTTTTGCGGAAGCCGAACATGCTCCATTTTGAGTGTTACGCTGAGGTCTGCCTGCTATTTATTTTGCATTTTTGTAGCTCTTTTTCTGTTTGGTTTTTGTGACTGTGTGGAACCCAGTTCAGCTACTGATTGATTGATTGGTTGGTTGATTGATTGATTGTGTGACTGCAGTACATTGTTTATTGCTTACATTTTATGGATCAGTAGTTTCATTAGATAGCAAAATGCATGTTAAATTGTTGTTTTAGGGGTTGTTTTTAAAAGTCTGGAATGGATTCATCCGTTTTGCATTACTTTCTATGGGAAGCCCCTTGGTTTTGGAACGCTTTGGTTTTGGAACGGAATTCCGGAATGGATTAAGTTTGAGAACCAAGGTACCACTGTATATATCCCAGCATATCTTTGAAAGAAGAAAAGCCTTCTTCCTTCTACTTTCCTCATCACATAATTATCTTCTTAATTCCATCAGCTTTAAATGAGGGTGAACTGTTACAGGAAATATGCCAAAAATAATTATTTTTATTTTTATTCAAATCACCCCATCTTTTAACAAAAAAAAGACAAACAAACACACACACAAACACTTCATTTATCAAACCAGTCTTGACCAGTAGTGAAAGACTAGGCCATCAGGGGGCACCAGTGCAACAGAAATGTATTTAAACTTCTAATTAGTGTGCATGTTGTTAATCTCTTCTTGGTGCAATCATGCAAATCTTAATCTAAAAGAAAAGTCTGCTCCAGTTTTTAATATATATTTTTAAACATCAGCATATTTCCCCTCTGATGCATTTATAGGATGATCTTTTTTTCTGGGGAGCTAAGCTACTACCAGGGAATAACTCACAGCTTGTTAGTATTGTCTTCCGCCTTCCATCAGGCAAATATCTGTTCTCCTTTCTTATATGAGACTTTATGTACTGGGTTATATTTTTTGGAGTATTCTGAGTCTTTAATTCATATCTTCTTCTTTTTTTTTTAGAAAAAGAGAAAGACTGTGTTCAGTTGGATTTGCTTCCTAGTAAGGGTTCTTAGGAGTCAAGTGATGGGACACAAATCCCTATGTAAGAATAGGTTTTTTAAGGATTGCTTTGGTAAAATAGGAAAGGTCTATTTATTGAAGCTGAGAAAAGTGCCTACAAATATTGGCTGTTAGCAGGTGTAAATTCAGTGAGTGTATCATAAACTTCTCATTTTGCAGGAAAGATTGCCCAGGACATTAGTAAATTTGATCTGACTATAATTGAGTACAAGTATTATTTGTTGGAAAGTATAGTATTTACAAGATGGGGGCCAGCAGGATGACAAAAGTTGTTAAAAGAGGATCTGAAAACATCAGTTAGGGCCTAATTTCGCCAAATGTGTGAGAACACATTAGTGGGCTATAAAGGAAAAAAATTAGTCTCTGAAGTCTTCTGTGATTGCAAAGGAGGCTGCCCAGTACATATTTACATTCATTTCTAATCTGGCATTGAGTTCTTCCTACCATGCTCTCCCAAAGAGGGCTAATTCTGTTGTCTTTGTATCGGAGTGGCTGGATTATTCACTCACTCCCGACTTAGTGATGGAACAGAATTTCTTGGATTTAAGGGAGCCTGCTCACTGTGTCTCTGCACTCCATTGCAGAGAGGTTGTCCCTGGGCTTTCCCCCCCTTCCTTCAAAGCAGAAGACATATCCAGAACAGTGACTCATTCAGAGATACAAAGGAGGGCTTCGTGGGTCGACATTTCTTACTACTGCATAAGTTAAAAGTCAATATGCACCTAATATTAATTCAGAAAAAAAGTGCTGATTGAAGGTATCCTCAACCCATTCACTGTTAGGCTGCATGATAAAGTAACAATGCTTTAGAAAACATTAGCAAATTGGATAGTTTTGTAAAATTAAACAGGAGAGGGTGTCACTCTGTTATTTCCCTGCCTGCTTGTTAAACAGAACTTTAATCTGAAGATGACCTTCACAGTAGTAGTCACTGAAGTTTTCTTTTATTTATGTATTAAGGTTTGTAGATGTATTTCCACACAGCAATTATATATGTCCAATATTATTGGGTAGGATGCAGTGCTTTTTTCAGGGGGGCACAGGGGTACATATACCCCATTTTGTAAATCTTTGTACTTTTGTCCATTTACTGTATTTATTTCCCCCGATTTGAACTATAAAATGGTGATTTTCTTGAGTCAAAATGAGAGTACCCCTAAACATTTTTTTAAAGAAAAAAAAGCACTGGTAGGATGACTTCATGTACTTAAGCAAGGGCAGATCCTAACGAGAGATCCTGAAGAACCTAAGTTTTTCCATTAAAAGGATAATATAGGCAAACTTTGAGGATGTACTGGGATGCAGCTTACCCATTTCTAACTAGGTATTTCTTTACAAATCCATCATTTTCCAAATTGTGGAAATAACATTAGCCAGCATAGCCTTTTTAGACTTGGGGAAAAAAGCCAAGTAAAGCCCTAGAGCATGGGTAGGTAAACTAAGGCCCGCCTTCTAAATCTGGCCCATGGACGGTCCAGGAATCAGCGTGTTTTTACATGAGTAGAATGTGTCCTTTTATTTAAAATACATCTCTGGGTTATTTGTGGGGCATAGGAATTCGTTCATTTTCCCCGCCCCATATAGTCCTGCCCCCCACAAGATCTGAGGGACAGTGGACCGACCCCCTGCTTGAAAGTTTACTGATTCCTGCCCTAGAGAGCTAGTTGCCTTCTCCTTCAACATACAGCCACATAGTTTGCTTATTGATCTCTCCATCACACCTGATCAGCCATCCCCTCAACTGCAAAATTTTGCAGAAGGGTTTTTTGTTTTTGCATGAAAAAGAATGTTATAAAACACAAGAGCTGACATACTCAGATTTAAAAAAAATAAAATAAATTCACCTTGTCGTCTATGAATGAAAGCTTACTCATTTTTGGACCACAGTGCTTGGAGTAACAAGCCCTGAAATGTCCAGGAGCATGCCACAGAATCAAAGCAAGATTTACAGGAGTGATATTTTCCTGAAAGGAAGAAAGAGGGAGAATATATAATTGATTGAATAAGGGGTTAATAGCTGTCACCCATGAATAGTCTCCAAATGGTATTTGAAAAAGTAGGAAAAGAGGTGCAAGTCCTGTATATCTGAAGAACTATAATGTTATTTACATAATGGCTTGTGTTCATTTAATGGCCTTGGCTTGTATTGTTTGAAGTCCGTTGTATTCTTCTGCTGCCTCGTCTATGTCTCTATCAATAATTGCTTTTACTTTTGCTAAATTGTGCTCCTTTGATTTTGTCTTCTGTTACCCAAAATATCTTGGGCATCTGATACTTGAAGATACTGGCTTTCACATTTAAAACATCCAGTCTTTCAAGGGAGCCCGCTGGACGTGCTGAAAAATTATCCCAATCCTGTTGTAGAGATGACAGTCCATTGTGAAATTATCTCCGCCATGTGCGCAGTTCCTTAATTCGCTCGCTAGATGGAGATCAAAAGCAACATAAATGATATCCCCCTCCTCTTTTCCCTCAGTCACCCAGC
Organism: Podarcis liolepis; assembly: GCF_965112155.1. Classification (NCBI taxonomy): domain Eukaryota; kingdom Metazoa; phylum Chordata; class Lepidosauria; order Squamata; family Lacertidae; genus Podarcis; species Podarcis liolepis. The sequence goes on along the minus strand of NC_139563.1, from coordinate 44,174,076 downwards.
AGAAAATGAAAACGTATCGACTACCTCCTTTGCCAAGCATTTAAACTTTTTCTTTCCACTTCCAGAAAGATTAATCTTTTTTTCCACAATCCTTTTGGCGATTAAGCTAGGAAGGGAAGGTTTGGAGGGATGGTGAACTGTTAAATCGTTACATGCTATTGTTACAGCAATTATCGTGCTGTTTATTTTACAGCATAAAGGAAGCCATTTCTCTCCCTATCGTTATCAGCTGACCATAATAAAGTGACCCATAACTGCGGGGTAAAATTAGATTGTTATTCTTGTAACAGAGGAATTAATCTATAGCAGCAAGGCCAAACTGTATCCTGGAAGCTCTGAGTGGTTCCCAAGGCAGTTAAGAGAGCAACTCTTTGTTGGCTTATCTCCAGTGTGGTGGCTTATCTCCACACGCCAGTGTGGTGTAGTGGTTAAGAGCGGTAGACTCGTAATCTGGTGAACCGGGTTCGCGTCCCGCTCCTCCACATGCAGCTGCTGGGTGACCTTGGGCCAATCACACTTCTCTGAAGTCTCTCAGCCCCACTCACCTCACAGGGTGTTTGTTGTGGGGGAGGAAGGGAAAGGAGAATGTTAGCCGCTTTGAGACTCCTTAAAGGGAGTGAAAGGCGGGATATCAAATCCAAACTCTTCTTCTTCTTCCTTTTACAAGGTTCTCTATCTTTCTCTTGTCAGAACCTGGAACCAAGGATATGGAAGCAGCAAAACCTGGGCAGAAAAGTTTTATAGTTGTTGCAGTAGCAGCCTGGGCTATGGGGAGATGGAGAGTCTTGGGGTAGCGTGATTCTCAGATACATGAAGATAAAGGTAAAGGGACCCCTGACCATTAGGTCCAGTCATGGCCGACTCTGGGGTTGCGGCGCTCATCTCACTTTATTGGCTGAGGGAGCCAGGCATACAGCTTCCGGGTCATGTGGCCAGCATGACTAAGCCGCTTCTGGCGAACCAGAGCAGCACACGGAAACACCATTTACCTTCCCGCCAGAGCAGTACCTATTTATCTACTTGCACTTTGACGTGTTTCCGAACTGCTGGGTTGGCAGGAGCAGGGACCGAGCAACGGGAGCTCACCCCGTCGTGGGGAATCGAACTGCCAACCTTCTGATCGACAAGTCCTAGGCTCTGTGGTTTAACCCACAGCTCCACCCGCGTCCCTAATACATGAAGATATTTATTATGTAAATACCTCCTTAGCTTTCAGAATTCCTGAATTATAACTACATATGTGAAAAGCGATTTGCCCTGTCTTTGGCTAACTTTCCTTGCTTAGTTGTAGGCTTGCTGGGAAGGAACTGTTGTAGAAAACGTAGGAAGAGCTGCTTTTTCATATAACTGTGGAGTTGGAAGGAACCACAAGGGTCATCTAGTCCAACCCCTGCTTTTCTCCAGGCATCCTTCCCTGGGTTCAAGGGTTGAACTGGACACCTTCTGCATGCAAAGCAGATGTCCACCACTGAGCTATGGCCTTTCCTCAATCTGTGTTAAAACGGATAACCAAAAGTGGTCCTTTATGCAACTCACCTAGCAATAGATTCCTCTGCTCATTTCATCCGCCAGGTGACTTCAAAATTAGATGGTCGCTGGCTTGGGTTTGTACTTGATACCAATTGGGTAATAATATACATTAGCAGTAAGACAATTATGGGCTACCCTTTTTGGCCAGAAGCAGTGCTGATTTGCCAAGATGAATTTTTGAATCTAAACGATTCTGGGAACTTTGCATTGCATTTTAACTTACTACATTTGGATTATCTTGTTTGTTGTTGTTGTGGGGGTTTTTTTGTGAGTCACATTGTACTGGCCATTGTGCACAAACAATAAAAATCTGTCTGGCTGACTCATAAACTTTATATGGTAATATTTCACAGGAACTCTTCACAGTTCCAGAGTGTTGGTTCCAACACTTTGAAAGCTGCCAGAGCTAAACAAATGTTTAAGTAGTAGTGGTAGTATCAGTCACTGGAACTGTTACAGAAAATAATATATATATATATATTTCCTGCTGGAAAAGATGAGAAAATGAAATGGAGCAGCTTTACAATGTAGCTATTTATTTCATATTGACTGTAGGTCATAAAAAAACAAACAAGTTTTTATATACTTGGACACACCAGCCCAGCATGTCTTCACAGCACATGTAACGTGGAGCTCAGCAGGGCAACATTTTTTTAAAAAAACTTTTTTTTAATTCAAAATTAAAACAAAACATATTACCCAGAAATATATCATCCTTATTCCCACCCCCATTTTTTCCTCCCTCCCCCCACCCTCCACACAAAACCCACCCACCCCCACCTCTCGACTTCCCTCAGTTCCAGTCTTTGATTTCTCTAAGAATGCTGTTTTCTGCATGTTACACAGTTGTATAGATCCTCAAACTGTTTAGCTGATTATCATCAATAAAAAAAGTTTGTGAATGTTTATTCAAAGCCAGCCAAAGAGTCCAGTTCGCTTTGTTGCGTCTCCAGATACTTTGTAAAGGGTTCCCATTCATCTTTAAAGTCACAGTTATCCTTGTCCCGTAGCTTATGTGTCAATTTTGCCAGTTCTGCATAGTCCATCAATTTTTCTTGCCATGATTCTTTAGCTGGGGTTTCTTCAGTCTTCCATCCTTGTGCTACCAGAACTCTCGCGGCCATTGTCGCATACATGAAGATGTTTTTCAGCTTTTTTGGCAGGTCTTTCCCTACAATCCCTAACAAAAATGCTTCAGGTTTTTTTAACAAATGTTAAATGGAACATTTTCTTCAATTCATTGTATATCATTTCCCAAAATTTTTTAATCACAATCCCACTTCATATGATAAAATGTCCCTTCTTTTTCCTTACACTTCCAACATATATTTGAACTAGTTTTGTACATTTTCCCTAACTGCACTTGGTGTCGTGTAACATCTGTACATCATCTTCATGTAATTCTCCTTCAGTAAGGAACAATCTGTAAATTTTAAATTGGTTTTCCATAATTTTTCCCAGTCTTCCATCATAATGTTGTGACCTACATCTTGTGCCCATTTAATCATAACTGATTTTACCTCTTCATCTTTCGTCTCCCATTCTAATAATATGTGGCCTTCAGTAATTTCACTTTCCCTTCGATCACTTCCGTTTGAAACCTAGATCTTGTGTAACTGAATCCTTTCTTGCTGTCTTCTTTATGTGTTTCATATAGTTGTCGATAATGCAACCAACTTTTAACCAATAATTAATACAGTGGCAGGGCACAACTGCAACAGGAGTAATGGAATAATTTTATGCAATAATCTTGACAATGAAGATCTCAAAACATCATTGACTGATGCGTTCTGTGCAGCAGAGCATCACTATGCTATCGGAGGAGCATTTCGCCTCTTTCACACCCGCCTTTGCAAACAGCAGTATTTTAATAATAATAATAATAATTTATTATTTATACCCCACCCATCTGGCTGGGTTTCTGCAGCCACTCTGTGCGGCTTCCAGCAAAATATTAAAAATACATTAAAACATCAGATATTAAAAGCTTCCCTAAACAGGGCTGCCTTCAGATGTCTTCTAAAAGTCAGATAGTTGTTTATTTCCTTGACATCTGATGGGAGGGCGTTCCACAGGGCAGGTGCCACTACCGAGAAGGCTCTTTGTCTGGTTCCCTGTAACCTCACATCTCGCAGTGAGGGGAACCGCCAGAAAGCCCTCGGAGCTGGACCTCAGTGTCCAGGCAGTATTTTACTCCCATATTGTCTTCAGAAGGAGAATACGTCACTCCAGCACTGTTCGCCTTTGAGTGAAGAGCAGCTATCCCTTGTTATAAGAGAACTTGGCTCATACTGTTCTCTCCTATCATAGGTGCCCAGGAAAGCCAAGGCAATTTCACTTTACCACTGAACCACTTATATTGTCCAATAGCAAGGGAGGTCACAGTACTTTCGTCTCAAAATAATGTGGACCTCTGAGGACACGATTCTGCACCTGTATGTATGTACAGCTGTGGCACCCGTAATGGAACCGGGCATGCTAAATACAGCCACCGGATTGCTAAAAGACACACAAGAAAGTGATAAGAAGACTGTGGCACATTGTGGCACGAGAGGCCACTGGAATGGAAGCCATAATGAATGGCCAGGGCAACTCCAAACTCCAGAGCCAGGCAAAGAATTTCAATTCTTAATAATAATAATAATAATAATAATAATAACAACAACAACAACAACAACAATAATGATATCTTTATTGTCATTGCCCCCTTCGGGGACAACAAAATTACTTGACTGCTCCATAAAAACACTAATTAAACAATACAGTATAATACAGCAAGGGAGATTAGATGACTTTCAAAGTCCGGGCTTCCCATTCAGGGCCGAGATCGCTCTGGAGAAGAAGCTGTTCTTAAGACGGCTCGTTCTTGTCTTCATTGACCTGTATCTCCGTCCTGACGGCAAGAGCTCAAAGAGACAGTGACCAGGATGCGATGGATCTTTTACTATGTCCAGTGCCTTCCTATGGCACCTTGTGGCATAAATCTGCTCTAAGGTGGAGAGTGGGCAGCCAACAATGCTCTCAATGGAATGGAAGCCATAATGAATGGCCAGGGCAACTCCAAACTCCAGAGCCAGGCAAGGAATTTCAATTCTTCATCTGAAGCTTTGACAAACTTGTTCTACATATCAAAGTCCCATGTACTGGGCAGACTCTTGGACTTCATTATTATAGATGGTGAAAGGTGTCCAACATAATGGCCCTGGAAAGGCTTTTGTAAGCCATTAAGCCCGATACCTTTTAGGTTTCTGAATTTCTGAAACATGGAAGAACAAGCAGAATTAAACACCTTTCTTTGCTGTTACCTCTCTCTGCCATGTCATCCATTTCACCCCTGTCAAAACCCTAGTGATAGCATAGCTGCTATATTAAGGCATGGCTTTCTGCATCAGAATTACACAAAACTGTCAGAACGTTATGAACAGCTAGCTTAAAAAAGGAAAGAAAGAGTGAGCCTAACGTTCATTATAGGTGTGAAAGTAAACTAAAATAATTTAGGGCGAAGCTAGCTGCTACTTGTACATTAGCGATATCTGCTGCCGTCAGGGAATGCACCCAGACTACTAAGCAGTAGAGAAGATTAATATGCCATCACCCTAATTCAGTTTGGAATGCATCTGATGGTGTAAAAGAATAACGCTTCTGATTCCCAGGTATTTCCATAAAAGTAATAATGCAGCAATGTAAAACTGAATGTGTATACAGTATAATAAGATGTAAGAAATTGTGCTTGCTTGTGACAACTGTTTGGTATGTATCCTGGAGTCATGGGAGCAGGAGACCGTATTGTAACCACAGTATCTCAAAGAAAGGAATCATTTGGTTTCAGGTCCAGAGACCGAAGTCATTTCTCATTATTTTATTTTTAACACCATTCTAATTCTCAACGTGTGCTTATAGATGCCTGCGTTCTTAACTTTCCACATCTGTCATGTTAATGCTATATTCTTCTCAGATATAAGGAAAAGCTAAACCCACAAAGTATAAATACAGTTAGTTTCAGAAATGCAAGTGATGTCATTTAAAAAAAACAGCAAGAACACTTTAACATTTTGATATATTGAATATTATTAGATTTAATAATCAGGACTACGGTAATTGCGACTTGCGTTGTGGTAATGAATATTGACACATGACTCACAAGTGTACTGAATTTAATTAACACTAATAGAACGGATTGAATAATAGGAGGATTAACATCTGTTAGAGAGCCAAAACAGCGAGATTTATAGCTCTTTGAATAAATATTGGCCTCTAGAATATGAGGTCAATAAATCTTATGTCTGACCTTCTCTTAAACTGGCACCTGAATCCATATAGAGGACTCTGAAAGTGTTTGTGAAGTTCAGCTGCCCACCTCCTTTACTTTCTCCCTGTTTGAAAAATCAATGAGAAGATTAGGAGTCTTCTTACTGATTACAGAACAGAAGCATCCTAGTCCTTTCCTTCAAAAGTCAGGTTTTGAGATTACTAAATCAGCATAAAGAAACATTATTAAAAATGACCCTACTCAGATGTGACACTAAACCATGGTCTTCATCTCCATTTCCCTTCCTTCCACCACCTCATATGTGGTGATTAAAGAGTTCCCAATCCTAGTTTAGGAGCAAACCATAGTTTGCTGTTTCATCCAAACTTATGTGTGCAATAATTTGCCTGCAAACCGATTGTTATGTACTGAGTTGAATAGGATCCAAAATGCAGCAGTCTGATTGGTCCTAGAACAATAGGATCCAGAATGCAGCAGTCTGATTGGTCCACAGGAGCCACCCAATCCAACTCCAGGTGGAAATGAATCCGCAACCTGATTGGCCTACATGCAAGGGGAGCCTGAGGCTCATGGCTATAATTCTAAATCTTGATTTCATGTGATACCAGCACCCGATATTATTATGGTTACTAATTTGTTCTTTAATTCGCTGTAGATAGCTTGCACTCCTCTCCAGCAAATAGACTGGCATGGGATTCTGGGCTAGCTGTGCTCTAAATCACCATGTTTTGGGGGACCTTCCACTGTAATAGTGGAAATAGTTTGCGAGACACTTCAGCTCAGTTGTAATTTTTCTGTGTTTCTCGACTCCTCAACCCCCTAAGCTGGCTCTCCACTGGTTTTGAGACTTTTGTATTAAGCAGCGTATTAAAATGTGACATGTGGAAACCACTAAACACACAGCTGGAAAACACTGTTTGAAAATTGGCTCTGAATAAAGCTCACAGCATTTTATTAATTTTGCAATAAAGAGCAGCATCTATACAGAGGGAGCACGTAGTGTGGCAGATTGTGACCCTGTGCTCACTTTTTAAAGCATTGGTTGTGGTTACAATAAGGCTGAAAGGCCAAAAATTCTTCATGGTGCATCCACCACAACAAATTATTACAGCATGATTTGTTTTTGATTGTGAATATGCCAGCAAAACATTCCACAGTAGTTAAAACATTTTTTTTAAAAAAATAATTTTATGGACCATAAATAATAACCATAGGTAAAGGTAAAGGGAACCCTGACCATCAGGTCCAGTTGCGGACGACTCTGGGGTCTCGCTTTATTGGCCGAGGGAGCCGGCGTAGAGCTTCCGGGTCATGTGGCCAGAATGGCTAAGCTGCTTCTGGCAAACCAGAGCAGTGCACGGAAACGCTGTTTACCTTCCCACCAGAGTGGTACCTATTTATCTACTTGCACTTTGACATGCTTTCGAACTTCTAGGTGGGCAGGAGCAGGGACCAGGCAATGGGAACTCAGCCCATCACAGGGATTTGAACCGCCTACCTTCTAATCAGCAAGCCCTAGGCTCTCTGGTTTAGACCACAGCGCCACCCGCGCCCCTAATAACCATATTCCAAACAAAAAATTCAGGATCCATATTGTCATCACTGTGTGTCCTCCCCCCTCATTTGTTTTCAAAGTCATTTGTAAAATGCAATAATAATAATAATAAAGATGTCCTTTTACATTAGCAGATATCTAAAGCCCCTGCAAACTGTTTCCACTGTTAATTCCCTTGGGCTTTCTGGAAAAAGTGAAGAGACTCTAGATTTAAAATTTCTGAATTAATGTGCTGTAAGGTGAACTCTTAACTCTGCTTAAAATATTAATCAGTAATTAATCAATGGTGAAGGCTTATTGCTATTCATTTTTAATTATAATATTTGGATTGGGATGTTCTCACATAACAAAGGTTACTACTCTTTTGCGTTTTAGGGCAAGCATTAATTTTAAAGTTTTTATTGGAGCAGTTGTAAAATATTTAATGAGAACCATATAACTGCATTTAATAAAATTGTTTATTGGCAATATAGCTATAAAGAGAATTAGAATTCCAACGGGTGAACAGCTTTTGCCTTTTAGCAAAGAAAGAAAGAAAAAGAAAGAAATAGCAGAAATATTCTGTGGACATCGGATATGGTTATTTTCTCTTAATTTAGAACTGATTCTAATGTAACGTTTGGTATTCCCAGGAAGATTTTATTGGGAAAAAGTGGGAAAAGTTACGATGAGCTACACAGCTTTTCCAGGGCAAATCCTAAAAACACATTGCAGCTAGAATTATGAGACTGACATGAGACTATCCCAGGAAAATATGCATAGATAACCTCTCATTTAAAAAAATGTGAATACTCCTGGGATCACTTAAAAAAGGCATATCGTGAGAAATACCTGTGTTAAAAACGATTTTGGATCTTAAGCTGCCAACAAACCATAGAATTGTAGAATTGCAGAGTTGGAAAGGAATCATCTAGTTAAAAGAGTCATCTAGTCGCCGTCCCCCTCCAATGTAGAAATCACACCTAAATAAACCCTGAGAGATGGCTAACCAGTCAGTTTAAAAGCGGGTCATTCCATGTCATTTCAATGAGGTCATGTCACCCTCCGTCTCGGATGTTGATGAAATTTGGTGTACACCCTTCCCTTGTGGTTGAAAAAAAACCCCTTAAATTTCCCCCCTCTATCTCACACGGTTTTACTTTTATAGCACTTCGAAGTTTCGTTAAATCTGTGTTGTCTGTCCAAGGGTCTCCCCATGGCACAAGATACGCTTAAGTACATTTTAATTTTTTTCCTTCATAACCAATGATCAGATCTCTTCAAAAGTTTACACAGAGCTCAATAAAATGATGAGGATTTCGGCGGGGGGGGGGGGAGATACACCAGCACTCAAAAGATTTTATAAATGCCTAAAAAAATTATAAATGCACTTGTAGCCTAGTTTTTTTGGTGGAAAAACTAAGTTTAGAAAACCTGATTTACAACGTGTCAGATTGCTTACCGGGGCAAGACAGTTTGAGCATGTTGCACTGATCCTGGTCCAACTATGCTGGTTGCCAGTTGGTTTCCAGGCCCAGCCCAAAGTGCTGTTTCTGACCTATAAAGCCTTAAATGGCTCAGGAACACAATACCTCATGGACTGCCACCCCCTAACCTCTCCCCATATAAATCGGCTCAGACCCTGTTATCATCATCTAAGGCCTTTCTTTGTGTGCATCCTCCATGAGATGTATGGGGCAACACAAAAACAGGGCCTCTCCTGTGGTGGCTCCCCATTTGTGGAATGCTGTCCCCAGGGAGGCTCGCCTGGCGCCTTCATTACATATCTTTAGGCGCCAGGTGAAGACATTTCTCTTTAACTGGGCCTTTGACTGACTAACATTCTATGGTATTTTAAATGTGTTTGTGGAAGTGGGGGTTACTGGTTTGTTCTTGTTTTTATTCCCTATTGTTTTATTCCCTATTGTCTTCTTTTTATTCCCTATTTTGTATTCTCATTTTGTATTTTTATGCTGTGATCATAGTCCAACCCCCTGCAGTGCAGGAATCTCAACGAGTGGTCCCCCATCCAATTTGAAACCGTACCAGACCCAGCTTTGCAAATGTGCTAGCAGTATACAGATATAATTTGTTGTTTAGTCTTTTAGTCGTGTCCAACTCTTCGTGACCCCCTGGACCAGAGCACGCCAGGCACTCCTGTCTTCCACTGCCTCCCGCAGTTTGGTCAAACTCATGTTTGTAGCTTCAAGAACTCTATCCAACCATCTCGTCCTCTGTCGCCCCCTTCTTCTTGTGCCCTCAACCTTTCCCAACATCAGGGTCTTTCCCAGGGAGTCTTCTCTTCTCATGAGGTGGCCAAAGTATTGGAGCCTCAGCTTCAGGATCTGTCCTTCCAGTGAGCACTCAGGGCTGATTTCCTTCAGAATGGATAGGTTTGTTCTTCTTACAGTCCATGGGACTCTCAAGAGTCTCCTCCAGCACCATAATTCAGAAGCATCAATTCTTCGGCGATCAGCCTTCTTTATGGTCCAGCTCTCGCTTCCATACATCACTACTAGGAAAACCATAGCTTTAACTATACAGACCTTTGTCAGCAAGGTGATGTCTCTGCTTTTTAAGATGCTTTCTAAGTTTGTCATTGCTTTTCTCCCAAGAAGCAGGCGTCTTTTAATTTCATGACTGCTGTCACCATCTGCAGTGATCATGGAGCCCAAGAAAGTAAAATCTCTCACTGCCTCCATTTCTTCCCTTTCCATTTGCCAGGAGGTGATGGTAAATGATAATATTTTTTAAAAAAATAAAATAAAATAACACTCACAGTTTACCACTGTTTGGAAAACATTAGGCAGCCTCCCCACCTTCCCATGCTTACAGGAAAGCCCAAGTGAGGATGTAATGAGGTTTTCCAGAAATGTGGGCACCTAGGGAGGCTGCATAATGTAGACCTTTGGAAAGATGCTTTGGAGAATGAAAGGAAGGACATTCAAAAACACCCCTGGCCACCTTGAAAGTGAAATAAGCAATATACCTTGCCCATGAACTTTCTGCAAAATGTTATCCTCTCTTTCATGATATTTCAGATGTTCTTTTCTCATAAATTGATAGAGAATGGTAAGGAAAAAATATATATGCAAGAGAAATTTTCAGCACAGCCTTGGTCCATACATGACTGCCACATGCAAGTTCCTTTCAATTATATCTGCTTGGCTCAAATATCAGAGATATAAAAGACCGATTTTAAACAACCCCGAGAAAGGCATAGAAATAAAGAACATGGATAATAGATTTTTGAAATAGAGGTTTCCCCTAATTCTTTTTAATGAAGTTGTATGGCCACGCAGCACTGTATATTTTGCTGATTCTTTTACTTTCCTTGGAGTTGATCTGAAGGTCATTGCAATGATTTTGTACTAAACCATATACAAGAGTTTGGGCTTGCTTAAATGTTAATGCTTCCCTTTAGATCTACCTAAAACAGAGGCACAACTATCATTATAACTCTTTAATCCCTACTGCAATGCAAATCTGGAGGTTGCTACACATGCTAGCTCAGATAAAGGTAATATTCAGTGTGAATAATAGGGAGCCGTTCCAAATCTCTCATGAGACATTTATTTTTCTACAGTACTGTACAACTCTCTCTCTCTCTCCTTTTAATAGCCAATCATCAAATAATGAATCCTTGCCCACTGAACATACATTTGTACTGTGTTTCTTTTGTTCCCCTAGAGGAAGAGAGCAACAAAAAACAAAACTCATCCCAGTGCACACAAACTATGAAAATATCTTTAAAATATTCTTTTGAGATGACTTGCTGCAACTTATTTACTTTGGGGGGCGAGGGAATCACTTTGCAGGAGGTTGAGGGCTGTTCTCTGAACAATATTTTAATGACATGCTTTATAGATGAGTATTAAGTAAAGGACCTAGTTGTATGTAAACAAATAACTATAGATAGATATTGATATAGATTTTAACACCGTAGCTCTTGTACTTTTGATCTGACCAACCTGGACTCACTACAATGATAAGGATCACTCCTGCTAATTAATAGACCACCTTTAGTTTTAATTTTCCGTGCTCTTGGTGACCTTCGTACTTTGTAATTGCAAGGTTTGATATTAGGAAGCCAGCTTTGCTACATTGTTAAATACTTTCTTGTTTAATTTTGCCCCATTAGGGTAATACAGTTTTAACAAGCAATTTTATTTTATTTGGTACATTTAAAAAGAAAAACCTGGTTTTACTTGGCTTTTGATCAATGTTAACTTGCTTTCGACATTAGATTTTTATCAGTGTTTTTAATGTTTATTTTTATGTAAAGCGCTTAGGCGTTATGAGTGACTAAGTGGTATATAAATCCCGTTAAATGCTAAATGCTACTCGTATTATAGAAAGAGTGATTGTGGCATGAAAACCAGTGTGTGGAAGAAGTAGATAGAAGTTAGAGCTTGTATTCAAGGTTCTCCTTCTCGCTGAAGGAAATGTTAGGTAATGGTAAAGGGACCCCTGACCATTAGGTCCAGTCGTGACCGACTCCGGGGTTGCAGCGCTAATCTCGCTTTATTGGCCAAGGGAGCCGGGGTACAGCTTCCGGGTCATGTGGCCTGCATAACTAAGATGCTTCTGGCGAACCAGAGCAGCGCACGAGAAACGCCGTTTACCTTCCCGCTGGAGCGGTACCTATTTATCTACTTGCACTTTGACATGCTTTCGAACTGCTAGGTTGGCAGGAGCAGGGACCGAACAACGAGAGCTCACCCTGTTGCGGGGATTCGAACCGCCGACCTTCTGATCGGCAAGTCCTAGGCTCTGAAGGAGATGTTGGCCAGTAGCTATTATCTACACACCTTTTCTGCATGTAGGAGGAGAAGGGAACAAGCACCCTCGCCCCCAATTGCCCCTGTTGCTCTCCATCAGTTTGACGCCATCTGTGTGCAGCAAGGAGCCTTCTCTACTTGGCAGGCTCACTTTGTAAGCCTGGAGGACCATGGTTCTAAAACTCACAGGCTCCCTCCTCTCCCTGCAGTCATCTCATGGAGGCTGAAACAAGAGGGTCATGCCAGCAGGGTAGCAAGATCTCTCTTCTCCCCCTCCTCCTCCTTGGGATGTTAATAGCATGACTAAAAGAATGCTCGAAGCACCCTTGTCTCCCAGCTTTATTTGCCTGGAAGAGCAATTATATGTAAGCCTTCCATATATACAGAGCACATTGAAACTCATCAGTGCACCTAATGGGGCTTTGCTAATTCCCTTTCCTTTCCCAAGTCCTAATCCTGACTTTTGGCAGCTGCTTTTGGGCACCACAGGAGAATACAGCAGGATGGCTGCTCCTATGCAATATCGCTTTGGATTCCAGCCCTAGCGTTTTACAACCTGGGTTTCCTACGTAGTTTTTATTTATCTAATTGCAGTATTTCTCAAGTCTGCTTTCCGGTCACAATGTTTCAGGGCCGCAATTCCCCATATCGTAGCTGACAGAGACCAATAACACTTGACTGGTCATCTGGCTTATGTGCCTGGTGGTGAAGTCAATGAGGTGAACCTGCCATCTTTGGAATTATAACTAAACATGTCTAAGCCAGAAACCGTCCCCCATCCCCCCAATAAATGAAACGGGTGGGGCAAATACGGAGGCATCTGTTTCTTCCTCTTCATAACATCCAGTAGCTCTGAGGAATGTGGAAGCGGCTACAATTATTTTGACAAATGCCTTTATCTCTCCATTTTGTTGTACGATGCAGTGCAAGGGAAACTCTGGTGCACTCATGCGCAGCAATAATTTATTAGTGGTTTAGGGATGTGGGCCCAGAACAAATTCTAGACAAAAGAAAAACATGTTTGGGTTTTTACAGACTGCTTTGGCAAAAGGACCAAAGCTGCAATTGGGAGTGCCAACATTTGGTATTTCGTTTATCCCAGTCGGGGTGACAGCTGACAAATGACCTGGGTTTGGTTTTAATTACCGCTGGAGATGAGGGGGAGAAAAAGCCTTTGCATTCATCTGCAACCAATTTCACAATACAAAGCAATAAACAAGCAAAGTATTTGTGGCATTTCACTGATTTTTTTCTTTTTAACGCCAGTAAATGAAAGGTGCAGTTTTAACACCGTGAAACCATGGCCTGTTATGGGGTTGTGATGAGTTCCTAGGACAGAAATTAAGACCTATTATTTGGTATGTTGCATCTGATTCTCTAATGTGTTCTGGGGGCTGCAGTGGTTTCTAAAACCATGCTGCCCTTCATTTCAATTAAATTTATCTCTTTCTTTTTTTAAAAAAAAGTATTCAGAAGTTATTAACGGAATCTGCCCTCCTTTCAATCATGTGAGAATGATGACTGGTGAAAGGGAGTGGGTAACTCAATTTTGCTGACACATGATGGTAGTGGTATCATGGGTTGCATTTCAGCATAGAAAAGCCTGTGGCAGCAATTCCCACATATGATCGATTTGCAGAATGTGCAGCGGGGATGGGGAACCTGTGGCCCTCCAGAGGTGGCTAGACTCCCAAGTCCCATCATCCCTGCCACTTGGCTGCGCTGGCACAGGGTGAGCAGAGTCCAGCCACGTTATCCACAGAGTATACTGTACAAGGTCAGAATTCTCCACAGAATGGCAGTGCTAATCATGGAAAAGGTCATTATGTCTAGAAAGCCAATGTCTGCACGGACATGCAACACTAAACCCACCTTCCTCAATCAAAATGTGTGGATGTTTTGAACTACAACTCCCATCATGCCCCCTGCCAACTAGAGGGCATGAGGTTGCCATGGTTTAGCAGTGTCACTCGCCACATTTCAGTTACATTCTCACACACTGAAAGACACAATGCAAGCAAAGCACAAATATCTACTACTACTACTACTAATAATAATAATAATAATAATTTATTATTTATACCCCATCTGGCTGAGTTTCCCCAGCCACTCTGGATGGCTCCAAGTCGAGTGTTAAAAACAATACAGCATTAAATATTTAAAACTTCCCTAAGCAGGGCAGCCTTCAGATGTCTTCTAAAAGTCAGATAGTTGTTTATTTCCTTGACATCTGATGGGAGGGCATTCTACAGGGCGGGCGCCACCACCAAGAAGGCCCTCTGGTTCTCTGTAACCTCACTTCTCGCAGTGAGGGAACCGCCAGAAGGCCCTCGGAGCTGGACCTCAGTGTCTGGGCTGAACGATGGGGGTGGAAACGCTCCTTCAGGTATACAGGACCGAGGACATTTAGGGCTTTAAAGGTCAGCGCCAACACTTTGAATTGTGCTGTGTAATATATGGTAATATCACTTTCATGAAGACATCCTGAGAAAGGCGCAGCCCAGAAATCGAAAGAGGATGCCTTCTTTTCTTTTCTTTTTACAGACTCTCAGAGGTCAAGGAAAGCTCAGTAAATGCAAGAAATCATTTGCGAATTTCACTGACCCATTTACTACAGGATTTGTTTCGGTGTTTTTGTCTTGGAAATGTCCTTATGATTGGCATCTCTCCACAGTCCGTTTCACAACTGCAAAGTCTGCTATGAGATCATAGAATTGTAGAGTTGGAAGGGACAGCAAGGATTACCTGACACCTTGCAAGGCAGGAATCTCAGGAATCCCATGACAGACGGCCATCCAACCTCTGCTTAAAAACCTCTGAGGAAGGAGAGCCCACACCTCCTGAGGGAGATCGTTCCACTGTCCAACAGAAAGTTTTACCTGATGTTTAGTCAGAATCTCCTTTCTTGGAGCTTGAAGCCACTGGTTCAAGTCCTACCTTCCAGAGCAGGAGAAAACAAGCTTGCTCTTTCTTCCATGTGAGGTAAGAGCAGGCTTCCTCGACCCTCCAGGTGTTTTGAGACTACAATTCCCAGCATCCCCGACCACTGGCCCTGCTAGCTAGGGATCATGGGAGTTGTAGGCCAAAATCATCTGGCGGGCCGAGGTGGAGGAAGCCTGGGTCAGAGACTTGGGTATTGAAGCGACAGCCTCCAGAACTTGTAAGCTCTCAAACACAATGTTTAAAAATCATGTTACAGAGCGAACAATTTTTGAATCACATTAGCGATATATATATTGAGAGAGAAAACCCAGTGCATGCAACAAGTGACTAGTACGAGAACCCATACAAGTAACACTGACACACACTAAATAGAATAGTAGAAGCATAACCACCTGTAATGGGAATTGGGGTTGCTTGTGCATAAACTGCAAACTGCTCCAAGCTGGTTGTATAGCTAAACCTTTCCCTGGTTTGACAGCCCTTACAACGCGACTGTCTCAGTCACTGGCAGAATCCGTCAGTGGGCGTTTCCTAAATTTTTTCCAACATAAAAATTCCTTGACTCCAAGTCTCCTCCTAGATTCTCTGCGCGGAAGCTTTCTGCGCAGTGTGGGCGTGCCAAGCGGAGGTCCTGAGCTCTCTCCGCTGATCTCACTGGAAGAGTCTCGGAGCCTTCCCTCCTCAGTACTCTCCGCCTCTCCTTCCTCCCTGGTGTCCCCTGGATTTCCTTCCCCAGCGGAAGCTCTCTCTCTCTCCTTGCTAGTTCCCTCCCCTGCATCATTGGAGAGCCTTCCCTCTCCTCTTGCCTCTGATGGCAGTTCCCTGACACCACCCGACCCCCCTGCCACTCCCCCTCTCCCTTTTCTTCCTTTTTTCTTCTTCCTACTTGTTTAAACCTATTCATAAACCAAGAACTCATACACTGGCCACTAATAATGAAACATATGTTGTAGATATTTATCCACATTTATTTTGCTATTTTTGTGATATACAAATGACATTGGGGAGGGACAAAGCATAAGACTGAGGAAAGGCCAAGTAATACTTTTTCATGGCTCTTATGTAAAAAAATAAATAAATACTGGCAATCTCCCAAACATTTCCATCTTTTCGGTTTGCAAAGTTCCAGAGCACATCCTACAAGATGAGCATTTATCTATCACTGTTCCTCCTGAGAATCTCACAAAGCCACAGGGTTGTCCTCAAGCACTAGACTGAATATTGGCATGTAGGCCAGCGAAATGTCCCCAAATTCAAATTAATTTAAGCTTCTGCTCCAAAATAGGTAAGGAATAAATTACTGCTCCTGGGCCTAGGTCAAGTAGGTCACTAGGCCAAGTTCCTATAAATTTCAAAACAAGGACACGGGAAAGAAACTTAGCTAAGCCACTTCAATTTTTACATGGGTTTTATTTAAAGTACTGTAGTATTTATGTTGTGCAACAACATTGCTTTATGCAAATCCCCATTCTTCTGTATAGGAACATCTTTTACGAAGAAAGCAAGCTATTGTTGAGATTATGAACTAAGCAGCAATATTATGAACATGTCTGGGATAAAACACAAAAACAAGGTTTAGGTTACATTCATCATCTGAAGAGAGAATGTTATAGCTATTCTTATTCCTTTTAGAGGTGTAACTTACCACTTCAAACAGCCCAGTGACACATCTGGCTGCACAGAAAAATGGTAGGAGAATTCTTTTTCCAGTCTAGTGAATTTTTCTACAAGGCTGGTTAAGGGGGCGAAAGGAATTCCATTAGGTATCAACAATTCTAATTATCATTTTCACTTGTCCATATATTTTCCAAATTTATCCCTAGTTCTTTTGCAACACACGTCTTATTAACAATATCTGCTTTCTCTCTCTCTCGTATTTTTCCTTACTTTTGAAATTGAAATGAATATTCGGGCCGTGTATCACATTCTGTGTTTTGTGTTCATTGATTCGTGCTTGTGTCATGTTGTGATGTGTAATTAATATCCAGAGAGGTGGTTGGCCTATAATAAAAAAAGCAGGACTTACCGCACAAGCAAATCAAAATGAGCAGAGGCACGTTCAGGTGAAAACATGCCATCTTTTGAATCTAACATTGATTTCAAGCCAACATTCACTTGCACATTAGATATTAAAATAGCGAGGGATGTGTGTACAATATGATAGGTTGGGAAATATATTGAGTAATTTTCTGACATTTATATTAAAATTAATTACCTGGGCTTTATCAAGTGAAGTGTATCTTTGTTGCAGGAGAAATAATGCTATTAAGTAAAGGTAGGCATCATCATATTTATCGTATCGATCGATCGGCAGATTCTGACACTGCCTTTTTGAGGTTGAGCAAATGAGTTTCAAAATCAGAACGCAGTATATTTGCTCATAGGAAGGAGCCCAGAGCAGGTTGAATGGAGGCTGTATTTTTTAGGGTTATATGGCATGTATTTATTTTCTAAATAAGTACTTGTCAGGCCAAGATTTCCAGCATAGTCTGGGAAGACCTAGATGTGGCTACTCTTGGGTGAATTTCTGTGCTATGATTATTCGTGGAACACCTATGTTATCAACAACATGCCTGAGATCACAGGCTGAAGCTGCAATCCTAAAAGCACACTCACTTGGAAGTGTTCCCAACAAACTCAGTATCCTCTATGAGTAAACCTGAACATGTGGAAGATGGCGCTACGTGTCATTTTGGACTTAATTTGCCTCTCCTTTCATGAAATCCTTCCTCCTTATCAGAAATATTTATATCTGAAAGTTGTGCCACAAAGAGAGAAAGGTTTGAGTGTATCAGAAGAATTTACCACCAGCTTGTTGCCTTCGTAAAGTGAATTGGGTTGTGTGTGTAAATGTGGTGAAGAACAAGGGAGAGGTTGAGCTATATACTAGTTTTAGTTTGTGGGGCGTCGTATCCAGAGGAATGGGTGTTCACCATGTCGCAAGATACTAGACAGGAACAAAGACTTGTGGGAAATAGGCTAAACCCTCAGTTTTTCCTCCTATCTAGATGTAGACAGTCCATTCCTCCCAGCTCTCCTGACTCACCTAAGTTTTTTTACTAGTTTCTGAACCCTCCTTTTTTTCTTTAGATTTCCCTTATTCCCGTTTTAGTTTTACAGTTCTTTGTCTGCGCGTTGTGTTTCCCCCCACATACAAACAAACCCCTTCATTTGCTCTCTACGTTTAGTCGTTCTGCTTATTTGCCACCCTTCTTTTATTCCTTAGTTGTTTACTTCCATTGATCAATTCTCCAGAACCGGTGCCCTTGCCGCAGTGCCAACAGCCGTTCCCGCCTTCAGGAGCGCCAGCCCTCTGTTGGCGCGCTCTTTTAATTTCCCTCAACGGCTGCCACCATTTTTCTGGGGTCACAACTGTATTTATTTATTTCGTTTTGGTGTGTGTGCTACTTGTGTGACTGCTGGTGTGGCATTCGCATTCTCTTGCTCTGATTTAAAAACGACTTGGCCACCTAATCCCGGTTCGCTGTTTTAACACAGGCAACGGAATGAGCGTTCCTATTACATTTGCCTTTGAAATTGAGCCCTGACTGAGTGCCTCCCGGTTCGCTTTGGTGCTGACGGAGTGCCTGCCCTCATCCTTATCCTCCTGGTCGGTAGCTGTGATGGGGAGTGTGTGTCTAACTTCTATTTCCCCCCACTCCTGGTCCACGGTGTGGCAATTGGAGTTGAGTGGTTTGGAGTGAGGCTTTTGCCCCCTATTCTTCTGGTCCACGGAGTGGCAAACAGAGACTTTTGGGTCTGAATTTCTATAATCCTCCTCCCGGTCCACAGTGTGACAAAAGGAGTTGTGTGTTTATTTGGTGAAAATCAGAGGCTGTGTGTTAATGTGCGTGCATCTTTGCCGTTTTAATGGCCGCCATGGAGGAAAATGGACTCTTTATTTGTATCCTTTCACCTGTCTACCTTGGTGGTTAACGTTTCCAAAGCAACCTTAGGTAGGTGGATTAAGGCCTATATTTCCATGGCTTTACGAGTCCCTTAAATTACCCCGTCCATCTCACGTTCTGGCGCATGTTGGACATTTGTAGGGCAGGCACCTGGTCGTCATCTTCCACCTTTACCAGATATTACAAATTGGACCAGCTGTCCTCAGCTGAGGCAGCCTTTGGCTGTACAGTGCTCCAGCAGGCATTATACTCAGCGTATTGCAGAGATGGGACCCCCCCAAATTGGTGACTCCCTTATGGAATGTCCCATTCCATCGGATACGACACCCCGCTCCCAAAACTACACTTCTTGTAAGGCCAGTTGTTCTTTTTCATTGACACACACGCACATAAATCTAAAGCAGCATTGCTTGTTTTGAAGAGAGATTCTATCAAGGAGCAGAATCTAACCCTTGAAGTTCTCATTTTCAAGTGATATGTTTTAATCCATTTCTTTCTCAATACATTAACTAATTGAGTAACTTGTGTGTATTCTTTTGACTGAAAAAAACAAAGGTAATAACAAAATAAGCAGTGCGCCAGAAATTTTGTCATTCTATTTTTATTTGCATTTTCAAAAATAGGAACAGAGCATATTTAACCCCCCTACCCCTATCCCACTTACAACTTCATACCAAATACAGCATGTATACATATACCATATGACTTCCCTTCCACACTTTCCTTGATTCCTTTGCTTTTCTACTACTCCGCATAATCCACATCTTTTTAATCATCCAGTTTGTTATCTATTAAATACTCCATCTATTTCAACTCTGGTGGATTTACTCGAGACCCACTAAGCTATGTATTTGTCTACACTGGTTCTTAAAATATTCAATAAATATTATCCCTTCCTCCTTATATTCCTTATCTTTGTTTTCTCTTACCCTGTTCGTCAGACTTAGCCACTTCAGCATATTCAAGCATTTTACACTGCCATCCTTCCTTGGTGGGAACTAGACTTGTTCTCCACCTTGGTGCCAATAAGGTTCTAGCTGCTCGTTGCAAAATTGTCGTTTTCTGCCAGTGACAATGCAGATCCACAGTGAACTATTTTGAGCTTTGTAACGTAATGGGTTGGGTATTAAACAGTGAGCACCTCTTGCTTTTGAACATGTATGCTACCGCCCATAAAGGGGCACCATGTATATTTTATTGCGCTTGTTATATAATGTTAATTTCAGCTGATTTGTTGCATTTCCCCCCTCTCCCTTTATCTAAAGCATAGTTTTTAATTCTGCTAACTGATATGAGGCATGATCCTGCCAATGTGATGTTGTGCACAAATCTCCCTGTGTGTGGGAGGGAGGTCGGTTTCTGGGTTCACCAGCCAGCCAGGATGTGTTTGTGGGACAGAATTCCATATGTAGAACGATAACCCCTTTTAAACCATGATCTATGATTTAGGATGTAATTAGGTGATATCACCATTGATGTCTTTTATTAATTTATGAGCAGAGGGCGATGTTTAGGTTGCAAATTTATTGTAATGTATGATGTGGTCTTTTGTTTTTGTTTTGCTTTGGTTCTTGTCTGTTTTTGTAAGTTTTGGCGGTTTTAAATTTGGAGGTTTAAGTACATTATGTTGGTATGGGAAACTGTCGTGTGACGGGCCAATGGCCGTAATAAATATCAATTCAATTCATCTGTAGAAGCAATGTGGAAGGGGGAGATTTGGTTGAGCAAACAAGCAGAGCCTAAGATTTTAAGGAGGCCAGTACACACTTGCAGGTTCTTATCAAACCAAGCATATGTAAGGTTTGAGACATACATGTGGATTCTTCCCTGTGAACCACCCTGAGACCTCTGGGTATAGGGCAGTATATCAATTCTATTATTACTATTATTATTATTATTATTAATTCTCCCCCTTATTTCATTTCTTTTAAAGGATTTCGACCCTTTCTTGCCTACTTGAGCCCCTTTACAGACTGCTTTGTACTACTTTGCAGGAGAGCCAGTGTGGTGTAGTGGTTAAGAGCGGTGGACTCGTAATCTGGGAAACCGGGTTCACTTCTCCGCTCCTTCACATCACATGCAGCTGCTGGGTGACCTTGGGCTAGTCACACTTCTTTGAAGTCTCTCAGCCCCACTCACCTCACAGAGTGTTTGTTGTGGGGGAGGAAGGGAAAGGAGAATGTTAGCCACTTTGAGACTCCTTCGGGTAGTGATAGAGCGGGATATCAAATCCAAACTCTTCTCTTCTTAATATATGACTCCCTTCCTTCCTTCAGGTTGCACCCATCATTAAAGAGAGATTGATGAAGAAAGGCAGCATGATGTTGGGCTACCAGCCGCATCGTGGCAAAGTCAACTTCTTCCGCCAGGTCATTATCAGCCCCCAGGTGAGCCGAGAGGACATGGACTTCCTGCTCGACGAGATTGACTCACTAGGCAAAGACTTGTAGTTGATGCTTCACAGTGCTAGGCTTTCCTTAGTTGTGCAGAGTTTACGGCATTGTCGCCCAACCTGTGGCCTTCCAAAATGTTGCTGGACTACAACTCCCATAATCCATGACAATCGGCCATGCTGACCGGGGCTGGTGAGAGATGGGGTCCGACAATATCTGGAAGGCCAAAGGTTAGCCACCCCGCCTACCCAGTTTTCTGGGAGTAAGCCTCCTTGAACTCTAGGGGACTGACCTTTGAGTAGACATGTCTAGGGTTGTACTGTAAGAATGTTTGCAACATGAATGGTATTAGACCATGTAATCCATAGATAAATGCCCAGCTGGCTGAAGCCACTGCCAGGAACGCCTGGAGAAGTGGTGGTCAATTCTTTGTAGCCTTGCTTGTAATAAAGAGCCGGTGCTTTTCAAAACTAGACATTTTGTGTCTAACATTGATATGTCATTGGCTGATAACTGAATGCTAAAAATGGGCCCCCATTAACTGCTAACATATATTGTTATAAATTAGTTAAAGTGAATGGAGTTAAGCCATCGCTGTAGTAGGGCCAGGTTTAGATCAGTGGGTATTAAGTAAAAAAGTACCTTTATATGCATTGTGAAGATTAGACGTTCAGGATTGGTGGGCTCTACTTATGCAAGAGTTTTTTCTTCTTATGAACTAGGAAATTAAGTGTTGTGCACTAATTACCATCCACCATTTTTTCCTGGAAGCATCCAAAATGTTACATACAAAATACTGGGTTGGGGCAAGACTAAGCTAATTCTACTTAGGTACCATTAAAATGGAGGGGAAAGTGGGTGATGATTTCAATGGGATCTAAGTTCATCAAGTGTGATTTAGTCTGAAGCCATCCTATTGTAATTTACACATCCATCATCCTTTTCTCTTTTTATCTTGGGTCAGAGGGATTGTACACAGTTTCTAAGACAGTTTGTATTAAATTTCTATTGCTAAAACATCAGCAAGGTATTTCTTAAGCATTTTAGAGGCCTATTGAACTTAAATAAATTCCACATGTGTATGTGTGTGTATATATCTCCTAGAGTTGTATTTTTTTATGCTGTGTGGCTATTTAAGGTAAGGATTACTGTATTGATTCATCCACTGGTGTGTTTCTAAAGATGTAAAAACTATCAAATTTCACTTGAGCAGAGTATAACTGGAGGGATTACACTAAAAAAATAATATAGGTGTGTAATAAGTTGAAATTTGTCCATAATATTTAGAGACATAGTTTTACAGTAAAATACTTTTTGTGAAGCTGAAAAGACCCATACTAGGTTTAATCCATTCTATTTAATTTGTTTATTACAGTGTGTTTTAACCAATTGCTTTGTAATTCATGGTCTTGTTCTTCCATTGCTGTATGTAGAAGTTTTGCTATATTTGCAGGCATGGTGTAATGATTAATTTATTAGAGATCTGTATTTTACCTTCTTCTGTGAGATCTATGTGATGATACGTATAGTGCATAACAAATTGCCTAGAAGTGCTTTTTGTAGCAGCACATTATGTGCAAAATATGTGTGTTCTTAGTTGAATCTTTGAATAAAAAGGCATTGATAACTCTTAAAAACCAATCCAGACTATTTCTTCTTTTTTAAAAAATAAAAATTGAGCTTGGATACTTGTTAATGAGGGACCTCACATATTTCTCAGCTTCCCATAACTAGTTTTAGGCCTGAGTAAGCCCCGGGGGAAGTTTCCTTCTGATGGACCCCTTCTTACCATTTAATTATTAAATCAATATATATATACTGCCCTGGGGTGCTGTGGTGAGCCTGCTGTTCTCACTTACCTACTCAGAAGCTATTTTGTTGTCTTGTTTTGTAGTCCCCACTCAGACAGGAAGCTCAATGAGTTGTTGTGATGATAAAACGGGGAGATGGAAGACCATGTTTTCCACCTTTAGCTCCTCGCAGGAAAGGTGGGATGGAAATATATCAACAAATTCTGCTCAGTCCCTTTGTCAGCTGGCTTTCCGTCATTCACTGCAGGGGAGAGAGTGCATTCTTCACCCCTTGATTGTACCTCCATTTAAATGTCTGGAACAGTCCTTACGGACAAGCATGGATGCTCTATACCCACAGTTCAGATCTTGCGTGCTTCCAAGGAATTGGTATGCCTGCTTTTGCTGCCCTTTCTGTTGCCAGACTTTAACCCACCAACATGAGCAAGGAAATGATGTGTAGCTTAAAAGGTAAAGGATCACTGGACGGTTACGTCCGGTCAAAGGTGACAATGGGGTTGCTATGCTCATCTCGCTTTCAGGCTGAGGGAGCCGGCGTTTGTCCACAGACAGCTTTCCGGGTCATGTGGCTAGCATGACTAAACCACTTCTGGCAAAACGGAACACCCTGACGGAAACCAGAGCACACAGAAACACCATTTACCTTCCCACTGCAGTGGTACCTATTTATCTACTTGCACTGGCGTGCTTTCGAACTGCTGGGTTGGCAGGAGCTGGGACCGAGGATTGGGAGCTCACCCCGTCACGGGGATTCGAACCGCCAACCTTCTGAGCAGCAAGCCCAAGAGGCTCAGTGGTTTAGACCACAGCGCCACCCGCAGAGGATTCTGTCATGAGCAGGAGTTTTAAAAAACATTAGAATGATTAGAAACCAAACTGCTTTGGTCTCTCATTGGCAGCTTGGATAATAAGCTTATGCTACATTCAATTTTTATTTCTGAATTAGCACACAATGTGTCGTTTCAACTGCTCCAGCTGGCCAAATTCTTTTCCCTTCTTACTTATCGCTGTGGATCTGAAATAATCTTATTCCTTTATTCTGTCAGCAAATCCAGGCAGGTTATCAAGTGCCTGGAAAGTATCCACTCTATTTATTTACACCTGCAGGTTGGCCACTATCCTATGCAAAAATGTTATTACTACATGCTGAAACATTGTAATTGTACAAATAATGTAATTGCATACAAATTCACTATGTCATGATTAAACATGCTAATTGCAGGTTGGATGAACTTGAAGCTGTTCTGGTTGGCAAATGCATTGTGTAACGTGGGGAAATTTTTTTTAAAAAAAATAAATAAATTAAACCAAGACATGCAAAATTAGATCCTTTTGCTTCAAATGTTAAATTACCCGCTGCACTAATTTTGTTACTTGAAAATAATTAAGCAGGAATAATATTAAGATGAAACGGAAAAATACAGCAATTTTGCTCAGCAGCAAGAAAATTAAAACCAGTCTCGACAACTGATTTCCGTGGAGGAAGTCACTTAAAATCTGTGGCCTTGCTAGACTCCAACTCCCATCAAATTCAGCCACCGTGGCCACAGGCTAGGGAAGATGGGAGGGCAAGTCCAACAACATCTGGGAGGCCACATCTGGAAGGTTCCCCAGCAACGCTGCAGAGCATAGTGGATGAATCATCTCTCTTAACATTGCATATCCACACCGAGGGCTGGCAACTTAAATAAAATGTGGGGGGCAGGGCAGGTAAGCCCCACCCTGCATAATCAACCACATGGCGCAGTGCACACACACCATTTGAATGGGAATGCCCAAATATTTTACTGGGGAGGCCAAGGACCCCTCAGCCCCTAGTAGTTGGCTCCTATGTTCACACCTCTAAAGTCTCAGCGTAGCATCTTGTGTGGAAGAAAAAGTTAAGGGGATTCCGAATTTAATAAACAGTGGCAGTGCTCATTATAATAAGGAAATGTTAGTACAGTGGTACCTCTGGTTACAGACGCTTCAGGTTACAGACGCTTCAAGTTACAGACTCCGCTAACCAGGACGTAGTACCTCGGGTTAAGAACTTTGCTTCTGGATGAGAACAGAAATCGTGCTCCGGCAGTGCGGCGGCAGCAGGAGGCCCCATTAGCTAAAGTGGTGCTTCAGGTTAAGAATAGTTTCAGGTTAAGAACGGACCTCCAGAACGAATTAAGTTCTTAACCCGAGGTACCACTGTAGCTGCTTTTTAATCCCATTTCTGTAATAGCCAACACCTCCGAAACATAGTTGCGTCCTCAATTAGTTTGCTTTTATCACTTAACATAAGAGAGATTTGGCTGATTAATGTAGCTGAGTGCAGGTAAAGAGATGATCATGCAACGATAATTCAGAAGTCTATTAGAAGGCTATTACAATCAATGCTCTCCACCCCTCTGCCCAGTCTCAATCAAAGCTTTCGTTGCTTAATCTCACTGAGCCATTTTGCAGTAAATACAGGAGCTATGTAAGGGGCTATGGCACCCAATTTTCCTGATTTTCTCAGCAGCAACTACTCAGGCTGAGAGAGGAAGACTATACCCAGTTCCCTGAAGCTCTTCTTCCTATGCTGTGCTAATATCTGCCCCCTTCCCCCAGTTCTCAAAAAGTTTTTCTCACCCATGAACGCAACTTCATTTCTTCCTCCTGCTTCTTGCAAATGCTTTGGCATTTCTTTAAACCTTTGGTGAGTGCAGAACCTGTTTGCACAGGGTCACAGGGGCAATATTGATTTGCTAAGTTCATGCAAGACCAAATTAACAGTGGGTGACAGGACAACGGGAAAGTCATTTTATAAGTTGTTTCCTCTGCGTTTTGTTCTCGCTGTAAATGAGCGATACAGAGGGGGAGTTAAGAGATGGAAAAACTCAGCAAATGGAAAGTTAATAGCCTCTGGCCTCCATTCAACAAAGCACTTGTAGAAGGGAAGAAGAAGAGGAGTTTGGATTTGATATCCCACCTTATCACTACCCTAAGGAGTCTCAAAGCAGCTAACATTCTCCTTTCCCTTCCTGCCCCACAACAAACACCCTGTGAGGTGAGTGGGGCTGAGAGACTTCAGAGAAGTGTGACTAGCCCAAGGTCACCCAGCAGCTGCATGTGGAGGAGCGGAGACGCGAACCCGGTTCCCCAGATTACGAGTCTACCGCTCTTAACCATTACACCACACTGGTGTAGGGACAGATCAGCAGGGATGACCCAAGACATTTTGGCACCTGAGGCCAACCACAAAATGGCACTGCCAGACAAGAAGGGGTAAGTGACTATCTACAATCAGAAACAAGGGTGGGAGAAGACCAGCAGCACAGTCACAAAGAGGCCAATGTAGAGGAGGAATACTGTATCTGTGGCTCCTGCCGCCTGGAGGCAGTCACCTTGCCTTGCCTAATGGGTGGGCAGGCCCTACAAATCGGCATAAGCTAGTTTTCTAGAGGCGATGCTTCCCTAAGTGGAATAACCTCACTCTGCTCACCTGACATTCTAAGCAAGAGGTGTCAAGCGCTCCTTCGGTAACTAAGAGTTGCATTTTGTGCCTATCTAGACCAAAGTCTTGCTGCGGTTCGCGTGAACCTATGGGAAATGAACATAGCTTAGAATGCTTAATTCTGCTGCCAATTCAAAAACAACAAAAAGGTAAATAAACACCGTCAATTTAAGTGGAAGTATATGCAGCTTAAAGAGTGCATGCAATTTCTTCTCCATTACTTCCGGCTGTCAGTTAACATAGCCATTGAAATAGAAGTCATACGAGAAACATGGGGCGGGAGATGGAATTACTAATGTATGCAGATTTGTTCAGCGTTGCCTTTAATGCGCTCCCGCAAAATAATTACTAGTGAAGTTTGCGGCTCTGCAGGCCACTCTATGATTGCTGCAGGAGCTGCTGTGATTATAAAATCCATTCCCATAATTAACACAATAATTAGTTTACTGAGAATCACGTTTAGGAAAGAAACGGAACTCGCTCTATTTATTTATTATTTTATTAAAACACATAACTCTGTCTCATCAGAGCCAGCTTCCAAAAGGAACCAATACACCAATAGGAAACTAGTCATCAGAAAGCTGTCAAACTAACCCCTAAATCATAAAAAAGCAATAAAAGAAACCACGAACAGCTACCAGCAAACAGCGAGTCTTCAAAAGCCGCCCGACATAAAAGTGCTGGAGTGGAAAGCAGGGAGGTAAACACTAGGTGGTGCCAGATCTAACGAATGCTAGTTTTGCCCCCATTCTCCCTGCTGAGTTTTTACAATGAGTTTTGCAGTGACTGCACCAAGTTTTGCAATGACGTTTTGCAATGCTGAGTTTTGCAATGACTACACCAAGACTGAGGAGCGGGTTTTTAAGCAGAAAAGGGGCAGACTGGGACTAGCTGAGGGCAAACTGAGGTTAGCAGGGGCAGTGCCCTATTTGTCAAATACACCAGCCTTGCCCCTTGCAATTTCATTGTACACAGGTTGTACATTGACAATAAAGGTATTATTGCCCCGGGAAATTGAACAGAAGTAGGCTTTTCATCACGAAAGATCATGCCACCTTCACTGGTTGCTAAGCAACGCCTCCCTTCCTCCTCCTCATGGCTAGCTGCCTGACGGATAACAGAGTTGACCCTAAAGTTACAAACTGAATGATTCTTGCTGTCGAACTTCCAATAAGTTTTGCACACAGAAATCTCAGGTGCAGTACATTTCCAGTCAAAAGGATCAGGCAATGTGAAAGATCTCTGCTCAAGATATCTGGAGAGCCACTCCCAGTCTTGAGTAGAACTAGATGGGCAAACAGTTTGACCTGTTAGGAGGTAGCTTCTTAATGGTAATAATGAGTTAGGAGGAAAGTTTTCCATCACATTAAAAGTAGTTTGCCATTTCCCACAACTTTATGCTACTGAGCCTTGCTTTATGCTATCAGGGGAAAAAAGATTCTTAAACTGCAGTTGTGATTGACATGCTAATTAAAGGCTACCGGCAAAAAAAAAAAAAAAGGATGGAATACATCTATAGGATGACAACGGCATGGAACTGAGCTGATTGGAAAATGTGTTGGAGATATTGCTCTACCTTCCTTTCAAGGCCAAAAGAGCTTGTAGGTTTATTCCCCAAGCCTCGTCTTAACATGCCTTCATTCGTTGTGACAACACTTGTTTACCTTGTGATGTCAAAAGAGTCTGACAGTAATCCATTGTAATGAGTCTAACACCCGATATGCGCCTTTGAAAATCATTGTGCATTCTTCATGTTAGCCTATATATATCCACACACTTCTTATAGGGAGGATTACTGTCTGATGACTGAGCAGCAAAAAGAATAAGCAAATCCGAACATGATCTGAATATATATTTGGTATAGCCTACAATAGGTGTGTCTTGCATATCTTAAAGGGGCTCTCCCAAGAGATGCTTTGGCCATCGGCAACCTTCACAGTTTGCCACAGATGTCCCCCTCTGGGGGTTATTTGGGGGCTGGAATGAAATCTCCCTTCTTGCCCCCGTATGGAAAACCAGCAGTGATGTTAAAATGTGTGAATGGGTTTAATGTGGCTGGGCTTTTTTTTTTTTTAAAAATTAAATTAAGACTCCTCCACCCCCCTCTTTCTATATATGAAGATCCTTATGACCAATCAGCTTTTACACCTTTCTAAATCAATTTCTACAGGTTGCAGTAGAGCCTTTCACCAACTCTTACTTTTTTTATTTTTTAAGATGCATGTTTACCGCCAAGTTCATGCCTTCATACTAATAAATAATAATAATAATAATAATAATAATAATAATAATTTATTATTTATATCCCACCCATCTGGCTGAGTTTCCGTAGCCACTAGGGCGGCTTCCAATTGAGTGTTAAAAACAATACAGCATTAAATACTAAAAACTTCCCTAAACAGGGCTGCCTTCAGATATCTTTTAAAGAGAAGATAGCTGCTTATTTCCTTGACATCTGAAGGGAGGGTGTTCCACAGGGTGGGTGCCACTACCGAGAAGGCCCTGGTTCCCTGTAACCTCACTTCTCGCAGTGAGGGAACCGCCAGAAGGCCCTTGGCGCTGGACCTCAGTGTCCGGGCTGGATGATGAGGGTGGAGACACTCCTTCTGGTATACAGAACCGAGGCCGTTTAGGGCTTTAAAGGTCAACACCAACACTTTGAATTGTGCTCGGAAACGTACTGGGAGCCAATACAAATCTCTCAGGACCGGTGTTATGACAGTTACCAATACTCTCATTCGTTGTTTCTGCCACAAGGCATAAACCAAGCAAGAATGAAATCATTCAAACATAAGCAACAGAGCACAAATAGGGACACAGGAAATCCCTTTATCCTATCCCAGGCCACTGGTCCATTTAACTCAGAAGGATTTCAGGCCTTCCTGGACATGCCTGGGATTTAACCTGCATGCAAACAGATGCTCTTACCACTGAGCTACAGCCATCCAACGAGATCTTAACGAAACAAGCAGAGAGAGACTATTTTAAATGCCCTCTGTGTGGAACAGGGATTCCTTTGGAATCCATGAAAAATTGAACCAAATAAAGCCGTATCAGTTTCCCCCTGATGCTGAAACCAACACACCGATGCATGAATGGATCCAACATTTTACTGCTCCCACTTGTACCCATTCATTCCTTTCTTTCATGCCATTCAATGGCAGCAGAGGTCTTTTCAGTGGCTTCCTCAACTTTATTTTCCCACCACTCCAAGTTTCAGCATTTCTTTTGGGCTTGGGATGGGTTCACCAATGCCCCTATTGCAGCCCTAGAGAAGACCTCTGCTGCCATGCCAAGCATCACCAAAACACTTAAAGCAGGGCTACACAAGCACTGCGACAACACGAATGTAATGAGGCAAATGTGGTTTATGGAGAACAGGAAAACAGATGTGATTTTTTTTTTTTTAAGAGATGCTAGCAGAGTAACAAAACTGCTTTTCTTTCATTTCCCAAGTGTGGAACTGATTTCACATCTCCTTGGAAGCTCCTGAAAGCACAGCAGTGTGGTCTACCCCTCCTTTACGTCACACACAAGTCTTTCAACATCTGTACTGTACTATGATCCAAGTCCTAAATAACTTGGGCACAACAGAACTCGGGAGCACAACTTCACCACAACCGAGGAGGAGTCTGAAAGCACTTTCACAGTCGACTCCCTCCCAAAAACCCTGGGAGTTGCAGTTTTGAAACAGCACTACGAAATCGTGGCTGGTGGGCTTTCCACAAAAACATGTTTCCTCAAACACTTCTTAGCTCGTAGTTTTGACAAGCCGTCAGAGTCGAAACACAGTTTAAGACACAAAAAGAAAAGAAATAGTACTCATGTGCTTTGTGCACTTGTAATTATGTGTTTTTTCCATCTTTCAATCAAGAATATATCTAAAAGAGTTGAAACAAGTTTAAGCCTTAGTATTTTCTCTCTCTCTGATATTCCTAAAATGGGGTGCTGTAATACACACTTTCACCAATCAGGCAGCCCCATTGGTTAGATTTACCTAATTGTGTTATCTATATAATCCAGAAGAACAAAACAGTATATAATGCAATTCTCTCTGTGTGTAGTGTTATTAACTTCTTTCATTCAGCTTTCATACAAACCATCTCCTGGCTGAGTTTGCCCTTGAAATCTTTTCTGCACACAAACACCCCGCACCGAAAAAGTACCATACCTAAAATGAGAACACGCCGGGAGCGAGCATAGTCATCAGGGTAGTCATCAAAAGTTATTGACCTTACACGACCTTCCCTGTACAGGGGACCCAGCGAATTGTTTGAAACCAGACTCCGAAGCAGACTCTCTGACACCACGGTTTCCAAATGAAAGGACTGAGGGGCTTGTATGCGTAAATTATTCATCCCGATAATGACCCCATGCATAATGTATACCTAGAATTCCCATTTTGCAGATGGCGGGATCAGAACCTGACACACAATTACTGCCCCGAGACCACATAGTGCACTTTTTTGATTATTAAAAAAAGCTGTGCAAGTTATTTAGAACTTCAGCGTTCTTTGTCGATGTTTAACCCAGGTAGGCAGCTGTGTTGGTCTGATGCAGTCGAAACATATTTAAAAAATTGTCCAGTAGCACCTTGTTGTTGTTGTTTAGTCATGTCCGACTCTTCGTGACCCCATGGACCAGGGCACACCAGGCACTCCTGTCTTCCACTGCCTCCCGCAGTTTAGTCAAACTCATGCTGGTAGCTTTGAGAACACTGTCCAACCATCTCGTCCTCTGTCATCCCCTTCTCCTTGTGCCCTCCATATTTCCCAACATCAGGGTCTTTTCTAGGGAGTCTTCTCTTCACATGAGGTGGCCAAAGTATTGGAGCCTCAGCTTCAGGATCTGTCCTTCCAGTGAGCATTCAGGGCTGATTTCCTTCAGAATGGAGAGGTTTGATCTTCTTGCAGTCCATGGGACTCTCAAGAGTCTCCTCCAGCACCAGAATTCAAAAGCATCAATTCTTTGGCGATCAGCCTTCTTTATGGTCCAGCTCTCACTTCCATACATCACTACTGGGAAAACCATAGCTTTAACTATACGGACCTTTGTTGGCAAGGTGATGTCTCTGCTTTTTAAGATGCTGTCTAGGTTTGTCATTGCTTTTCTCCCAAGAAGCAGGCGTCTGTTAATTTCGTGACTGCTGTCACCATCTGCAGTGATCAATGGGTATGGTAAACCTGTTTATCATACTAATTGCAGTCATTACCTAATAACTATTTGCAGTCATTATCAGTCATCAACAGGTTTACCATAACCATTGAGTCAATCAAACATATCCTACTACCCTCCTGAGAAAAACCCCACCCCACCCTCCCACTATATATAAGGGTCTGGTGACTTCTGTTTCAGTGTATCGTAAGAAGTGTGCATGCACACAAAAGTTTATACTGAGAACAAACTTAGTTGGTCTCTAAGGTGCTACTGGACAATTTTTTTATATGTTTTGATGTTTAACCAGCCAATCCTCTTAATCACAGAGGCTGTTATGGGTATGAAATGAACAGAACACAGAAAAAGGATACTAATCTCTTCATTTGGACTGCTGGAGAGAAATCTGATGACCGAGTCCACCTGATGACCGCTCCCCCTCTGAAAAGAAACTTACAAGAGGTTTTTTTTTTTTTTAACGGATAAGGGCCATTTAAAACAAAACCATAACTTCATTTAATCTAAAACATTTTATTTATACAAAAATACGGTAAGTGCTTGAGACGCTCGAATAAACAAGGTTATATATGTTCACATTCCTATTTTCATACAGTGAAAGCGTTCCGTGGAAGAATGGGAGAAAAAAAATCCCTTTACATGTAAATAGTACAAAAGAAAGTTAAAAGAGTTGCCAGGAGCTACTGGGTGCTCTCTTAAGTGTTTGCCGCTGCGTGATAAATATCAGGCACAATGCACACAGCGGAGACCCAGGGGCAAGTCTACGCTGCCAATTTAAACCAGTACTGAATCAGTTTGAGCCTTGTCTCAGCAAGTGACGTTCTGGGACAAACTTGCCTCTGATTCTGGGAACTAGCCTACAGCCAGGAGGACTAGTAGGCTGTTCTTAGCCTTTTATCTCACGTATTTGTCTAACCTTCTTCTGAAACCATCTCAAAGTAAGCTTCCACAATTTTCAGTTCAGGAACTCTGGGAACTTACTCCAAGCCAGAGTTGTGGTTATGGAGGAAGGCCTGAAAGTTATGCCAGTTCTGAAACTAGTGGTTTAGATCGGTAATGCAGATGGAAACCTAACTTTCCGGTTTGTGGGGCAAAGCTCCTCCTTTTCCTTTCCTAGCGTAGCACTTTTCCAGTGGGAAACCCCACTAGAGGTCACTCGACTCCAGATCTGCTTAGGAACATGATCCCAGTATAAACCCGTCTTTCCAGTAGCTCCACAGTTCAGTACATAGTCTGTTGCTATTAAACCTCGACTCCGTTTTAATTATTGAGCTCCTGCCCCACTTAATGCTTAAATATTTCTTTAAAAATTAATATAAAAGCAGATGCAAAAAGCTTTTAAAAATAAATATTTCCCCCCATAAATTTATAATTCCTATGTGAATATACTTCTCTCCCCCCCCTCCCCAAATTCCCTATTATTGGATACACAAAGTTCCTAGAGAGAAAAAAGAAATGTATCTGTGACCTGTATGATAAAAACATTGCACTTGAAATACACTTTTTGTTTCTGGAGCAAATCCCTGTTAGAAAACAACACCGAGGCACAGAAGGTGCCTGAAGCCGACTGTGAAACCACGACGAGCCACACAATTTGAGCAGCTCCGATGATCTAGTATGAAAATACTGACGGTCAAAATTCCGTCATTTAAAAATTCCTGGTGAGGCCAGCTCCAAAAGCTAAATATTTTGGAAGACTAAAAGAATGTAAGTCATGCCTGTGGGGATCAGTTTAGGAATGTGCTCTTATTTGCCAGAGTTCTGGATGACTGCAGGCAGGGGTTGCTCAGAATGGCAAGTTAAGGGGGACCGAAAGCGCTGCATGTCTCCAGAGCGGGGCAAATCTTTTTCCACGGCATCGCAGACACCCAGACACTCGGGGAAAGGAGTCCACGTCCTGTTCCTCCTTTTACGCCGGGCATGAAATCAAATGTGAACTTAAGGGCTCAAGAAACGAGACATGATGTTACCGATCCCAGAAAAGGAGGGAGGGGAGCAGTCTACTTTGTGTCAGAAGGCACGGCAAATGCAAAACATCTGTTTCGATTATAATTGGGCCCTGCCTGATTTCAGAGAGCGAGGCTGGGGAGGGGTCGGGGAAGCTGCCCTCTCCCCAAAGCAGGCTGCTAACGGGAACGGCAAAGTTCAAAGAAAGGGACGGGCAGAGGAATTAATGATCTTTTGCGCGGGCATGAAAATTGAGTGGGTGGGGACAACTTTCCAAATTCAAGGAGAAGGGAGGGGGAGGAGGAGGAGAAGAATCAGACCAGTAAGATCCACTGAATCAACGCATCATAAACATACAAGAACCAGCTGAACAACCATTGCATAGTTACATGTTAAAAGAGGCGCTAATATGGTCCAAATCCTTCCCCCCCCCCGCCCCCCCAACTGCAGAAATATAAAAGTCATGCAGCTTTCGTTTTTAAGGCTCCGGTGGGATGAATAAGGCACTTTTTTCTGCCAGCATAACAGCAGGCGTCCTGCATACGATTCCTGGTAGGATTTTCCTATCTATACCTACGTTCCCTGGAAGACTCTTTGCAGAGATTTGTTGAGTGTGTGTGTGTTTATATACATACCTCTCTCTCTATCTACATACATAAAGTTGCTCTTTGATAGTTATCTACAGGCATCGATAAAGTGCAAACATTCTTGGCATTTTGTACAGTCTCGTGTTCTCAGGAAGCAACGGCGTCGTTCCTCCTATGACACGGCGAAGGACGCCGCTTTGCCCTCTCTGGAGCTGCGGGATGGAGGGAGAGGCAGGAACCTCAGTGACACAGGAAGTGAATATGAGACTAATCGCCTCTTCCTGTTCCACTCTTGTGCACATGGAACACAAGAGCAGCCCCTCTCTCTTTCTCTCTCTCTTTGGTTTCGTGGAAGTTTTGTCTTGCAGCAGGCTGTTACTTGGCACTGTTCACAGAGCTCTCTTCGGAGATCTTTTCTTCCGAACTGCTTCTTCCGGAGAGCGTGTCCTGGTACTCGAAATCATTGAACCGCTCAGCTACGCACTGCGCAGTGAGACGCGCCTCAGGGTCGTGGTCCCAGCACTCGACAAGCGTCTCGCAAACCTTCTGGATGCCCTGAAATGCGCAGCGAAAACAGTGAACACATTTTAAAACACCTGAACGTCAAAGCTCTCAGCTCTCAGCTAACGTAAGGCAACCAACTCTGCACATTTATGCAGAATGTCCTCACATGGTATTGGTGCTACTGCGCTGAAAGAAGGCTTAGTGATGCTTAAGAAATTACAGCGCACTAAATTTACACCATATGTGAGACAATTATTGCGGAATGAGAATCCAACTGTTGGGGCCCTATCCTCTAATCAAAGGGTTAATCCCAGCCTCGTTAAGACTGGATGTACTGCTGGCCTTAATGACATGAGCACTTGTATAGTTGCTTGCCTCTGGCTCAGACATATTAATTCATTAATAGGAACGGCAACGCTATCTGACCTTTTATTTCAACGGAAGGGAAGATGTAGCAAAAACCAAGAAAGAGAATGGTTCTCGCCTTGGTGATGTGATAAGCAACATTAGAACCGGGTTAGAATGAAATCTACTATCCTCTTTTCATGTGATTTCTTTAAAAAAGAAGAAGAAAAAGCTTCACAACCTTCTGCATTAACTGCATCAACTGAATGGTTGATGTTGACCAATGTCAACAGCACAGCCAATATTGAAAATATTAATTTTCTTGGTAATTTTCATATTAAGGACATTAAAGCTAAGCTAAATATTAAAAGCATTAACTTGAAATCAGTAGTGCAGCAAATTTCATTCAGGAGGAGGAGGAACGCTCTGTAAAATCCATTTTGGAATTTCATTTTATGAATAAAGGGTGCCTACACAAAAATGCAACTGGATATGGAAGAGCTACTACAGCACACACAGAAAAGTCCTGTGGGTTTTGAAGCTTTGCAAAAAATACCAAGAGTCTTAAGGGACAATAAGCAAATACCAAAGATCAATTCACAGTTTGTGATTTTGACATACCCAGTCACTAAACTGACTGGATACCCCTGGTTGTCACAGGTTGCCTAAATATGCCCTGCGTTCTAATGTAGTTGACAGTAAAGCTCAGGGGATATCAGGAGATACAGAGCTGTTGCCGGTAATCCTGTCACGCGTCAGTTGGATTGGAGCCACCAAATACAAGCCAATATGCCAGGCAAGAAGGACCCACTCTCTTACCTGATGGTTGAGCCATGAGTTAGGAATCTCTGGCCGTCCCCTGTCCCTCAATACGTTGTCCTTCATGCTTTCCACACAAGGATGCTCCCGTACTTTAGAACCAAATGGCGGCTCGTAGTCTTTCACCTCTGTCAAGAGAATGAAAGGAAACAGACATTTAGGCTTGAAGGCCAAGATTCTGGTGGAGCCAAGTTTTGTGCTCCTTCACATAAGTGGAATCTGCTGACGTCTTATACTTTGCCATCTGCCCAGCACCACACAAACACAGGATTGTAGCTCTCTATTTCCTCTAGTCCTATTTCCTTCACTTCGAAGATCTGCCTAGCTGCTTTTTAGTAAGGGGACCCCTGACCGTTAAGTCCTGTCGCAGACGACTCTGGGGTTGCGGCGCTCATCTCGCGTTGCTGGCCGAGGGAGCTGGCGTTTGTCTGCAGACAGCTTTCGGGTCATGTGGCCAGCCTGACTAAGCCGCTTCTGGTGAACCAGAGCAGCACACGGAAACACCGTTTACCTTCCCGCCGCAGCGGTACCTATTTATCTACTTGCACTTTGACGAGCTTTCGAACTGCTAGGTTGGCAGGAGCAGGGACCGAGCAACGGGAGCTCACCCCGTCACGGGGATTCGAACTGCCAACCTTCTGATCGGCAAGCCCTAGGCTCTGTGGTTTAGACCACAGCGCCACCCGCATCCCTTTTAGTAATATCTACCTAAAAGAGATCTATACGGACAATGATGGGCCTGGGTGGCTTCACCTCCAGTTCAAAACTGAGTTTGACTAGCCAAAGGTTTTGTCGATCAATATTTGAGCAAGGCACATCCAGGACAGATAAGCAGCCAGGGATCATGTCTTGTTTCTGTTTGCTGGGGGATGAGAAATGGGAAAACCAAACGAGACAAGGCAAAACTCACAGGATCCTGACAAGAATTAAGTCCCAACTATCTCCATTTGCATATATAACTAAGGCCCAGTCCAAAATGGGAGGTCTTGCAGTACTTCAGGTAAATGCTAAAGGTGGGTATTATTATTATTATTATTATTTTGAGATTTTGCCAAGAAGCAGGGGTTCCACAGCTGTGGAACAGATTGAGGACAAAGAGAGGGACTGGGGTGGTATCATGTTTTAATTTTGTTATTCAGGGGGTTGTGTACTTCAAGTGGAAAAGTGCTATCATCATATCTACTGTTATTTAAAAACTATGTTAACATTCAGCTGAAGAGGAGCAATTACAATTGATTTCCATATAATGTAGGAATTGTTGTCCTTTTTTTGTAATGTATGTAGAATTTACTCACAAGCTGAATGAATCTCTTGCACTGGATCTAAGAGATTGGTCTTTTCTACTGCTCCCCCCCCCCAAGTAAGCACTGGGGGAAGCTGGGAAAAAAATACTACGAATAATGCAAGTTTAAGAAATGTAGCTAAGCTGTAACAACAACCAAGTCTGCAACCCTGAAGTAATATGTACAGTACTGGCAAAGTCCTACTAGCCCTGCGTTCAAAGTAACTAACATTATTGTGCTGGTTTTACTGGTGGCTAACACTTCTTACTCCCATTTCAAGTACCTTCTTGTGTTACAGAACTGTGGCTTTTGTTTTTAAATCAACTTATTACAGGTTGAGCTAAATGTTAAATGGTGGGAAACAACTGTATTCCGATATAACGCTTCAAATTTTGTCAACACAAAACTCCTGCAATTTCCTGAGCTGGCAATGTTGCAAACGGATGTTTTATGGAGATGCTAACATGGAAATGAGCGAAAACTTCCGGTAGATTCCACTAGATTTCCAGAAGTGGCTTTTGCGTCACACAAAAATGTGGAAATGAACAGGTAAGGAGACATGAAGAAGATGGAATAAAGTGCTGCCTGCATGGAACGTCTTTGCCTCCACAACTGAGCCACAGCCCTTCCTTAGCTACAGCTACAGCAAATATGACAAAACAGACCAACACCACATTAGTAGCATTAAGCACAACTAATGTAGCACATGAAAACACCCCACAAAACATAGCCACACTGATAGCCTGGCTAGATTAGAAACCTATTTTGGGTCTACTTTGTTTTCTGTAAGTAGCTAAATCCTTTCCGGTCGACCAATAAACTGAAGTAAAATACTTAGGGGCCCTCAGACAAAGTGACTGTCCCACTGTGGCTTATGTCAGAACTGTCACCTGTGATTTCTGCACCTTTGCATGAGAAAGTATAGATTGGGTTCTATTGCAATGGACACCTTACAATCCCCGAACACACAATTTGCCGCTGAGCACTGATAGCCTACATATATATCAGGCAGGCTGGGCGAGATAATTCTCCACTATCTATTTTTGACATGAAAGGATGCGGGACAGAACTGAAGCGCAGACAAAAAGCAGACACAAACCATATTTCCTGGAGCCAGCCTAAGGAAGCAAGTGTGACTCAAAGCACAATAAAGGGCATTTTTAAAAGTGCCAAGCTTACTTCTGACAAAAGGGAGGAAGCTAATAACTTTGTTAAAACAACAACAACCACCCCTTGCATATGGTTGTTACTTCTGTGTAACGCCTATTCAGAAGTCAACAAGGCATATCTAACCGGGGGCAGAATTGCAGTTGATGCGCTTAATTTTCTTTTAGTGGAAGACAGTTCATTTTAAAAGCATTGCATTTTAGAAATATAATTGGAATTGTGGAAATACAGTGGTCATGCTTCCTCTCAAGTCTTCTCCATAATTTTAATTAAGTGTTGAAACTAAAATTTACATATATTGGCTTTTTCTTCTTTTGTCATTTCCGCACACTGATTAAAAGCACACATATCTCAAGTTATGGTAGACAATACAGGCAGGTAGAAGAAGAAGAAGAAGAGTTTGGATTTGATATCCCGCCTTTCACTCCCCTTCAGGAGTCTCAAAGCGGCTAACATTCTCCTTTCCCTTCCTCCCTCACAACAAACACACTGTGAGGTGAGTGGGGCTGAGAGACTTCACAGAAGTGTGACTGGCCCAAGGTCACCCAGCAGCTGCATGTGGAGGAGCGGAGACACGAACCCGGTTTCCCAGATTACGTGACTACCGCTCTTAACCACTACACCACACTGGCTCTCACTCCCTCTTCTCCACAGAAATCTGACCCAATGCTTCATACAGGCAGTAACAAACTGACCACAGATTTATGCTCCAACACCAGAAGCTTTTAAAATGAAGTGCAGAACTAGTGCTTTTCAAAAATATTGAGCCTCAAAACTCCAGAGCTCTTTCCCGCAATCAGCTGTGTACCATTTTTTCTGTACATTTACGCTTTAACCAAAAGCAGTGTTTCAGTCAAGCCAGCAAATCTTCCAGGCAGTGCACAATTACTTAGAGCAGCTCAAGGAACAGAGGCCATTTTGAAAGGTATTTTCCAGATTATTCCCTGGTAACCTTGCTGATTCTGACTGATGTCATATGCTGGCAACAAAGGACTCGAAAATAAGCAGCTCTTAGAGGGCCTGTCAGATCACTTAACTCTCCCCGTGCTTTTCTTTCTCACAGTATCCATGTCGGCTGCAAGGGCAAAATGCTTGGATGGAAATTGTATTTCTCACAAAGCGTAACATCTGGTACACAGCTGTTGTGCTGACTGAAATGCCAAGCTGAAAGGGTAGTGGAGCAGTTCAAACTTTCCCCAAAGCAGAGTTGCT
This sequence comes from Podarcis liolepis, assembly GCF_965112155.1. Taxonomy (NCBI): domain Eukaryota; kingdom Metazoa; phylum Chordata; class Lepidosauria; order Squamata; family Lacertidae; genus Podarcis; species Podarcis liolepis. Next base: position 44,134,401 of record NC_139563.1, on the reverse strand, counting down.
GAGCTTCTAAATATGACTTCTAAATTATATGCCGGCAAAACATCAAGCAAACTATACCCGTTTCCCACACTTCAGCTCCTCAGCAAGTAACAGAGCGGCCTTCTTCTTAGGCTGATTCTTCACCTTCAGCGACACTGCTATTTATAGTGTCAGCATACAGATTAAACGCCATGTGTGTTTTCTGTTTAAAGTCAACACTAGCTATGAAGGGCTAAGATACTCCAAAAACTGCATTCGGCAAAATCTTCACTCCGCCTCCCAGGCTTTGCAAAGAAAAGAAATGTACCTGCGCCATTTCACAATTTCATTCCCAGCCCGGATACAGAACCCCTTTGTTCTGTGATACTGCTTCACTAACCAAGCACATTGCTTTTTCTTTCTTCTCCCACAAAAATCCACCTCCCCGCCTTTTATGAACACTCCCAAGGGTCAGTTTACAGATCTGCCGGGTAAGGGGATAGGATTAGGCCAGGTGCAAGGGTCTGAGTCATTGCAGGGGAAAGTGTCAAGTGTCCTGGGTTAGCAAGCTTAATGGCTGCGGTGACAAAATGGAGGCCAGTGGAGGATGGATGGCTCAACTGGGTGAACGTATTTGGAATCCAAGATGCTATTGGGATTACACTTGTATTATGAGGCCACACTTGGAATACTGTGTCCAATTCTGGGCACCACAATTTAAGAAGGATGTTTACAAGATGAAAGGTGTGCAGAGGAGGGCAACCAAGATGATAAAGGATCTGGAAACCAAGCCTTATGAGGAGTGGTTGAAGGAGCTGGGTATGTTTAGCCTGGAAAAGAGGACACTGAGAGGAGATATGATAACCATCTTCAAGTATCTCAAGGGTTGTCACATGAAAGAGTCAATCCTTGAAACACAACTGTATCCGTTGAGACTTACAATTTAGGAATTTAAAACAGAGGCTCACAACTCAGAGAACTTAAGACAGAACCCCATCTTAAGAATTTATGTCAGACACTCCTTAGGCTACAATATCAACCCAACGAAGTGCCATGGGGCAGAATAGTACTGAGGAATAATGTACTAAAGAACAGAAGAAGAGGAGAAAATGATAGAATGCTACTTGCTGCCATTTATAGTTCCCAGCTGAAACCACTCCAACCATCAATGATCTACAGCCCACGTTGGACAGTGATGTTTCCCTCTCTCACTGGCCTTGAATGGTAGGGCTTGTTCCTTCTTATAGAACACCCCCTGCCAAAATAAACAACAACCCCAAACCCTAACACAACTACTCACTAGCAACAACAGGCCCTCCATAACAGAGGTCTGGACACAGGGCCCAGCCCTCTGTGGCAGATTCAGATGACAAATCTGTTCCCATGTCTACTATGGCAACACCATACCTTTTTTTATTATTTCAGGGCCTAACAATTTAATCTGCAACATCTGGGCTTCAGTCACCTGTTCCTCTTCTCAGTGTGATATATGCCATCATCCACCAGCAATGCCCTTTTGCATTCTACACAGGACAAGGAAGGCTGTCTCTATGCAAGAATACATAAATAGGTACAAATCTGCCATCAGAAATAGCAATACAGTGGTACCTCCGGTTGCGAACGGGATCCGTTCTGGAGCTCTGGTCCCATCCCGGGGAATTTGCAATCGGAGCTGCCGCTTCTGCGCATGCATGCGGCGTGGTTTAGCGCTTTAGCCAGAAAACTACTTTGGGTTTGCCATGTATGTATCCCGAAGGATACATAACCGGAGGTGAACACAACTAGAGTTACCACTATATTCCAAATTCCATGGGGAAACACTTCAACCTCACAAGAAGCTATTGGCTTGGTTCACACATCAGAAGAAGAAGAAGAGTTTGGATTTGATATCCCGCTTTATCACTACCCTAGGGAGTCTCAAAGTGGCTCACAATCTCCTTTCCCTTCCTCCCCCACAGCAAACACTCTGTGAGGTGAGTGGGGCTGAGAGACTTCAGAGAAGTGTGACTAGCCCAAGGTCACCCAGCAGCTGCATGTGGAGGAGCGGGGAAGCAAACCCGGTCCAGCAGATTACAAGTCTACCGCTCTTAACCACTACACCACACTGGCTCTCAAACGATGGCTTGGCAGGGCCATGTGAATGTCCTGGCTCCTGGAGAAGGGCTAACACATACTTTGCTCCACCCTAGTCTTTTTAACTCGAACCTGTAACTAAGCCAAGACTGGCTTTGCATGTTGTCTGAGCAACAGATCTTGGTTAAGTTGTCTCTCTTCCTTAACAGTGTTAGAAACTGAAATATGAAAGCTGGGAGCTAAATGGGACCTTAAACCAAGGTTATGGGCACAACAACGGAACGTCTAGGGGTGCTTTTTTTATAACAAGAATGCAAAGATGAAAATGAATGAACTGCAGCTAAAATATTATGTTGGTTTTTCACATGGTCTAAGTCCTTCCCCTGCCCACCCCTCTAAGAGGGTCTTGTCTCCAGTCTTCAGAGAGTAGCTGGAAGTGGGGAGGCAGAAAAAGGTCCCCCTTTCCTTCCACTCTGCCGTTTTAATCTGAAATCTTAGGCTCAGTACTGTGCCCAGAGCTCAGAGACTGCTGGCGCCAATGAAATTCCCTGTCACAAAATGCGCCTAGAACAATGGGAGTTTCGAACACTGTTCCTAAGCCATGATCTGTAGCCAAGAAGAAACTCTGGCTTGGTGTCATGGGTAAGCACAGTCTCTGTAAGTGACTTTAGCATTGCCTTCCTGGGGCAAAGGAATTTCAAAGGGAAACTGCAACATGCTTAAATTACAATATAAGAGGTTTGATGCTCTCTCTTGTGGACTGAACCAAGGCAAAGGATTTTTAACACATTATGTGTAATCATTGGCTTATCAATGCCAGGAAGCCTGTGTTAACAACTGTTTTGTGAATTACTGCAGATAATTAGGTACGTATGACTGTCTGTAGCTTTCGGCATTTTGTTTCCCTCTGACCTCATTGTTAACGTTCCCCTCCCTCTCGCCGGTTTCCTCAAGCCATGGGTACGCATTCCTGTAACTCAAGGATAACACTCATGCTTCAGAGGAAGTGGACTATAATCACGAAAGTTTATGCCATAATAAATGTGCCACAAAAGGAGCCACAAGGCACTTCGTTGCTTTTGCTGCAACAAAAATGACTAACTATGCCATCCTTCTAGGGAAAGACATTTTCTACAAACATTATAGTCTAGAAGAGATGGATTTCCTGAGATTCTGCCACATGCACTGTTCCCTACATATAGCCCATCAAAAAAGTGAATGGTCGGTCTATTTATACCTGCATACTTTCCTGTCTTACTGCAGGTGCAAAATGTTTCACGGTTTGTATGCTTACAGTTGTTATAATTTTATATTGTTACTTATTCTACCATTACAGTTAAGGTGTTGGTACTAGAAGAGAGGGATGCGGGTGGCGCTGTGGATTAAACCACAGAGCCTAGGACTTGCCAATCAGAAGGTCGGTGGTTCGAATCCCCGCTACAGGGTGAGCTCCCGTTGCTCTGTCCCTGCTCCTGCCAACCTAGCAGTTCGAAAGCACGTCAAAGTGCAAGTAGATAAATAGGTAACACTCTGGAGGGAAGGTAAACAGCGTTTCCGTGTGCTGCTCTGGTTCGCCAGAAGCGACTTAGTCATGCCGGCCACATGACCCAGAAGCTGTACGCTGGCTCCCTTGGCCAGTAAAGCGAGATGAGTGGCGCAACCCCAGAATCATCCGCGACTGGACCTAATGGTCAGGGGTCCCTTTACCTTTACTAGAATAGAGAGCCCTATATCGCTTGGGACCCAAGTACCTAAAAACAGCATGCCTCCCAATAGCATCCATCTCAGGTCTTGTGACTGGCAGGGGAAGTTCTGTTGGTGGTGTCTCTGGGTGGCTGTCGACCAATAGACATGGACCAATGATAGCGGCTTCTTAGTGGTAGCTCCCTGTTTGTGAAATGCCTTCCCTGGTGAAGTGTGCCTGCCTCCCTTCATCATTGCAGAGCAGAAGAAATTTAAACACATTCCTGCCTACCCAGGCATTTCCACTACATTTTTAATTGCTTTATTTTAACTTTTTTGAGGGTTTGCTGCCCTGAGCGTCTCTGGGAGGAAGGGTGAGCTATACATGTAATAAAAATAAATACATAAGATTGCAGGGAACGGCCGCACTTTGCACCTTTTCGGGGAAATCCACGCTGCTTTATCTCATTTAGCAAAGCTGCCCTAGTTTTATTTCTCGTATAGGTATAATATCGATCATCATAATAGCTTATTTTGGCTGGCTGGCAAGGTTATTTTGTCAGGAACGTGCAATTCCGTGATTATTAATTCCCCAGCATTGCCCTGTTTGGCACAGGTATTGCACTCTCGTTTGCTGCGATGTGATGTCTTATCATCTACAATGAATCCTTTTTTCTGTTTTTTAACTTTTCTCTCTTTTTTTAGGAGGGAAATTTATAAGGGACTTAGATAAAGTAGCACACACTTCTTCTTTCCCCCCCAATCTTTCCTGACAAAAGCCCGATTATTTTAATTTCAGGCAGCTCTGCAACTTCCTGAGTGGAGCACTGCTAGGAGAGTGCTTTTCTTTCCCTAGGCATTATTCCAGAGTCCTCAAACAGAAACAGGAAGCGTCATCAGGCATCAGCAAGGATGAAAGAGTCTTCCTCAACAAACAGAACATCCATGCCTTAAAAGGAGCATTCTGTGGAATGCTGTAAGCCCAAACGCTAAGGAAGGAAAGCAATAATGATGATGATGAAAAGTATCTTACCAGCTTTTCTGTTTCCTCGTGAAACAGAAACAAAACACAAAGCAGCAGCAGCAGTGGCAAAGGTCAAACCAGAAACTTAGAAATGACCTTTGGAAAACCTAAAAGTGTGTCTCCACCTGAAGAATTTAAAAACATACCTTCCTCCCAGCCCTGTCAGCATGGAACACCTGTGCTCAGAGACCTGTACTGGTTGCCGATTTGCAACTGGGCCGAGTTCAGAGTGCGACTAACAGCATATACAGCCCTCAGCAGCTTGGAACCAGTTGGCTTGTGAAACAGTCTGATTTCATAATAATAATACAGCCGTACCTTGGAAGTCAAAATGAATCTCTTCTGGAAGTCCGTTTGACTTCCAAAACATTCGGAAACCAAATCGTGGGTTCTGATTGGCTGCAGGAAGCGCCTGCAGCCAATCGGAAGCCGCGTCGGATGTTCGGCTTCCAAAGAACGTTCGCAAACTGGAACAGTCACTTCTGGGTTTTGATCGTTCAGGAGCCAAAACGTTCGAGAACTAGGCTGTTCGAAAACCAAGGTATGACTGTAATGATAATGATAATTACAGTGGTACCTCTGGTTATGTACTTAATTCATTCCGGAGGTCCGTTCTTAATCTGAAACTGTTCTTAACCTGAAGCACCACTTTAGCTAATGGGGCCTCCTGCTGCTGTCGCGCATCCTGAAGCAAAGTTCTTAACCCAAGGTAATATTTCTGGGTTAGCGGAGTCTGTAACCTGAAGCGTATGTAACCTGAAGCATATTTAACCCGAGGTACAACTGTATTATATTTATACCCCACCCATCTGGCTGGGCGGCTTACTTGTTCAGCAGTTTTAAGAAATCTTTTTCTTTTCTTTTTTTAAAAAAATACACTTTGGAATCTCTGCCTATTGATACTCTTTTCAGTGCTTCCTAAAAACATTTAGGTTTTAAGAAGTAGTGCTCAGTGGTTCTAGAAATTGTTTCGAATACGAATACAGATCTAGCCCAGGAAGCTGTATGACAGATCACCTGTGTGAATCACACACTACTACTCCAGGCTTCTTGAAAGAAAAGAGAAAGGTTCATGTTAAGTAAATTAATAGTATTTTGGGGGTGGGGTGGGGAGGATTCCTACAACCTTTAGAGCTAAGTAGCATGTAAACACATAAAAATACAACTCCACAAAGGAGCACATGAAACATACCTCCGACGCTGTTGCATCGAGATGTCATTTCCCACAGAACCAAAGCCATGGAATATACGTCAGTTTGTTTGAAGGACTCGACGTTATCCAAGTTCATTCTGGATTCCAGGACTTCGGGAGCCATGTACCTTGCTGTGCCAACCTGTCAGCATTCACAAAATGGTTAAAAAAATTATTTTTGATGGAGTAACCCGTCTGACTGTACACGTTGAGCTTTCTGTGCTTGTTTTGTTTTTAACAAAAAAAAAAATTTCTCTTTAAAAACGGCAGCGAGAAGTTTCGAACATTCCGTTGCAACTACAAAATCCAGGTTGTAACCGTGCACATGGAAGAGGCAGTGCAAAGCAGACTGGAGAATCTGCAATCGCAAGGTTTAACCACTACCCCCAATGGTATTTCAACGTCTTGTAAGCACGAGTAGTTGACAGCCATTCATAAATGGAAAACTAGAGTAAAGAGTCACATTTTGTGGACGCTATTAGGGTACAGGGCAAAACCTATCCCTGCATCCTGAAAACTGAGACTTTGCTGACAAAGATCATGCGCTGCAAGGGGTTGGACTAGATGGCCCCTGGGGTTCCTTCCAACTCTATGAATCCATGCAGGGGAGAAGGATGTGTGTCCCTTGAAATAATTAATTGTCCAAACCCTCCCCTCCAAACACATTCAAGCCATCACAGTACAGTGGTACCTTGTTATTATTAATTATTATTAGTATTAGTATTAAATTTTATTTATACCCCACCCTCCCCAGGCTCAGGGCAGCTAACACCGGTATAAAAACAATTGATTGAAATACAACTTAAAAACAAAATTAAAATACAACATTAAAATGCAGCCTGATTTCAGTAGGAACTCAAATCAAAAACGTTTTGGGGGATGAAAACGTCAAGTCTTCACCAAGGCCAACTATCCAGACTGGTCCTACGTGGGCCAGAAAAAAGCCAGGGAAGTCCCCAAATAGGAGTTCCATCACAGAAGGAAAGAGGAAAAAGGAAGAGGGGGAGGGGATCAATTTGATTCCAAGCCAAAGGCCTGGCAGAATAACTCTGTCTTACAGGCCCTGCGGAAAGAAATCAGATCCTGCAGGGCCCTGGTCTCATGAGGCAGAGTGTTACACCAGGCCGGAGCCAGTGTTGAAAAGGCCCTGGCTCTGGTTGAGGCTAATCTGACTTCCTTAGGGACCGGGGCCTCTAGGGTGTTACTATTTATAGACCTCAAGGTCCTCCGTGGGGCATACCGGTTCGACTTCCAAAATGTTTGGGAACCAAATCACAGCTTCTGATTGGCTACAGGAAGCTCCTGAAGCCAATCGGAAGCTACAGAAGTCGCATCAGACATTTGGGTTCCAAAAAACATTCAAAAACCAGAACAATCACTTCCAGTTTCCAATCGTTCAGACTCCCAAGCTGTTTGAAAACCAAGGTACAACTGTAGTGGACAATTTTGCCAAGCCCTGTTTTAAATCCTCCCCAGCTTTGACTCTTTCCTTGCTCCCCCCCTCTGCCCCGTCGTACGGCTCACCTGCCCACTGTTAGCCAGGTCATCCACAGAGAGGGTGGGATCCAGCCGCAGCGACAGCCCAAAGTCACAGAGGCAGCAGGTCAAATCGTTCTTCACCAGGATATTGGAGCTCTTGAGGTCTCTGTGAACAATGGGCGTCTTGGGTCGGCCGCAAGGTGTGTGATCGCTGTGAAGATGGGCGATCCCTCGGGCCAAAGACCCGCCTAGTTTCCAGAGGTCCTCCCAGCTAATGATGTGCTTTATAAGGTACTCCTGCAAATTCCCCCTCGCGTGGAAGGCAGTGATCAGCCAGTACTGTTTGCCTACATCCGTCTTGCGCTCCTCGGCCGTGAGGAACTGCAGGATATTTTCGTGCTTCAGGTTTATGTCGGAGAAGATGTCCTTCTCCGTCTTCCAGGAGACGTACTCTTCGTAGGAGAAGATCTTGACCGCCACGGTTTCAAACTGCTCTGATGTGTTCTGTTTCAGTTTAGCCTTGTAGACTTCAGCGAAGCGTCCTTTCCCCACCAGAGTGTCCAGCTCAATGGGCAGGAGCTCAGTATTGTGGTTGATGTTATTGGCGCAAGTGGAGCTGATGTCAGAGCAGTCGTCGTCCATCATGATGGCGCAAACATCGCTGCAGTCTTTATGCTTCCTGGACTTCACGTTCTTCTCCCATGCCTTATTCAGCTTCCTCCTTCTCTGGATACGGTAGCAGTAAAAGATAAGGATCACGGCTTTGGCAATCACCAGCAGCGGGACGAGGCTTATCAGCGCAACTTTGGAAATCACACTGATCACGTCTTCGTCTGGTATTTCAGTGATATCTGGTAGAATGAGATAAATAATATTGCTGAAGCGTTGATAAAAGATGCTACGGCAATAGAGGCATTTTACTGTAGTTTACTTTAACCTACAACGGGAATCTGCAAAAACTTCGCAATTCTACAAACCCCAAAGAGGGTCAAACTTCTGTTTCTCAGGCATCATTCAACGGTGCCACTCAAATCCCACTGAATACATACCAAATGGGCTCCTCTGTATATACAGTGGCAAAAACCAAACAAACCACCAGTTCAGGCAATGCTGTTGTTATTTTTTCTCCTCTATTTGGGTAAAAATAGATTTGGGCAAAACAAGGTAAAGGTAAAGGGACCCCTGACCATTAGGTCCAGTCGTGGCCGACTCTGGGGTTACAGCACTCATCTCGCTTTATTGGCCGAGGGAGCTGGCGTACAACTTCGGGGTCACATGGCCAGCATGACTAAGCCGCTTCTGGCGAACCAGAGCAGTGCATGGAAACGCCATTTACCTTCCCACCGGAGTGGTACCTATTTATCTACTTGCACTTGATGTGCTTTCGAACTGCTAGGTTGGCAGGAGCAGGGACCGAACAACAGGAGCTCACCCCATCACGGGGATTCAAACCGCCGACCTTCTGATCAGCAAGTCCTAGGCTCTGTGGTTTAACCCACAGCGTCACCCGCATCCCGGGCAAAACAAAGGGGAGGGCAATTTTTGCTTACTTGAGAATTTAGTGTGCTTACACTAACATATATGCTGAATGTGGGTCTGGACCAACTTCTCACTGCCGCAAGCGTGGCGAAAAGTGATTCTAGCCAGAACCTGTACAGAGATTGTAATTCCTTGTCGCTATCGGTATGTGACAGTATTTAGAGAAAGAGGAAGCTGTCACAGAAAGACTTTGTTTCGTAAGCCCCTTTTTAAAAAATAACAATAAAAAGCTTTAAGAAGTTTAGTCTAGACTAAAGGATGTGTCATCACTATTGTTATGACCAAGTTAGTTTAGCAAAGCAAGATGTATACTTTGAGATTATGGTGTGTGTGTGTGTGCAAAACTCTCTCAACAGCTGAAAATCTAGTCTGAGTAAGAGGCACAATGGAACTTTCAACCACAGTGGAATGAGCGGCTTGTGTCATCACACACTTGCGTTTTCTATCTAGCAATTCAGTTGGCAGCAGAAATTTCAACTATTTTGAGGGTGGGGGAGCCAAAATGTTTAGGGGAATACCGCAGAGGCATTTGACTATTTTATTTTATTAAAATACTCAACGTTTTCTTCAAGTAAACTAAAATGTTATCAAGTCAAGAGAGGAGATGCTGAAACAAACACACACACACACACACACACACACAAACGAGAGTAAAAGCCTTTAAAATAATAATAATAATAATAATAATAATAATAATAATAATAATAATAATAATAACAAATCAGCAGTTTCCTACAAGATGACACAAGTTAAGTGAAAGAAAATTAATGAAGATTCAAACTAGGACTGAACTACATGTTACATGATTTTTTTAAAAAAACAAACCCATAGCCTGGCACACCCCCTATTTTTGTACAAGAAAAACTGCTTGGAGGATGGTTATTTGAAGCAAAAAAGAAAAGAAAAGAAAAGAAAAGAAAAGAAAAGGGGGTGTTTAACACTTCCCTCCTCTTGCTGGAATTGTCTGAAATTAAAGAAAGATTTGCAGTCCCTGGGATGATGGGTTCAGCATGGACAAACACTTACTGGGGTTTTTTCCTGGCCTATTTAATGTCACCCGAAATGTATGACTACTCCACATTTAGTGGCTTAGCAAAAATATTCAACCGCTTTAAATGGGGTCTCAAATGGAAAGCTTCATTCATCTCAACTGGGCTTCACGGGATTTCAGCATGCCATCTGCTGGAGAACTGTCCACTCGGTCTTTTATGAACCACTTTCATGGCATTTGCCAAGCAGCAGATACACCACAATACACACTTAGCTTGCTGCATGTAGCCCAGGAACTGTTTTGTCCTCTAGGCTGAATTCTGGACATCACATTGGGATTGTGGGAGAGAAGGGGCATTTGTTGCCAGCTCTGTGTACTCCCATTGCCCCATGATGGCTGACCCTGCTTCTTTGCACAGAATAATACACCGGAATTTGCCACTAATGAATCATTTTAAGCAGCGAGTCACAAAACAAGCAAAGTCCAGATTCATCTCTAAATAGCTCCTGTGAATGCCTGTCACTTTAAGAGAGGAAAGATATCATACAGGAAGTGAGGACTAGCGGTGGAAAAGGGACAGAAAGCAGCAAGCAAAGAGAAAGAGGGAAAACTACAGACGTTTGTGATTGAAACAACTAAGCAGTTTTCTTGAGCAACAGAATAACCTGTCCTGCTTTGAAGATCTTTAGGGCTACTTGGTTAATGATGCATTGCCTTGGCGATGGCCTTTTAAAAAGGAAATTATTGGCTCTAAGCCAGCTTTTAAGTCTGCTGCTTGACTGGTTTACATACATACAGTGGTACCTCAGGTTAAATACTTAATTTGTTCCGGAGGTCCGTACTTAACCTGAAACTGTTCTTAACCTGAAGCACCACTTTAGCTAATGGGGTCTCCCACTGCTGCCGCGCTGCCAGAGCACGATTTCTGTTCTCAACCTGAAGTAAAGTTCTTAACCTGAGGTACTATTTCTGGGTTAGCGGAGTCTGTAACCTGAAGCGTATGTAACCTGAAGCGTATGTAACCCGAGGTACCACTGTACAAGCATAATTTTATTTGTATGATGCCTTTCCATGGTTTAAAACCATGCTCAAGGTGGCTTTCAACGTGAAAAAAATTGCACAAAGATGCAAACGTAACAAAAGTAGTCATAAAAAATAAATAAATGGAACATTGAAATGTATGCAACCAAATCAAACCATTTCCACATGGATCACAATAAGGTCTAAAACAAAGATACAAAAATTTAGGACCACAAACAGCAACAAAATCCCTAAAGAAAAGCCAAGAGTCTGTTCAGCAGCCTCAGCTCATGTAGCTGGAGTCAGTCAGGACCCCTCCCTCCCAGGCCAGGTGGGAAAAGGCCTGCAAGGCAGGGAGCAGGTCTTCCAGGGCTCAAACCCTTGATTTAGGACACAGGAGGGGAAGCTCTCTGCCCTGGGTCTAACCAGGCATATGACTTTGGCTTGCAAGGCCATTTGGAGCAAGCCATGCCACCCAGTATAAGCTAAACAAGCTATAGCTTAGTGCCCCCCAAAAAATTAAAGGGAAAAAACCTGGATGTACATTTCCAAAACATAAGATAAGTTCAACAATTACTTTGATAAAATACATATTTTGTTACGTGCAAATGGCTTTAGATACATATTAGGTCCATAAATAACCATATAGCATATATTCAACAGAAAAAACAGTGACAATTTGTTGTTGACAAAGGACAGCTGGATATATAAAGAGCCCCATTGCCTTCAGTAGCTTAGGGCATTGGTAGGCAAACTAAGGCCCGGGGGCTGGATCCGGACCAATCACCTTCTCAATCCGGCCCACGGACAGTCTGGGAATCAGCGTGTTTTTACATGAGTAGAATGTGTCCTTTTATTTAAAGTGCATCTCTGGGTTATTTGTGGGGCCTGCCTGGTGTTTTTACATAAGTAGAATGTGTGCTTTTATTTAAAATGCATCTCTGGGCTATTTGTGGGGCATAGGAATTCATTCATTTCTGCCCCCAAAGAATATAGTCCGGCCCCCCCACAAGTTCTGAGGGACAGTGGACCGGCCCCCTGCTGAAAAAGTTTGCTGACCCCTGGCATAAGGCCTCATCAAACCGAAATCCGGCCCTGACACCACCTGTCAAGTTATCTGACGTCTGGCACAGAAATCTGGTATCTTCCATCTAAGCACTAATTGTCGATATTAGAGATCTCTCATCTTTGTTTTTAGCATTAAGAACCCTAGTGCTACGCTCAGAGATAAGCCCCCGCCTGCTCTTTAAAAGGCAGCAAGCAGAGAGGCTTATCTTGGATACAAGTCTCGGCTGCTGGCTTTTACCGAAAAACCACAGGCAGGCTGAAATCGGAATCATCTGTCAAAAATGGCCCACAGAGGGTGGGTTAGTACTAGATCTGGCCTTTAGGCTGAAAAAGACTCCCTAGCCATACTTAAGGATATGGAGTTAGATCCAGACTTTGGCTGCAATCCTAAATCAACGTATATGGGACTTTCTTCACTGAATTTAACAGGTGGCAGCCTTATTCATACACAGAGTAGACTCATTGAAATCAAAGGGACTTGAGTTAAGGTTCATTCATGCTTCTGTTCACTTCGCCACTTTCCCCCAAGAAAACCCATGGTTTAGTGCTGAACAGGAAGAAACAGAAATCAGATTCTCTGCCGATAGCTATTTGTTCCGATTTAGTACTAAAGAGCGAGTTTTCTGGGGGAAAGCAGTGGGGGCAAAACTGCCCAGACCAGAGCCTAGAAAGCACGGGACAAGCAGAAAACAGTTCGGATCCATGCTTTGAAAGAACAAGACAAGTAGAAGTGTGGATAAGCTCAGAGTCTAATGAAGTATGATGGAATCTGGATCAAAGCCATTGTTTCTAGTTAACAGTTGCTGGGAATCCCAAATGGGGACTCAGGTCCTTCTTGCATGGCCCAAGCTCCCCTAGCTCCCCCCAAAATAAATACACAAACACAAGTATATTGGGTTAATGGGATAAATAAGGCCACAACTTTATTGGTTAAAGATGTGAGCGGTTTGGCTTAGGCAATGGGTTGAAGCAAGACTATATCCTGACTCCTGTCTGACTGCAGGAACTCTCTTAAGGGTCAATCATCAGAAGGGGGATCCCTATGATGTACATCAATTGAGCACCCCCAGGGTCACTGTTGGGGTCATGGCATGGCCCTAGCCCACGCCCAGGCTTCGGGCAGGAACCACACCCCCAGATCCCTTTAACGGGATACGCTTAACATGGAGGGGCAGGCGAAGGAAAAACCTCACCTCCCATAATAACGCTTACCCAATGCCTAACCACCAATCGAGCCAAAGGCTCACCACCAACACACTCGCACCTGCAACCAACACTTAATGCCCTCCATGATATTGGCCAGCCAAAAATCAGTGCCCATGTCCAAAAGGTGAACGCCATTGTTACGAAACAGGGCCTCCTGGTCAAACGTGATGGCAAGGTGCCGGGAGACATGGGTTTTTGTCATTATCACACACCACTTCCAACATTGTTCCTTATGTAATCTCCTGTCTGTGATCTTCCCACTTTGGTATAGCAATTGCCCCTGACCAGGGGGTAGGCAACTTAAGGCCCAGGGGCCAGATGCGGCCCAATCGCCTTCTCAATCCAGCCCATGGACGGTCTGGGAATCAGCGTGTTTTTACATGACTATTTGAAATGCATCTCTGGGTTATTTGTGGGGCCTGCCTGGTGTTTTTACATGAGTAGAATGTCTGCTTTTATTTAAAATGCATCTCTGGGTTATTTGTGGGGCATAGGAATTCATTCATTATTTTCCCAAAAAAATGTAGTCTGGCCCCCCACAAGGTCTGAGGGATGGTGGACTGGCCCATGGCCGAAAAAGGTTGCTGACCCCTGCCCTTGACCCTCCAACACAGTCCAGCAGCAAAGGAAGCATTCCTCCCAAAAAGTGGTGGTAGTAAAAAATCTCTCATCTCCCCCACCCTCCAATATGCAAAGCTGAAACAGTAATGCAAGTCATTCTTAATCACATTAAGTATGCCTATGCAAATGACATGGTGTCCAGAATTCAAGCCCAAGCCACTTAAATCATGTACTTTTGTTTAAATAACAAAATTCTCTTTTTCGACAGCTTTAGATGGATGTAACTGAACATCAGGTGAGAAGGCGGGGAAACGATGGAACAAAAATAGCTCTGTTAGTCTTCAATTCAGGTGTTGTACAAAGACAGCCATCACACTTGCCTGTTCCGACTCTCAATGTGCTGCAAACTGGAATGTGTTTGAAAAGCTTACTAGGCAAGTATATTTAGAAACTGTAGCCTCAGTGTCAGCATTGCACTACGGATCCTCTTGCTTCTGGGGTTTTTGTGGGGTTTAGGGTAGGGGCTGCCCCTAGAGGCAGGGAATCTTGGGGATAGTGGATCATACTGGTACTCTGATAATAACTGTACACTCGTGGACTATTATAACAGATGGACCTATTGTGGCATAGTATAAACCAGTTGCAAGCAGATGTTACAACTGCAACAGATTATTAAAGTATCCAAGGCTGTTTCGTTGAGTGCTGATAAATTATTAAGAAACAAGACAATATATATAAAATGTATCCTCTAACTTGTATAACTAGTATCCTTCAACTTGTATACGTTTAGCATTATCTGCTTGCTAATAATTTTCAGGAACAAATCGATCACTCTAGACTGGCTACATTTCCCCAGATGATACACATTAACCTCCATTATTATATTCACCTCTGGTTTGATTCTGCGTAAATTCCCAAAATTACTTTTTTGCCAGTGTTAGTTAGATCCGCCTGCAATTATTGAAATCTCTTCTGTGACAACTCTGCAGTGTTAAAGACTTTTGTCTTAGCAGTGCAAATTCTATCACGTGCGTCAGCCAGGGCAAGATTATTTCATTTTATAGAATTCAGTACCAAGGTTGGCAAAGCTCGCTTTTTGGAGGATGAGAGTTATCCTCATAAATGAGATTCCTCTTCCCACTCTCCCATTTCAGTATTTTGAAAAACGAAAAACAAAGCACAGAGGTACATTAGATGACCTGATCCACCAAAGTCCTTCTTATGGGGCGTGCATTTGATAATTTATTAAGAAAATGTATACATCGCTTTAACATTTTTGGTAGAGTCCCCCAATCCTTACCATTTGTAGAAACTTAAAAAAATCAGAATACAATACAAACAAATAAAATAATACGAATAAAGATCAGAATGCAATAAATGCTTTGCTACAATTCCATAAATTCAAATGGCGCCTAAGGAGGAGAGCACCCTTAATCATCCAAATAGGCCTAGGAGAACAACTGGGTTTTTAGAAGACATTTGGAGCCTCAGAAAGAGCTTCCTGGATTTATTTTGGGAGAGTATTCCAGAGAGATAGCACTGCAGCTGAAAAGGCCTATTTCCAGGGTGTTTCCAAACATGGCGATCTACGGGCCACCACATGGCTAGCAGGGTCCCTTCTGATTATGGTAAACGTCAGTCTGACCTACAGCTACATACTATTGAGGATGTTTTAATGCCATTGGTGCAAAGCTTATAAACAGAACCCAGAACTATATAAAACAAACACACAAAATGAGCAGACTTGTTGTACAAGTAACAGGCTACAACCCTTTTAATGCTTGAGGTTTAACGTGGTACTTCTTGGAATGACGTTAAGTGAATTAATAGTGTAAATTCCAGCTCTAAAGGAAATTACACTGCGCTTACGATCCATCCTTAAAAATAATCAAGAGCAAAGTTTCCCAAGTTCCCAACAGCCAAGGCACACTTTTTTATTTGAATTAAAACTGATGATACAATTCAGAGCAAAAATGAATAATGTTTACTTTGGGAGGTGTAAAGGCAAGTGCCACCCACGTTCCAAGGGGTCATGGCCTGTTTTCCAGCAGAAACTGTCGATGTTGGATATATCCTGTATCCCTTGGAAGTGGGCGGCATCTTGTAGGATACAGCCATAATGACTAGCAACCATTCATAGTCCTGTTCTCCATTATGGTTTAGTGACCATCAATCCTAATGGCCCACAGGAAGATACAGTTGATGATAGCTCAGCCCACCTTCCAAAATATAACAAACACCATATTTTTCTGCGTATAAGACGGTGTTTTTTTATTATTAAAAAAATGTTGAAAATCGGGGGTCGTCTTACAGAAGGATAGTGCAGAGGGGGGATGAGCAATTGGTGGCAGCCAATGGCAGCCACGAGCAGGACATTGTAACCGGTGATTGGGCAGGTGATTGGTGGCTGTGGCAAGACCTGCTGGTAATTGGCTGCTGCTGCAGTAATTGGGCAGACGATTGGTGGCTTTGTTGAGACGTGCGATTGGCAGCGGCGGCCAGGAGGGTGAGTGATTGTCAGTAACCCCCCCCCCAAAAAAAGAGCTCAATAACTCTGGGCAACCCCCGCCTTTCCTTAATTTGGAGTCCCCAAAAATAGGGGTCATCTTATACACAGGGGTGTGTTACACATGGAAAAAATATGGTATTCAATTGGCAATTTGGCAGTTTATTGTGCCCCCCTCATTTGTCACTGTCTGTTTTGCCAGGACACCACCTTTCTCAAACATCATATACCTCTCTGTTATTTGAGGCATTACTCAGTCTAGAATTCTTGTGCATGAATAGGCACATGAATGCATTGATGTGCTCTGGATATTCCAATCCTCTCCGCTCATTAACACTTACACGGCAAGGTTAAACTGAAATCTAAGGGTGGCCTCATAAGCAAGCTACAGTGCTAAGTTCGTACACAGGAAATTATTTAAATTCCTTTCCTATTGCCCCTTGCTTGTGAAATGTTTCCCCTGCTTTGTACCTTCCCATACTCCTTTCGAGCATCTAAAGCCTTAGTAGTTCACCTTAGTTGTTTCTGAAGCTTACATAATCCCATAAATGGGTGGGAGAGGGGAGATCACGTCGCTCCAAGAACAAACTGTGTTCTGCAGAATCACAGTAAATCAATACACCGGCAATGATTTGTTTAGCCAAATTGCCCGACAACTACAAATGACGAACATTTGGGCAAATTATGTTTAGCGTGTAGGCAATTTGCATGACAATCCAACACACTGTTTTAAAAAAGTAATTTTTCCGGCTCAGCTGAGGTGCCTGTAAAGTCAGTTTCTAAGCAACGCTCCTGACAGGTTAAGACTTCAAACTAAGCTACGTGTTCAGAGAAGTCACAAGAGAAGGTAGGCCCTTCTCAAGAGGGAAGCAATTCAGAGAGATGATGGGAAATCACATGTCTGAATGCTCAGCACCTCACCCTGCCAGAAATATACAGAAAATGAAGAAATAAGCTAAGGAGGCTAGGGAACTATTCCCCAACACGCTTTTTGACATGCTGCCCACATTTGTAATGTAACGGTAAACCACTGCTTGCAACAGGACAGGGGAGAAACAGAAGTTAGTGACTCAGCAGTGCACACCAGCTACGGATAAACCACAAGAAGCCGTGTGAATGCAGCCAGGGGAGCAGTCCCCATTCATTGTGAACCGGTTAGGTTTTAAAGAGACTTGATTTTTTAATAGGCTTTGGTTATGCAGAAATGCAAATATATATATTTGCAGCAGAGGCGTGATGCTTCTGCACATGTGCAGTTTAGCCCTTCTGCACATGCACACGGGGCATGGTTTAGGGCTTCTACGCATGTATGCGCAGCAAAACCCAGGAAAATACTTCCAGGTTTTTTGAATACGTATCCTGAAGGATATATAACTGGAGGAGAACACAACTAGAGATACCACGGTACAGGGATTGAACATGCAACCTTCACATTATCAGCACCATGCTCTAACCAACCGAGCTATCCAGCTGGGAATTCTTTCTTTCGGCATGCCACATAGAATCTCACACCTTAATTTCTACTTTTTTGCTGCTCCCCCGTCCCCATTTTGGAAAGAAATGTTCTCTCTTAGCCTTTCCTTCCAAAATCGGGACGTTTCCTTGAAAAGAGTTATATAAAGAGCTACTAAAAGCACTTTGGCATTATACTTTGCTTTTGAAGGCAAAGTTTTCCACTGTAATACCACCGCGCTCAAAGTTCCAGTTTGTGCAGGTCGTCTGCCAGACTGACACAATTTGGTTTGGCAAAGGAAGCCCATAACCTAAACCAACAGATACCACTCAGTCTCAAATCTGTTTCCCCATGAAAGTCCCTCACCACCACTCCACATCTCTGTATAACATTTAACAACATGGGATTGTGCAAGCTTAAAAGAGCATCAAACTGACTCACAGAGTGTGGTTAAAAGTTGCCTTTATCAAAATGAATCACATCCATTTCAGCACATGCCGAGTTCCCATTTTCCCGCCCACCCAAAAAGTGTCAGTTTAAAAATAAAAATATACGAGACATGCAGTCTTTAGATTTAATTCTACCCATTGCAAATATTTTCAAATGTCAAGTTTCTTGGGGGCTCTCAATAACTACTATTACTAACAATCGTATTTAAACATGGAGAAATGTGCCTTTAGAGAGACTGGGGTTAGAAATCTCAGCTTCCACAAGATTAAGGATGGCAGTTCCTTTGTAACTCACCTGTTGTTAGGAGTTATTTAATTAAAAAGGAGTGCCTAGTGTCTTTGAGAAATCAGAACCTGTTTCTGCACTCATGATTTTTTGTCTCTTCGCAACAAACATACACACCTTTCTCCTTATTTAGACATAAGCAAGCGTTTCAGTACATCTTTAACTGTTTGGCATTTCAAGCTGATAGTAAGCTTTTAAGGAAAACAAAACAGTGGTACCTTGGTTCTTGAATGGCTTATTTGTCAAACAAATCGGCTCCCAAATGCCACAAACCCAGAAGCAGGTGTTTCAGTTTGCGCACGCTTTTCAGAAGCTGAACGTCCAGCGCGGCTTCCGATTGGCTGCAGGACACTCCTACAGCCAACTGGAAGCCTTGCCTTGGTTTCTGAATGGTTTTGGGAGTCGAACGGACTCCCTAAATGGATTAAGTTCGAGAACAAAGGTACCACTGTACACTTATATATACACATACAGTGGTACCTCGGGTTAAGTACTTAATTCGTTCCGGAGGTCCGTTCTCAACCTGAAACTGTTCTTAACCTGAAGCACCACTTTAGCTAATGGGGCCTCCTGCTGCTGCTGCCGCCGCGCCGCCAGAGCACGATTTCTGTTCTCATCATGAAGCAAAGTTCTTAACCCGAGGTACTATTTCTGGGTTAGCAGAGTCTGTAACCTGAAGCGTCTGTAACCTGAAGTGTATGTAACCTGAGGTACCACTGTACACACAAACAGTTGGGGGAGGAGAGAAGCTGGGGCAAAATCCCCAACCAAACAAAATGCTTTCAAAGACCATTCACATGAGGGCAACTCACTTTGCTGGTATTGACAAACCAGTAGTTGTTTAAATCCAGCTCTCGTCAGACCCAGCCAACATGGTCAGGGGTGATGGATGTTGCAATCCAACATCTGGGATGGGTGCCCTACCTCAGCTATAGAGAAAATGCATGGCCCAGTCTTATCTGAATTAAATACAGCAGAAAGTCTATGCAGGGAAATGCACACCCCACTATAGCAGCAAGAGCACACATGCACAAGACAAGAGCCACATGAAGGGTACATCTGGATGACAGTCCAAAAGACAAAATTATTACAGGCTATTATCCAGTTGTCTGGGGGAGCAGAGGACCAGCTGGCCACAATGTTCTGCTCAGAGTTAAACACAGACAGGAAACCGCATGTCTGATACTGTAAAAATCGTTTGTCTTCCTGCCATGGCTAACCAGGCAAGCAACCCAAAGGGGCTGTTTCCATTTAAGAGGAACACTAATCCACAACAATAAAAGGGGGATGACAACGTGCCTGTTGTCTTATGGAGGGAGTGCAAGTGCTGCAAAAGGAAGTTTGGGATTTCATCTGAGCACGCTCTTAAGTAGCCAAGCTCTGCTCTGGAGGCACAAACACCCTGCGCTAAATCTGGAGAGGCTCGCTTGAATACTTCCTAGAGGAACGTTCCCGATAACATCCCAAACACCAGCCGTTGAAGGCAGCACCAAAGCTCAAAACGTCTCGAGGCTAGAGCTGGAGGGCAGAACAAGGTATATTAGTTTGGGGGCGGAAAGAAACAGGTTTGCCTTTTTGCTGGGAGGAGAGAGAAAAGGGAGAAAGAGAACCAGAGCATGAAGAAGAAGAAGAAGAAGAAGAAGAAGAAGAAGAAGAAGAAGAAGAAGAAGAGGAGGAGGAGGAGGAGTAGTAGTTTGGATTTGATATCCCACCTTATCACTACCCGAAGGAGTCTCAAAGCG
Organism: Podarcis liolepis; assembly: GCF_965112155.1. Lineage (NCBI taxonomy): Eukaryota > Metazoa > Chordata > Lepidosauria > Squamata > Lacertidae > Podarcis > Podarcis liolepis. Next base: position 44,114,171 of record NC_139563.1, on the reverse strand, counting down.
GTTAACATTCTCCTTTCCCTTCCTCCCCCACAACAAACACTCTGTGAGGTGAGTGGGGCTGAGAGACTTTGAAGAAGTGTGACTGGCCCAAGGTCACCCAGCAGCTGCATGTGGAGGAGCGGAGACGCGAACCCAGTTCCCCAGATTACGAGTCCACTGCTCTTAACCACTACAGCACACTGGCTCTCACGCAGAAGTAGGTGATATGGAATACGGCAGGGTGGTATCTGGTTTTCAACAACGTGATATATCACCCAACTAAACATTGCAATATATCACAATGTCTGAAATAAGGATGGAGGCATGTAGAGGCATTGGCTGGCTTCACGGTTTCCCCCACATTGTGATTTCTGCATAGTGCGCACACACTAATAATAATAATAATAATAATAATAATAATAATAATAATAATTTATTTATATCCCGCCCTCCCCAGCCGAAGCTGGGCTCAGGGCGCCTAACAACAATAAATCATGATTTGTGATATATTGCCAGGTCAAAAATTATGAAACCGATATCACCATATGGACTTCAAACCAGCAATGGACAATATATCACCCAGCCCTAGTAAGGAAGATCTCCTGGAATTGCCAGCCAAACTACAGAATACTGCTATTTCCCCCTGAACATTACATATCCAGGATGAAGACTGCCCTGGTGTTGGAAAGGCTGGTCAATTCTAATTCATCTTGGGCCATTTCTGGATGACTACCAAACCTAAGCACCCTCAAACCAACCCCTCCGTCCCAATTAAATGTAAAGCCACCGCTTTTCCTGCTCAGTTAACATCTGTTGAGTTAGGGACTGCACTCTAAACCAGGGGCAGGCAACCTAAGGCCCATGGGCCGGATGCGGCCCAATCACCTTCTCAATCCGGCCCACGGACGGTCCGGGAATCAGCGTGTTTTTACATGAGTAGAATGTGTCCTTTTATTTAAAATGCATCCCTGGGTTATTTGTGGGGCATAGGAATTCATTCATCCCCCCCCCCAAAAAAAATATAGTCCGGTCCACCACATGGTCTGAGGGACGGTGGACCAGCCCACAGCTGAAAAAGGTTGCTGACCCCTGCTCTAAACACATTAGTTGGTTCTCTCCTTGTGGGTTTGTGTAGAAAAATGTTGCAGGATTGAGCGTTTGAGACACTTTCCTAGAGTATCAGTCTTTTAATGGTAGAGGTGCATTAGATCAGCGTTTCCCAACCTTGGGCCTGCAGCTGTTTTCGAACTACAATTCCCATCATCCCTGACCACTGGTCTTGCTAGCTAGGGATGATGGGAGTTGTAGTCCAAAAACAGCTGGAGGCCCAAGGTTGGGAAATGCTGCATTAGATGATTGATTGACTAAAGTCTTTCCAGGAAGCAATGTAGGTTATCCTTTTCAGAGCAACAGGCACTACTCCAAGGGAGTTTTGCAAAACACAACAGCCTTACTAGAAATGAGAACACAGCTTTCGGCATGTTTCTGGGGCAAATTTTGCAAGCACCGAGACAGGAAATAACTCCAACAAGTGGACTGTACCCGGTTTGTGTAGTTTAAGCAGAAAACAAGTACGATCTGACTAATCTGTAAGAAGCCAGCCAAAATCTACAAGGGTGTGTTGGTTGGCTTTGGAATGCAGATCCCATAGCACTGACATATGATTAAAATTACTATTAGTCAAGTGAAACAGAGATGACTCACAGCAATAAGCACAGCCGGACTATGTGTTTCATAATTTGTTACACATTAGAAGCTATCAGTCTCTGCTGCACATATGAAAAGGAAGTGTGAGCATCTGACATGCTCTACACACAGCATACACAATAAACAGATGTAGAGAACATGCCACAAATTTCAGCAACAAGCTCAACCCAGGGAGAAAGCAAAAACAACAACTGAGGCTTACTGCAGGGATACATGGGTAGTACAATTCCCAATCCATCTGGGAGAAAATAGGAGTGGCACTGATCCCACCCCTGCTAAAGAAGTAAGAAGAATGTACATTACATTTGGGGCACTGTTATGTACTGAAGTTCTCACCCTGGACAGCAGGGGGAGACTGCAGATAGTTCAGGTCCACATATGCAAATAAGGGATCGAAAGTGACGTTCAGTGATTGGATAGTTACAGAAAGTTGTTACAGTTACGTTGTACTGGAGCTCTATCTAAGCAGGCTGGCTGAACCCTTCAGTTCAGTTCTGTTCTGGCCTGTGAATAAACAAGAGCTGTTTGAAGAATCGCTGTGTCGTCTGATATGTTCACCCACAACTTAACAGGCACCATCAGTGAAGAGATGCTGTTTGGCTCGTCAAAGCACTGCTTGTGTGTCTCCAGTTGAGAGCTTATCCATTTAGAATTTAATTGCTTCTCCCCCACCCCTCTCAAAATGCTTAAGGCAATGTGCAAAAATAACACAAGTTACAAATAAAATAAAATCACCACTCATCATTCATCATTAAAGCCAATGGAAAGCATTCAACTCCATTTTGGGGTTATCACAATTATTAGTGCAGGCATAGGCAAACTCGGCCCTCCAGGTGTTTTGAAACTACAATTCCCATCATCCCTGACCACTAGTCCTGTTAGCTAGGGATGATGGGAGTTGTAGTCTCAAAACATCTGGAGGGCCAAGTTTGCCTATGTCTGGCTTAGTGCTACCACAAAGGGTGGTGCCATCTCCAAATCCATTCTGGAGGATTGGGGGAAAACCTAGAACAGATTTAGGGAGTGCACAGGGGCAGCAGAGGGAGAGATTACTCTGTCAGTGCATGGAATTTCCCTTGCACAGCAGAACAATCTGTGTAGTGCTACATTTAATACAACCCAACATCATAAGGTAAAGGAAAAGGGACCCCTGACCATTAGGTCCAGTTGTGGCCGACTCTGGGGTTGCGGAGCTCATCTCGCTTTATTGGCCAAGGGAGCCGGCGTTTGTCCGCAGACAGCTTCCGGGTCATGTGGTCAGCATGACTAAGCCACTATCTACTTGCACTTTGACGTGCTTTCAAACTGCTAGGTTGGCAGGAGCAGGGACCGAGCAACGGGAGCTCACCCCGTCGTGGGGATTCGAACCACCGACCTTCTGATCAGCAAGCCCTAGGCTCAGTGGTTTAGACCACAGCGCCACCTGCGTCCCACAACCCAACATCATAAAAACTACTAAAAAGCACCAACATACAGCAGTGGCAACAGTTACACCTAGTTAGTTAGCTCTGAGGGTTAATACTGCATTTCAGGCTGCATAGCTCAGATGGTAGAGCACAAGGCTCTTAATCTCAGGGTCATGGGTTTGAGCCCCAGGGTGGGCAAAAATTCCCGAATTGTGAGGGGTTGGACTAGATGACCCTCATGGTCCCTTCCAACTCGACAATTCTATGACTCTCATCAGAGGTCCTCTGTGTCTCACCACCACTACTGCAGTGCCACCATGAAGGCGGCCAACAAAGCCACGCAAAGGTGTTGCAAAATTCCTGTTTAATTCCCATACATTTCTATAAAGTACCTTCCAGGTGGTTTTCTTCTACAGAGATGGGAAAACAGAGACGTGAATGAAATCATTAAAGTCGGCTACTAGCACATTATCTGCCTGACTGCCCTGCCAGCACCGAGATAATGCACTTCATTAAATAAGGCAGACAAGATAAAAAAATGCAAGTTTAAAAAATTTTTGCAGACAAGATCAAAGCCAAAGCCTCCCTCAGTTACTCTCATCAAGTGTCTTTACCGGCTATGTAAAGATACGGGTTTACAAAATGTGAAGGAGTAAAGTTATAAAACACCACATAAGCCTGGCAATCCTCTGTTGTGGTTTTGTGCTGTTCAGAGGTACTGCAAGAATTTATCAGCCTACCTAATAATAAAAGTGGATGACCAAAAAACTGCATCGATCTTGACTTGAGATAAGTTTTTGTTTACCTCACATTTCCTCCCTGGACCTCCACTTCGTACTCTCTGCTAATCCATTTATAGCGTTATGATTCACCCTTACTGAGCAGGCAAACTGCCTTGGCTTTATTCATTTCACAAAATCTATATACCGCTGGATTGTTTAAGAAAACACACCCTCAAAGTGGTTTAGAAATATAATAGAACGATAAAATTATTAGCAATTTCGGCTTGGCATTGACATCTCGTTCCTTATCTTCTGTAGGTGGGGAACCTGCAGCCTGCGGGCCAAATTTGGCCCAACGGGGCTCCTAATCTGGCCTATGAGGCCGTTCTATGCAAGTCATTCCCGGTAGTCCCACACCGGATGCGACGTCAGGGACTCACACGGCTACAAAGCACGACTGAGGAGGCCGGCGCACGTGATGTGCTCACGTCATGTACACAAGCCACGCGGAGTGCAACACGTCGCATGGCATGTGGTGCCCACATCACACAGCATGCATGCGTGACACTAACACTACAGATCTTGAAGTGACAAAATAGCTCCTCTAGTCTGATTCCTACTGACCTTTTCTGCTGTGACAAAGGTTAGGATGTTTCACAACAGGAAATTCTATTATGAGAGGATATCCTAAAAAGAACAACACCCCCACGCCACACCCGACAGCGTAACAGGAAGGGGGTAAGTGGAGGAAAGCAAATTAAAAGAGCAATGGATATTCAAAACGAAACCTTTATACACACACACATAAACGCTTACCTGAAAAAATAAGTTCGTTGTTGCATTCTTCCTCTTTGCAGGAGCACATGAACAGCAAACCACCATCTCCCTTCATCTCTTTCATTATACATTTATCCGAATTGTAGTCACTCAAAATGTGCCCATGCAGCTTTTGTGCGGGATTATGACATATTGTTTCCAAGGTTATGTTTTCATCATTCTTCCTCCTGTACAAGAATAGGATTTTTTAAACAACAGCAGCAGCAGCAGCAGCAATAATCAAAACAATGGCAACATGAACCTGAAGGTAGAGGCCTGGCATTCAAGGTAAAGCTAGCCAGTTGTCGAGTCTCATCTAAACTTTGAAAATATCACAGCTACAACTTCTCCGTAACTTATGCTAGGTTAGTTTTGGTGCCGCTGCTTGCGGGCAAATGGTTCGAAAAGCATCTTTCCAGAGTGACAGCGCTATCCTTCACCAGAGTGAACTTAATTCTTTCCAAGATTTGTCAGCATGGAGTTTTGTGCCTGTAAGTCATCTTGGGAACCAATTTGGATGAAAGGTGAGACACAAGGAAGAACAAAAACAAGGAAAACAAAAATGCCCTGCATTCCGCCTGTTCATCGCATAATTCAAGCTTGTACAACATGTGTCCCACTAAGATAAATGCCATGTACTGAGGTCTACGTGATGTTTGCCCTCTCTCTTTCTCTTGCAATCTCAGACAGGTGTTCTAGGGAGCCTTTTGCAAGCACATGTCTAGTGGTTTTGTCCAACATGATGGATCATGGCTGATGTAACCTAGAGATGCAAAAATCCCTAGGGTGTACATCTCAGATGGGTCCAACATCAGCCTGACATATGAAGCTAGCCAACTAGCAACAGGACCACAGTTCAAGGTAACTTGCAGCTGATTTTTAACACAGTGAAAGCCAACTGCCCAATAGGAATACAGAAATTTCAGAGGTGGCAGTCCCTGGGTCTGCACAAATTGTTGCAAAGTTGCTCCAGACACAGGGGGCAACGTTTTATGACCCATGAAATCAACTACTAGTACAACGGAAATGTGTGATTTTGTGATATCATAGGATTCATGCAGGGATGTAAGAAGACATCCCTGTTTCTGTTCTGCTGCAGTTCAGCTTCCAGCAAATCCAGTATTCTCCCCCATCTTGTTGTCCACTGTGGTGGAATTCACGTCCTTAATTATCAGTATACACCAGTCATGCCAATGCAAAGGAAACACAACACAAACTGGAGTGTGTGTGTTGTCAATTATGTATTGTTTGCAGACAGAAAACGGCAGTAGTAAATACCGATCATATTCATTTAACTGATTTCTCTTGCAGAGATGGGACCATTGAGCGAGCATTGGCAATTTCCTCTCCCATTTCCGTTGGAATTCTCTGACATCCCCGGATATAGGTGTTTGCAAGATATAGATGATCATTGTTTCATCTTTCTCCTATTCTTCGGGAAGAATAAACTAACGTAGTTTATTTATAGCATCTAATGTGTCTGCATCTGTGTGTTTGAACTTTCAGTAGGAGGAAGTCTGGCACTCCTCCAACAGTGCCATACCCTAGGACCAAACCTTTCTTCTGAATAAGATAAACAGGCTCTGGAAGAACCAATACCATCTCCAAAGCCTCACCCCTTCCTCCCTACTTCCTATGCAAAGGCGAACACTACAGCAGTGACTAGGCTTTCCCCCATTGGGGCTTCTGCCAGCTACAGAGCATGGCAAAGGCGACAACAAGTGGTTAACTGTATTCTTCATGGGAAGTCAGGAAGGTACCTGGTCTTCAAGTAACTTCCCAATCTGTCTTTCCTCGCAGTGCTGGATTTATGTATAAGCTAAACAAGCTACAGTTTAGGGCCCCACTCTTTTGGGGGCCCAAAAAAAATTAAAAGAGGAAAAAACTGGATGTACATTTCCAAAATATAAGATGAAAAACAAATAAAATAAAACCTACATACATCAATTGTGTTTTGTGTTGTGTAGGCTCCTATGATGTAACTAATGGGCCCCACCTGCTCCCTAAAACATCACTGGTTTGCTCATTTCAATATACAGGGTGCCTACATTCTGCATGGACTGACTGCGTGGCAACATGTGCAAATGGCTTTAGATACCTATGAGGTCCATAAATGACCATATAGCATATATTCCACACAAAAAAACAGCAAAAATTTGTTGTTGACAAAAGGACAGCTGGACATATAAAGGTAAAGGGTACCCTGACCATTAGGTCCAGTCACGGACGACTCTGGGGTTGTGGCGCTCATCTCGCTTTATTGGCCAAGGGAGCTGGCGTACAGCTTCCAGGTCATGTGGCCAGCATGACTAAGCCGCTTCTGGCAAACCAGAGCAGCGCACGGAAATGCCGTTTACCTTCCCGCTGGAGTGGTACCTATTTATCTACTTGCACTTTGACATGCTTTCGAACTGCTAGGTTGGCAGGAGCAGGGACCGAGCAACGGGAGCTCACCCCTTCGCGGGGATTCGAACTGCCGACCTTCTGATTGGCAAAGTCCTAGGCTCAGTGGTTTAACCCACAGTGCCACCCGCGTCCCATAGCTAGACATATAAAGGGCCCCATTACCTTCAGGAGCTTAGGGCCTCATCAAACCTAAATCCGGCCCTGGCTAGAATACAGAATGGTTGGGTGCTGTAACACTGTGATTGGTCTCTTGTTGCAAGTCACAGCACTGACAGGTAACGCTTCTCCAAGCCCCTCTTTTTGTGTACCAGCAGCCATGCACTGGAACTGTCCATTCTCCTTACAAGTTGTAAGGCAGGGTAAAAATCAGATCCAGCAAAATTTGAACTTACATGTGTTTGTGTGCACACACACACACCTCACCACAAATACCCAATAAATCAAAATAAATTGGTATACTGCAGTTTGTTCTTTCTTTTGGTTTGTGAAGGCGGGTTTTCAGGCAGCTTGTATTTTATATATAATTTTGCACAGCTGGATGTGTAACTTTGTTCCAATATTTCCAATGCTGACATTCTATAGCATGATATCAAGGACAGAATTATATATTTTAGAAAGGAATTTAAATATAAAGAAGGATCCGGCACCTTTGAAGAATGACACTACATCGCTGAAACGGTGATTGGTACAGTGCTCATTTTTAATCTTGTATCCATTTGGAAAATTATCATGCTGCCGATCTTTTATATTAGTATAATATAGACGTTGCCAGTATGTATCTTAGTTTGTGCAGATTTTGCACATGTACCAGACATCTTCTTTGACCAGACACAAAGGTAAAAGGTAAAGGACCCCTGGACGGTGAAGTCCAGTCAAAGGCAACTTTGGGGTTGCGGCGCTCATCTTGCTTTCAGGCCGAGGGAGCCGGCATTTGTCTACAGACAGCTTTTCGGGTCATGTGGCCAGCATGACTAAACCACTTCTGGCGCACGGAACACCGTGATGGAAACCAGAGCACACGGAAACGCCATTTACCTTCCCACCACAGCAGTACCTATTTATCTACTCACACTGGTGTGCTTTTGAACCGCTAGGTTGGCAGGAGCTAGGACAGAGCAACAGGAGCTCACCCCGTCATGGGGATTTTGACCTGCTGATCGGCAAGCCCAAGAGGCTCAGTGGTTTAGACCATAGTGCCACCCGCGTCCCTACTAGACACAAACGCAGTGTCAGCAATGTCATCACTTTTATCTATGCAGGACCTGGTAAAGTTTACTACAGTAGTACCTCGGGTTACATATGCTTCAGGTTACATACGCTTCAGGTTACAGACTCCACTAACCCAGAAATAGTACCTCGGGTTAAGAACTTTGCTTCAGGATGTTTTCACAGTGGCCAACAAGATACCCCAATCTCTTTTGAGACAAAGAAAATCAAAAACTTGGCAAGCGTGGCATTTTCGTTAGTACAGTGGTACTTCGGGTTAAGTACTTAATTCATTCCGGAGGTCCGTTCTTAACCTGAAACTGTTCTTAACCTGAAGCACCACTTTAACTAATAGGGCCTCCCGCTGCTGCCGCGCCGCCGGAGCACGATTTCTGTTCTCATCCTGAAGCAAAGTTCTTAACCCGAAGCACTATTTCTGGGTTAGCGGAGTCTGTAACCTGAAGCGTATGTAACCTGAAGCGTATGTAACCCGAGGTACCACTGTACTAGAATGCAAGTATATCCCTACTAATGTTGCACATTCTTATTTTGGAATGAAGAATCACGGGTTAAGGCTATATGCATCTAATGCTTTACTGAGAACTGAGATAATGATTAGTTGCCATCCGTCTCTAGACCTTTCGGCCAAGTATCAAATTACAAACACATATATTGCAGATCCAACCCTATTTGAATGGTGGAAACATGGAATTGAAGAAAGCCCTGACTTCGCAAGTTCTGAACAACATTTAATTTATACTTTTGCAGGTTAAGAAAACTACAGACCAAATGCACATGCTTGTGGGTAGCCAGAGTGAACTTACCAGACAGCAGCACAAACTTCATTCTTATCCGCACATATAGAAGTGATGTTACAGCCGCTCATGCAATGGCCCTCATTCGTGCAGCTGGTTGGTATCACGTCACAAAACTTGCAAAGTGCTGCCATTTTGAATTTGCCATCAAGCATTTTGGAAAAATGATCGTCAGCTGCGGACAAGAAAAAAACACGCTTTATTGAACGTGACAAATTTACATTTATTCCAAACATTTACTTTGTTCCTACATACAAACCAGGTACGGAAGCAAAGCTTTCCTGAAGTAAATTGGGGTTGCTTTTTCAAGCTAAAATGGTGATAACTGAGCATAGCTATTCATTTTCATTCATTTATTGACTTTATATACTGCCCTATACCTGGGGCGTGGGTGGCGCTGTGGGTTAAACAACAGAGCCTAGGACTTGCTGATCAGAAGGTCGGTGGTTTGAATCCCCGCGACGGGGTGAGCTCCCGTTGCTCGGTCCCTGCTCCTGCCAACCTAGCAGTTTGAAAGCACGTCAAAGTGCATGTAGATAAATAGGTACCGCTCCGGCGGGGAGGTAAACGGCGTTTCCGTGCACTGCTCTGGTTCGCCAGATGTGGCTTAGTCATGCTGGCCACATGACCCGGAAGCTGTACGCCGGCTCCCTCGGCCAATAAAGCGAGAGGAGCGCCAGAACCCCATCATGACTGGACCTAATGGTCAGGGGTCCCTTTACCTATACCCAGAGGTCTCGGGGCAGTTCACACAAAAAATCGCAAGATATAAAATAAAAATAAAAACAATAATTCAATAACACCCCCCAAAAAGAGACACATTTTAAAGGGCATAGGATTAGGTCTGCCAAAGGCCTGGTTAAAAAAGGATAGTTTTTGCCTGGCGTCTAAAGGTATCTAATGAAGGCATCAGGAGAACTTCCCTGGGGAGAGCATTCCACAGACGGGGAGCCACTGCAGAGAAGGCACGTTCTCGTGTTGCTACCCTCTGGACCTCTCAAGGAGGAGGCACATGAAGGAGGGCCTCAAAAGATGATTTCAGGGTCAGCATAGGTTCATATGGAAAGAGGCGGTCCTTGAGGTTTGCAGTCCTGAGCCATTTAGTTGTGCTTGATAACACAACTAATGCCACCCAGAGATCTACAAACATTGGGTCAGACTTTTAGGGCAATATCCAACATTAATCATACACAGAGCAGATCCACTGACGGTGGTCCATTAATTTCAATGGGTCTTTTTGAGTATAATACATTTGAATACAATCCTTAGAAATGAAATACCGTATTTTTTGCTCTATAAGACACACCAGACCACAAGACGCACCTAGTTTTTGGAGGAGGAAAACAAGAAAAAAAATATTCTGAATCTCAGAAGCCAGAACAGCAAGAGGGATCGCTGTGCAGTGAAAGCAGCAATCCCTCTTGCTGTTCTGGCTTCTGGGATAGCTGCGCAGCCTGCATTCGCTCCATAAGACGCACACACATTTCCCTTTACTTTTTAGGAGGAAAAAGTGAGTCTTATAGAGCAAAAAATACGGTAACTCTTCACAATATCCATCTTAAGTCACCGGGAGTAAATCACCCTTCTGAAAGTCAAAATCACATATTGTCTTGTGGCACCTTGAAGGCTAACCATTTTATTATGGCATAACCTTTAATCAACATACCTCAGGCAAAACCTTTTTAAAAAAATAAAATAAAATACTAAACAAAAACTAAAATAAGCTGCAGAGCTTTCTCTGGCAAGGCGGTGGCCTTGGAACATATATCTAAAAAAATAAATAAATCTATAACCTTTACTGGACAAAAGTCAATTTTATCAGATTCGTGAAATGTAATCCTTCATTGCAGGTGTAAAGGGAGGGAGGGAGAAGCCGTTCCAAATTTGATCAGCAGAGAAACAAGCAATTTAACACTGTTTTCAGAGCAAAGGGCTACATCAAGAAATTGATCTTTATCACAAGCAATTCCTTAAAGTATTGAAGTAGAAGCAAGCATTGATCATCTTAGGCCTGCTTGCTTACCAACTCTTCCCGTTTGGAAGGCAGGTTACAATCATTAGCACTTGTCTAACCCACCCCCACCTCTCCAAACACACTTTTGAATGTTATTGATCACTAATTAGAGTAGCTGGGGAAATCCTGCTAGATGGGCGGGGTATAAAAAATAAATTATTATTATTTCTTCTCAGAAGGTTATCAAAGGCTAACACCCATATACATCATCATCAATCTTTATTATGGTCCAGAGACCCAACAAATCATTACAAAACAATACACCCAGCCTACCTCCAGGTTAAACAAGCATTTTGTTTAGAATATAGGGCTCATTTGATCTTGCAACCACCGATAAAAACTTTGCCACTGCTAATGTTCTAACAATTGTCCGGTCTTCCAGTAGGAACCAGACATAGTGAGCCTCTGATTTTCCTGGAAAGGTACCAGCAAGGGTAGTATCAGTTCAGCCCTGGCCTGCTCATATTTTGCACAATGCAACAAAATATGTTTTATGGAATCGATGTCTTGAGCACACGAGCAAAGTCTGTCCTGGTAGGGAACTCCAACACCCATATACAACTGAGGCTTCCTGAACAATATGATTGGCTGAGAACATGGGACTTGAGGACCTTCTGCAATCTTCTATTGCCCAGGCTCTTTTGTTTTGGTTTATCCAGACAAAAACAATTGCATGAGCTACGTGTCACTCTAATTAATCCACAAAGCTTCTCAAGAAGATGGTTGTCCAACAGTGTTTCCACATGCCCATCGACTTCACATGGAGGGGAAGAAGATGGAAGACAGAACAGCCTTCCAAAATGTGGTAGACCATTGGCTGCATTCTGAAGGATTTGTTTTGAGGACAGTGAGTGCGAGTATAAACCACTTCCGGGTTTATACAGAAGCCGGGTCTGTGTTCACGCCATACAGCAGGAGTTCAAAAAGTTCCAAGCACTGCTATAGTGATTAAACAGCCATCATGCAAGTGTATAGATTTGATGGAGACTCAGAGCAAATCAGACCCCCCAAGTATCCTATTTTCCAGGGACAGTTCCAGATTTACAGAAGCAGTCCCTAGTTTCTGATCTGATCCCAGAATGTCCCACTTTTCCTTAGGATGTACCTATTTTTACTGGAGAAACGTTAGAGGGCATGGAGCTATCTGACCACAGAGCCAAGGAGATAAGTACCGTATTTTTTGCTCTATAACACGCACCTGACCATAACACGCACGTAGTTTTTAGAGGAGGAAAACAAGAAAAAAAATACTCCTAAACGAAACAGTGGATGTATGATTTTTGTGGTTCATGCTGTGGCCACAGACATGTGATCTGATGGTGAATTTGGGGTGACCCAGTGCAAAAATCCTGAGGATCCATGTGGATCCGTGCTTTGTAACCACGTTTTAAGTGGGGAGGGAAGGAAAAGCACTCAAGGGACAAGGAGCACGCGTGGGGTGGGTGGAGAAGGATGCTGCTAATAATGAAGAAGAGGAGTATAAGGGGAGAAGGCTCCTCTCCTCTCCCACTTTGCTCCTTTAAAGCAAGCAGGCTCTGCTTTTCTTCCTCCTCCCCGCTCATCCCCGGCTTAGCGAGCTGAAAAGCTTTGCTGCTATGTAGCAAGCTTTGCTCCTTTAAAGAAGCAGGCTCTCTTTCCTTCTCTCCTCCCCACTCAGCCGCTCCTCTCCCACTTTGCTGTTTCAAAGCGAGCCATGGAGGAGGGAAGGAAGGGGAACCATGGATCCTCTGCTCACGACTGCAGTAGATCCCCCTCGCCACCCATAGGCATTCCCTCCATAACACGCACAGACATTTCACCTTACTTTCTAGGAGGAAAAAAGTGAGTGTTATGGTGCAAAAAATACGGTAACTATACAACCTAGAAGATATCTGAAGGCAGCCATGCTTAGGGAAGTTTGTTAATGTTTCATGTTTTATTATGTTTTATGTATGTTGTAAGCTGCTGAGAGGGGCTGGGGCAACCCAGTCAGAAGGGCGGGGTATAAATATTGTTGTTGTTGTTAAATAGGATGTTCCTATTTTAATCAGCGAAATGTTGGAGGGTATGAGATGTGGCAGGTTTTCCATTATGGTGCAATATTAAAAATTCACAGCCCTTTCCAGCAAAATGATTGCATAATGAAGGAGTATTTTTTAAAAAAATAAATAAATCACTAACTACTGGGGGGAAATGTTTTTCTCTTATGCTTAAGTCGTTATGACCTCATATACTTCAGCATGAATAAATTCTTCAGAATGACCAAGTACAAAAAGGTCACCTGGAGGTTAAAGCCACAGATCATGAGGCAATTTAAGGATTACCAAGTCTGTTTTTATCTGGTAATGTTAATGCAGAGGATTTGTGAATGGGAGGGAGGTGATCGACCCTTCCCTCTCCCCAAAGATTCTTTCCTGACAACACCTTTCTCCATTTCCCCCATCCAGGATCCAAAACAGTGTTATAAGAATTTTAAGGTCATATATATATACCAAGCAAACATACAAATATGTAAACCACATGTCTGAAACCATTTTCTCTCTCCCAAAAAGACCTCAAATATTTCTCTGCAAGGTCGAAGGAAATGGGAAATCTCCCCATTGTCTCTGTGCTCACAAATCCTGCCTTACGGGCACATTTAAGGTGTGAATGGGACGTGAGTGGGGCTGTGGGTTAAACCACTGAGCCTAGGGCTTGCTGATCAGAAGGTCGGTGGTTCGAATCCCCGAGACGGGGTGAGCTCCCGTTGCTTGGTCCCTGCTCCTGCCAACCTAGCAGTTCAAAAGCACATCAAAGTGCAAGTAGATAAATAGGTACCACTCTGGCGGGAAGGTAAACGGCGTTTCCGTGCGCTGCTCTTGTTTGCCAGAAGTGGCTTAGTCATGCTGGCCACATGACCCGGAAACTGTACGCCGGCTCCCTCGGCCAATAAAGCGAGATGGGCGCCGCAACCCGAGAGTCGTCCGTGACTGGACCTAAGGGTCAGGGGTCCCTTTACCTTTACTAAGGTGTGAATAGGGTGAGAGTGTGACCTGGATTCAGGAATTAAGTAGTTATAACAACAAAAGAGTGGCCAAAACCCAGATAATGCAATCAGGTAAATGGCAGACAGGAGGTAAACAACACACTTAGGATTCTGTTTTAGACTGCCCCCTATGATGTATGTATGATGTACTGGGGGAAGTGGTCCTGGGCTATGTACACATGATGTTTCTGGGGGGTGGTCTGGAGTCTGAGGGTGGGCAATTTCAAAGTCTTTATAAGGGCAGGCACACCTTTGTTCTGGGTCCCTCGCCCTCTCCTCTGTGTGGGGGGGGAGCACCCTGTTGCAACAGCTTTAATAAAGATCAGGCTTACTAGCTGCTTTGCTTCTCAATATTCTCTGGCTGGTCTCTGTTATTTTCTCCTACCGATAGAGAACCTACAAAAGAACTCTATATTGGCTCCTGGGGACCCCATAAGGGAAAAGGAGCAGGTTTTTCTCATAACAACAGGATTCAAGGCCTTTGGCAGGCGAACTGGCCTCGCAGAGTGGGCACCCCTTCACCTTAGAAACATTGCAAATGCCTCCTCTGCAAACGTATTATTACCCCAACAAACACAGGTTTGGAAGCAAAAGCATCTGCCAAGGTAATGTCTAGTTCTTGCTTTGAAGTCTTGAATGCAAGGCAGAATTCCTGGAATTATTTCAGCAGGAGTATACATAGGCAAAAATGTTTTCCCAGAAACTCCACAATCAAGATTCTAGAGTCATGCCAGAACTTGCTTACTTGTTCCTTTTCCTGGATAATTCATGCGGATTTTCAATTCTGATACAAAGGTTTTGCACGTGTCCTTAAATCAATGCAATGACAACCCCATGGAGGAAAATAGGATTGTCAGAAAAGCCTTTCGATTTGCAATTTTGGTTTGTCACTTGTATCAGAAGTTGTCACACTTTTGCAGATTCAACAACAACATCTAGTGACAGGACTGCTATCTGGATTCAGCAGAAAATGGGCACACGTAATTAGAATGTACTATGAAGTACCAATTAGCTAAATATAGTACAAATTGACAGTTAGCATTCTTCAAGAATTTGAGGACAAGCTAAGAGGGCAAGAATTTTGTCTGTTTTTACTGGAGAGGGTGCATAGTCTTTTGCAGAAGGGGGGAGAGAGAGAGAGACACTCTTCAAGCAACCACAGAAAGAGTCATCCATTTTATCAGAATTCCCAGAGGGAAAGTGAATCATCTCTTTGGAAACCGGCCACCAGCCTCCTTTGTCTGTGAACTTCTGAACACAAACAAGCAACACAGAGCTCCTTGGATACTGCATTCATATTCTGAATGTTTACATCGCTCTCTTTTGCAATGGGATGTTTGCAAGCAAACATTTCTCATCCTAAATCCCTTTAAGAGGAAACGTTAACTGAATCTATATGCTGATATTATTATTATTATTATTATTATTATTATTATTATTAACTATTCTAATGATTGTTGAATGTTACTTTTTTGATGTAGGTTGCTTATTTTAAAGTTATGTTTTACTATCACATTTTTGTATTGCATTAGATTGTTATAAGATGTACATTTTTTTGTTTCTTCAACCTGTAAACCGCCTTGAGTATTGTAAGATAGAAAGACGGTATACAAATTAAAAATGATGATGAATGATGATGAATCTGTCCAATATTTGTTAGGTAATCTCAGCTCTAAATTCAAGCACAAGCCTGGTAGCCACAGGTGGCAATGAACACAGGTGAGTGAGCAGGCTGGCTAAGGAGAGAGAAGCGCTCCATCCCTCTTTATGAAACAAATGGATTGCAGAGGTAAAGGTAAAGGACCCCTGGACAGTTAAGTCCAGCCAAAGGCAACTATGGGGTTGCAGTGCTCATCTTGCTTTCAGGCCAAGGGAGCTGGCGTTTGTCCACAGACAGCTTTCCGGGTCATGTAGCCAGCTTGGCTAAACCGCTTCTGGCGCAATGGAACACCATGAAAGAAGCCATAGCACATGGAAACTCCATTTATCTTCCCGCCACAGTGGTACCTATTTATCCACTTGCACTGGCATGCTTTTGAACCACTAGGTTGGCAGGAGCTGGGACCGAGCAACAAGAGCTCACCCCGCCACAGGGATTCGAACCACCGACCTTTTGATCAGCAAACCCAAGAGGCTCGTTTTGCAGAGGAGGGAAACTGCAGCACTAAAATTCAGTAGGTCGACGCAAGAGGGATGGAGACTTGTCTCTCCTCTCGCAGTCCCAAGGACTATCCATTTTTAAAGACTCGTCACTTTTATGAATTTATTAACAAGGTTGATTTATCTGAGATATCAGCAGCATACTAAAACTGCCCCCCACCCAACGAGATCAACTGGAGAAGTCCTGCTAAGAGTTGTAAATGAAAATGAGAGGCAGTGTAAGTTTTCCCCAGTGGTTGTAGGGGGGAGGTTATCTGTGATTATCCCTTTATTGTTGGAGCATTGCCTGGCAAACCTAACTGCTTCAGAGTCTTCAGCTCCTTGGTAAACAATATTATGGATTCCTTTTTGGACTGGCATCTTATAGTGGGCATGAGCAGAGATATAATGGAGCAGATTTTGATTGTGGGAGGAGGTAAATATTTTTATCACCACATCATAGGCTCATCATATCTATAGCGGTGAGTTCATTTATTGATTTGACGGATTTGTTCCTGCAAGTTTAGAAAAGGTGGAATGGAAACATGTAAGTAAAACAAGGAAGCAAAATTGCCTTTGCTCCAAAGGTGTGTTGTGGTAAGATTAAAGAGCCAGAAGCATCTTCCACTGATGACTGGGTATCTTTTATTTAAGGAAAGACAAAGGTAAAAAGCCCTGCTGTAGCAATGAGGCTTACTGAATATGACTGCTTTAAAAAAAAAAAGGTTTAATTGTAAACACTTTGAAATCAGACTTAGGTTGATTTGATATTTGAGAGAGTAACCTTGAAAATAAAGAAAACCAGAAAAGCACTTCATACACTAAGAGTCTCTAGAGCTGTAAGGCTTTCATTTTAAAATCAGTAACATACGGTAACATAAAAGATTTGGCTCTCACTATAACATCCCAAAGAGCCAAATATGTTACAACAATGCATGTGCCAAAGGTGATGCAATCAGAGGTCTGGCCAAAATGTATAAATAATGAACACCGCACCATTTTTAAAGGAGCAGGGCTGGTGCCAGGCACATTGCCAGTTACAATACAAAACACAGTGAGGACCCCTATGCAAAACGCACAACGAACAACAAAACCCACATATGTAGAAATATACAGTGGTGCCCCGCAAGACAAATGCCTCGCAAGACGGAAAACTCGCTAGACGAAAGAGTTTTCCGTTTTGGAGGTGCTTCGCAAAACGAATTTCCTACGGGCTTGCTTCGCAAGACGACAATGTCTTGCGAGTTCCTGCGGGGTTTTTTTCCTCCCCCCCCTTTTTCTAAGCCGCTAAGCCGCTTATCAGCTGATCCGATCAGCAGATAAGCCGCTAAAAGCCGCTAATAGCGCTAATCCACTAATCCTTCAATGGGCTTGCTTCACAAGACGAAAAAACCGCTAGACGAAGAGAATCACAGAATGGATTCTTTTCGTCTTGTGAGGCACCACTGTACCTGCAAAACACTTCATGTGTGTATTTCGCTCAAATACACATAGAGATTAGCCTTAAGTAACACTTAACACAAAACTAAATGGAAAAGAAAACTGAAAAGAAATGTTTCACTCACACCAACCCAGCCCTACTGAAGGTGGGATGTCAGCCTTAACGCTGAATTTCCTGCCTTTTGTTGCAAACATCATGTCAGCTATATGGGTTTAAGCCTCGTTTCCTGTTAGGGTGTTTTTCTTTCTAAAAACATTCATGCAAGTTCATAGCACATGTGATTTACAGTTCTGAGCAACAAAAAAGGAAAGAAAGTGGTTGGACTTTTTTCTCCCTGCAGTCTCATGAGAAATTTGTGTTGTATGTATAAAAACAGCTACTGCAACTATTTGTGTAAAAAAAATCAGGCAAATTACTTAACCCTGTTAAATCAGAAATGGGGTGTATTTGTCACTTCAGATCTTGCTGGACTACAGCTGCCATCCTTCCTGACTACTGCATATGTTGGCTAGTGGAATGATGGGAGCTGGGAAGGGAGGAGGGAGGGAAAGGCCCATTGTGCAGGTGGGAGACCTTGCAAATAAACGGCTCAGGACAGCAAACCTCAAGGACTGCCTCTTTACATATGAATCTACCCGGACCCCGAGATCATCTTCTGAGGCCCTTCTTTGTGTGTATCCTCCTCAAGAGGTCCGGAGGGTGGCAACACAAGAACGGGGCCTTCTCTGCAGTGGCTCCCCATCTGCGGAATGCTCTCCCCAGGGAAGTTCACCTGGCGCCTTCATTATATACCTTTAGGCACCAGGCAAAAACGTTCCTTTTAAACCAGGCCTTTGGTTGACCTGATGGACATCCTATACCCTTTTAAAATGCGGCTCTTTTTGGGGGGAGTGTTATTGGGTTATTGTTCTTATTTTGATTTTATATATTGTGATCTTTTCTGTGAACCGCCCTGAGACCTCTGGGTATAGGGCAGTATATAAATGAAATAAATAAATAAATGGAATAAATAAATGCTGCTCTATTGCACTGCAACGGCTACCTGTAAGCTACTGGACCCAAGGTTTTGGTAACAGTTTATAAAGCCCTAAGTGGCACAGGAAGGGACGCGGGTGGTGCTGTGGGTTAAACCTCTGTAGTTTAACCCACCGATCAGAAGGTCAGCGGTTCGAATCCCCGCGACGGGGTGAGCTCCCGTTGCTCGGTCCCTGCTCCTGCCAACCTAGCCGTTCGAAAGCACATCAAAGTGCAAGTAGATAAATAGGTACCACTCCGGCGGGAAGGTAAACGGCGTTTCCGTGCGCTGCTCTGGTTTGCCAGAAGCGGCTTAGTCATGCTGGCCACATGACCCGGAAGCTGTACGCCGGCTCCCTCGGCCAATAAAGCGAGATGAGCGCCGCAACCCCAGAGTCGGCCACGACTGGACCTAATGGTCAGGGGTCCCTTTACCTTTACCTAAGTGGCACAGGACCCAAATATCTGCGTCCTCGAATACCAAATGGCTCAATCCTGTTTGGTGGAATAACGTTCCCATTTGTGCTTGCTCCCTTCATTGTTGGGATTTAAACCTCAGCTAAAGACACTTGCTTAACCACACCTTTTCAGTCTGATATGTTTCCCCCGAAAAGCATGGGGTGGATAGTTTTTTCCCCCATTAGTGTGACTTTATGAATATTTTAGTTTTATTCATTGGTGTAATTTTATTGTTTATCCTTTGACATACATCTCCCTGGGCTCTGTTCAACAAAGGGTGATTCATAAATACCACAAATAAAGCCACTCTGAAGTCAGAACATTTTAATGTTCTTCTGTATAGGTCTGGTAGTTAAATATGCCTCCCCATCCCACTTAAGAGAATTGTTTCTGAGTGTTAAAAAATAATATTTGGAGTTAAGACTTTAATTAGTTTAAGTTAGTTTACATGGAGGGAAAAATATGTGCCATTATCTTATTATTAAAAAATCGCAACTCTATATTTTGGGACAAGAATGAATCGGAATATTTTGGGGGTTTCAAAAGCCATGAATGCGATATTTGTCATACATTTCCTGATGTGAGGCAAAAATGAACAGATTTTTAAAGCCCTTGGGATTTGCTTCCTTAATAGATGTTGCCATCTGAAATAAATGAAAGTCTATGTAGGCAAAAAACAGAAGAGCAGAACTTATATAAACTAACTTTTAAAATGACTTAAATTACTCTTAGCAGAATGTTGCACAAAAATACTTATTTCGAAGCTTTTAGTGTCCCTGAGAGACTTCTAAATATGATGCTACAGTATGCCCGATATCATGGGGGGGGGCAGTGAAAGCAGAATTTTATCTACCATATGTTTGGTTACCAGCAAACCTATTTTATGCCTCATTGGTCCCATCAGAAATTTCCTTTTCCTGTTGTTTAAAAGCCAGCCCTCTGAGCAATATGCCAGAACTTGAATCATCATTGTCAAACAGACGGAAAGCACAGAGAGCAAGCCTCAACTTCATCCGTAATAATGGGCACCTGTCAATCAACTACATATATACAGGGAAATATAGATGAGCATTATTCCCTGGTGGAAACCATTATTCCCTGGTGGAAACCAATTCATTGCACTGTGATTCAACTGTGCTGTAGTAAAGAGAAAATTCAGACAATCAATGGGTGTGTGGGGATGATCATCTCAAATCCCATTCTACATGTCAGCTCCTTGCCTAGAGCTATCCAATCCCGGGCAGCTAGCACCGTGCACAGAATCAGCTTTTTGATACCTTCTGACAAACGTTCAAAAACTCCTACTCTGGAGTCAAGCACAAAGCTTAACTCTACATGTGATGATAGCTGGCTGACAAACAGCAGGGCGTCAGCATATGTATACATTTGAAGCGGCTCACTGTGTACAGTGGCTATGTGGATTATTAGCACTGCAGTTTCTTTTTCTAAGGCAAAAAACCCCAAATTTAGTATTTAAAGCAATCTGGAGACAGAAGATCGACAGCAGTCCAGGCTTACTTCACAGAAGATAAATCCAGTGTTTCGTATTAATGGCTTGTTTCTACAAGGAGGAGACTGCAAATGCTTTGACATCTGGACAGTGTTTGAAATTAGCCAGGAGCCAGGCGCATTTCGCACCTGACTGCTGGCCACTTGCGACCAAGTGAGCATGCCTGACATCTCTGCCATCTGGAGGTGCATGCCCATATATAATTTTTATTAGTTTATTAGTTTTATTAGTTTATTAGTTTTATTAGTTTTTTTTTAACATATCATTTTCAACAGTAATTAAACATACTTTTACATCTTATTCGAATTTTTGACTTCCATCAATCCATCAATTTTCCAATCTAATCTCTCAGCATGCATTTCTTATCTTCCCTATTACATTTCAAACTCATAACCAATATCTCTATCTTTTTCTACTTTGTAAGACTTCATATATTTCTCCTTACAAAACTTCTTGTAGTCCTATTAGTGTAATTTGTTGATTACAGTTGCTCTTCAAATAATTCATATACTTCTTCCAATCTTCTGTAAATCTCTGGTCCCGCAGGTTTCAAATCCTTCCTGTCATTTTGTCCAATTCTGCATAGTCCATTAATTTCGTCTGTCATTCTTCTTTCGTCGGAATTTCCCTTATTCCAAATAGGATTCCTCGCAAGAAAAGGGAAAAGTTGACAGCTATGTGCATGCCTGGGGATCACTGGATCTGGTCTGCTTTCACACACTAATACTACATCCTGTAGAATTCTATGTTATATTTTATCTGCACGTTCAGAATGAATTTCTGGAACCAACATGCTTTTCCTGTGCAGCCTGAGAAGCAGTCACCATTAAGAAAAAGAGGTCGGAATAAGACTGTCCCTGGATCAAGCAACTTTTCTTCTTTAAGTTCTCAAGGCTCTTAACCTAGCTCAAGGTTGTCATCTGAACTACCCAGATGCTTAACTGAGAATCAATCAGTCAGTCCATCACTTGAAAAGTAAGACTTACCCCAAAATGGCAACTAGACATTCCATTTTTCGTGACGATAACCTTGCTTTAAGGAGCCATTTGGCGCCCAGCTGATATATCTGAGTTTCTAACACTGGGCCATCACATCACTTGATTCTCATTATCCTGTAGGGCAGCCATTACCCACCAGCTGCTTTATAGATGATGCTAGACTACAACTCCTATCATTCCTTGCCATGGGCCTCGCTGGCTCTAACAATATCCACATGGCATTACCGAAACCACAACAGTTGCCACTGAAAGCCTGAGCAGTATTTAGAAAAGTTGGGTGCCAGATGTTTAGAATCATGCCAAGGAGGGGCCCATTAGTTTACTCCGTTTTGCAGCTCTTCTCAAAGAAGGGGGTACTTTATTTACTCTGTAACTACATGCCTGCAGATGTTTCCAGGGCTGGTAATTAAATCTAGGCTACTTCCACACAAAGCATTGTGCACACTCGTAATATACTTTGAAATATTACTGCCATCTATTCATCCACTGACAAACCTAGACAGCATCTTAAAAAAGAAAAGAAAAAAGCAGAGACATCACCTTGCCATCAAAGGTCCGTATAGTTAAAGCTATGGTCTTCCCAGAAGTGATGTATGGAAGTGAGAGCTGGACCATAAAGAAGGCTGATCGCCGAAAAATTGATGCTTTTGAATTATGGTGCTGGAGGAGACTCTTGAGAGTCCCATAGACTGCAAGAAGATCAAACGTATCCATTCTGAAGGAAATCAGCCCTGAGTGCTCACTGGAAGGACAGATCCTGAAGCGGAGGCTCCAATACTTTGGGCCACCTCATGAGAAGAGAAGACTCCCTGTAAAAGACCCTGATGTTGAGAAAGATGGAGGGCACAAGGAGAAGGGGACGACAGAGGACGAGATGGTTGGACAGTGTTCTTGAAGCTACAAACATGAGTCTGACCAAACTGCGGGAGGCAGTGGGAGACAGGAGTGCCTGGCGTGCTCTGGTCCATGGGGTCACAAAGAGTTGGACGTGACTAAACGACTAAACAACAACATTCATCCATTGCAGAAGAACTGCATCCCCCATGCTCTTCCAAATCTAGCCTGGCCTTGGGAGGGGGGGATTATTAGGATATACAATTAAGAGGCATACATTAGCTGCAGTCCTCCAGCCTAGAATACAGAATTTTCATTTGCTCTATAAGTTCTCAGTTACATTTCTGTCCCTGGTTTTAGACTTCTCTCCTACCTACTGCCTGTGAAAACCCAGCAAGTCACTGTTATTTGTGCTATTAAATGTATTTTGCTTCCATTTCCCCACCCCTGGCACCATAAAGGGATTCCTTATGAACTAAGATCCTTAAAAGAGGATGAACATCTGTTAAACAATAATAAAACAAAACAGTGCTATTTAAATTGTTGCGTTTTTCTTTTAAAATTCTGCTGTTTGCTTATGAGGTGTAGGCTGCTGTGGGTGGACTTTCCCCCCCAAAAGAATTCTCTGAATAATTTTATAACCACCACATAGTGTGGGCATTTCTTCAATTCAATTTGAAACACAAAGCCACATTTTGGTTCAGTAACTAAAGCAGTAGTTATTTTACTGCCTTACAAATAAAAGTAGCATCTCTAGTTTTCCGGCATCTGGACTAATGAGCCGTTCTGGAGAACCTGAAAGCCTGATAAACTTTCATGGCATTCTGGTTGAGCCTAAGAAAGCTATTGCTCATCTGTAGAGTTATTTTTTTTTAGTGAAGACATTCTGGACTTTCAGAAAGCGCTGTCAGCTTCCCCCAAGCCTTTCAAGTTAAATTAAAAGCACAATAGGGCTAATGCCATCTTCCTCTCATTCCTTCCACATGTTAAGAAGAAATGCAGTTGTCTCCTGCAGCTCTCACTAATATAATCCCCATGCTTTATAGTGCTGCATGGGTGAGTTTTATTTCGTTTTTAATGTGGCTTGTTGAGCAACAGTTTTGCTTTATCCGACATGCATCTGTCAGTAGCATAAAACTGGAACACCACAGATGTCTGTCTCCTGGCTGCTGTCAGCATAGCAGGCAAGTGCTCCAGGGAGAGAACGGGGAACGCTTCCTGGAGGCCAATATCAATAACTACAGCTGTCAAGTAAAGGTATGAGAAGGAGAGGGTTGAACTGGAACAACAGAATTCTGTGGACCAGCCTTTGCCCACCAGATGTTTTGGACTACAACTCCCATCAGCGCCAGCCAGCAGTCATGCTGACTGGGGCTGTTGGGAGTTGTAGGCTAGCACAAGTGGGGTGCACCGTGTTGGCAAAGGCTGGTCTAGACTGGAACCTGGCACGGATTGTATTGATCAATTTACAGTCACTGTAAAGTTCCTTGCAACTAGACCACACACCTTCCCTATATGAATGTGTTTGTGGGTGCACACATAAGGTAAAGGGACCCCTGACCATTAGGTCCAGTCGTGGCCGACTCTGGGGTTGCGGCGCTCATCTTGCTTTATTGGCCAAGGGAGCCGGTGTACAGCTTCCGGGTCATGTGACCAGCATGACTAAGCCGCTTCTGGCAAACCAGAGCAGCGCACGGAAACGTTGTTTACCTTCCCGCTGGAGTGGTACCTATTTATCTACTTGCACTTTGACGTGCTTTCAAACTGCTAGGTTGGCAGGAGCTGGGACCAAGCAACGGGAGCTCACCCTGTCGGGGGGATTGGAACTGCCGACCTTCTGATCAGCAAGTCTTTTGCTCTGTGGTTTAACCCACAGCGCCACCCGCACACACACACACACACACACACACACACACACACACCTTAAACCCATGCACTTCTGTGCAGTGTTAGAAACTCAGATATATAACCTAGCTGGCAAATGGCTCCTTAAACCAAGGTTACAGTTGCCAAAATGGAACGCCTAGTTGACATTTGGGGGAAGATGGCTCTAAAGTCCTATTTTTCAAATGGAGGACTTGACTGTGATTGATTCTCAGTTAAACACCTGGCTAGTTCAGATGACAACCTTGAGCTAGGTTAAGAGCTTTGAGAACTTAAAGAAGCAAAGTCACTTGATCCAGTCAGGGACAGTCCACATACATATTGGCCTATTCTGATCTCTTTTTCTTAATGGTGACTGCTCCTGCTCAGGCTGCACAGAAAAAAAATGCAATTTGGTTCCCGAAATTCATTCTGATTGTGCAGATAAAATATAACTGATAGAATTCTACAGGATGGGGTACTGGTGTGTGGAAACAGCCCAGATCCAATGACCCCAGACGGTTATGACAAATGATATCCTGGCACCCAAGCATCTTCACTTGGTCGCAAGTGGTCAAAAGCCAGGTGCAAAATGCTCCTGGCGCCTGGCTAATTTCAAACACTGCTTTGTGCCCAAGAACCTGAGGCCTCATATGCCTATTCTATACCAAACTCCTTCCCTATCTGAGACATTCTGTTTCTGCATATCACAAACCACAGGAGGGGAGTGTGCCCTTGTGCTCAGATCCTGCAAAAACAGGATGCTGGCCTAGATGGGCCACTGGCCTGATCCAGCACACTCTTCTTATGTTCCTACACTGGTGTTAAATAGAAAAGTCCTAATACAACTCTAAAATGGCTAAGCACACAGTGCCAACTTTTACAAACGAGCCTCAGTTTGAAACTGCAGCTCGGATTTTAAACTCTGCTCAGTAGAATAACAAACAGTTAAGCTCGGCTGCTAACAAGCCCTCCGAACGGATATTTCAGATGTTTGCGGGCTATAAAGTTTTGCATCTGAGAAATTTCAAAAATGTCCGCCTTCCTGTGGAATGCCTGCTTTTGGCATAAACCAAGGCATTACTGAATGCAGGAAGCTCAGTTTTTCTCCTTAAATTTTGCAAGTCCTTTCTGTTTCTATTTTAAATTTAATTAAACGAAGTGTTGGGGGGAAGTTTCAAGGTGGAAAGCTCCAGATTCTCTCTAGGAAAGAGAACTGCTGATTTTTCTCCAAGGGTGACCAAAGAAATCCAAGAGAGTTTGCAAGGGACACTGAGAAGGATTGAATTAATTCCCAATGTTTGCCTAACGGGACCCGTAATTCCACTCTCCACATGCCCTAAAGGAAGTGTTGCATCACTTTCTGGGACGAACAGGGTGAGCCCCATCCTTTCCTTCAACACTGGAGCAGTTGGAGGGAACAGGATCTCATCTCTACAGTCACGCTATGCTCCAAGTACAGTACATTCACATCTTATGTGGGCGTTATGATCTGGGGATGGGATGGATACACAAGCTGCGTATACTCAAACCAGTGTCAGAAACTCAGATATACAGTGGTACCTTGGTTCTCAAACTTAATCCTGTTCCAAAACCAAAGCACACTTTCCCATAGAAAGTAATGCAAAACGGATTAATCCGTTCCAAACTTTTAAAAACCCCTAAAACAGCAATTTAACATGAATCTTACTATCTAACGAGACCACTGATCCATAAAATGAAAGCAATAAACAATGGACTGCAGTCACACAATCAATCAATCAGTAGCTGAACTGGGTTCCACACAGCCACAAAAACAAAACAAAAAAGTTGCAAAAACAAAAACGCAAAACAAATAGCAAAATCTGACAGACCTCAGCATAACACTCAAAATGGAAGCATGACACTCAAAACGGAGCACGTTCAGCTTCCAAAAAAAGTTCACAAACCGGAATACTTACTTCCAGGTTTGCAGTGTTTGGGTTCCAAGTTGTTTGAGTACCAAGGCGTTTGAGAACCAAGGTACCACTGTATTATCTAATTGCCAAATGGCACCTTAAACCTGGGCTACGGTCACCACAATGCAATGTCTAGGTACTGTTTTTCCCACGCCACGGGATGATGAGATGATGATGATGATGATGATGATGATGATGATTTCTATACAACTTTATATTTTAAAGAACAAATCTCAAAGAAGTTTGCAACACATTAAAACACCAAATAAAACAATCCAGAATAAAATTAATTAAAGCTTCAAGGAAAATATTTCAGATCCTTCACTAGGGGACATTTTGCTTCCCCCAGCTGCTAACCTGGCATTCAGAGATCTCCATGTGGTTGCAATTGGGCCCGCAACAGTCACAAAATGTGCCTGGGACTGGGCCAATATCGAACACTGACTCACACCCCACATACCCCCGTGTGAACATCCTTTCCTTGCAGAGCAGGCACATTGATCTGCCCTTGCCTGGTAAGCAGGACAGGGAGCTTAATAGCTCTTTCCAAGCCAGAAATGGGCGCATTTAATTTACAGAATTCAACCGGCTGGTCTTCAACTGTGCATGGTGGAAACTGCACAGGTTAAAAACATGTAAGATGCGTTTTGAGGTAGTGTTGTTGTTGTTGTTTAGTCATGTCCGACTCTTCGTGACCCCATGGACCAGAGCATGCCAGGCACTCCTGTCTTCCACTGCCTCCCGCAGTTTGGTCAAACTCATGTTTGTAGCTTCGAGAACACTGTCCAACCATCTCGTCCTCTGTCGTCCCCTTCTCCTTGTGCTGATCTTTCTCAACATCAGGGTCTTTCCCAGGGAGTTTTCTCTTCTCATGAGGTGGCCAAAGTATTGGAGTCTCAGCTTCAGGATCTGTCCTTCCAGTGAGCACTCTCCATATCCTTCAGAATGGAGAGGTTTGATCTTCTTGCAGTCCATGGAACTCTCAAGAGTCTCCTCCAGCACCATAATTCAAAAGCATCCATTCTTCAGCGATCAGCCTTCTTTATGGTCCAGCTCTCACTTCCATACATCACTACTGGGAAAACCATAGCTCTAACTATACGGACCTTTGTTGGCAAGGTGATTTTGAGGTACTGTATCTCAAAAGTAGAAGATGGGCAGCACAAGCCACAGCTGCCCTCCTGAACTTGGAGCTGTAAAAAGTGGATGGGTCGTCTCTCAGGAGCAGCGCTAGTCCTGAGGTGGTCACAGGAGGACTTTAGAAGCACAGCAATGAAGCTGATCGTTGAAAGATCGAGGACAGATAAAATAAAATACCTCTTCATGCATTGCATAGTCAAAACTACGGAACTTGCCTCCTCAAGAGGGGGCAATGACCGCCAACTTGGATGGCTTTAAAAAAGGATCAGACAAATCATGGAGGAGGGGTCTATCAATGGCTACTAGCCATGACAGCTGGGCTCTACCTCCACAGATGGAGGTGGTAACAATGCTTTGAAATACCAGATGCTGGAAACTACCGGAGGGGAATATGCTCATGTTCTGCTCTCTAGCTTCCCACATGCATCTGGTTCACAGGATGCTGGAATAGATGTTCCACTGGCCTGATTCAGCAGACTATTCTTATGTTCAAAACCACAGGGATAGCATCTTGATAACTCAGAGTGTGGTGCTGATAACGCCAAGGTTGTGGGTTTGAACCCAGCTGCATGTTAGTTTCTAGATGATTCTCGATTATTTCCAACTCAATGATTCTAGGCGTAATCCCCTTTTCAGCTCAAAGCTCAAGAATAGGGCTAAGGCTTGCTATTTTCACACGCCACGCTCCAAAGTGCTTGGATTGCAACTTGCTCCAAAGAACAGCAAGACTACAGGAATAGTCCCCTGTTCCCTTCCCCTACTCCAGGGTTGAGGGGAAATCTGGGAAGGCCTGGAGCTGGAAAAAGGAGCAAGGGACTCACCGAGTTCTAGAGGAGCAGCATGAGGTCAGGAATATGCAGGATCTTGCCCATCCAATATTTGGCTGGCTACCAAAGACGCCCCAAAATTATCACACTTCTCTCTATCATTAGAAGTAGAAATGGCTGCTATGGATTAATAGGCCTGGCTGGTATTTATTGGTATAGACTTGACACATAGCTCACTAGATAGCTCATTAAATGTGGCCAGGTAAATATTAGCAATTCATATATGTAGCATGTTTATTTTATTTATCTATACAAAACATTCCTTTCCCACCCACTGGCTACAACTTGGAACCTAGGAATAGATAAAACAGCCTTACAAATTCACATGAAGGGTTGTTTTTTTAAAAAAATCACAAAATATTAAAACTATTGTAAGTGCAGCAATAATAAAATGCACAGAACTTCATCTTGATATGCGCTTTAATGCATATTTAATACATGTTCAAGAAACTAATGTAATCTTGAGAATAAAATGTAATAGTTGGGGAGTTAACAGCTGGCATTTTGTGTGTGTGTCACATATTGCCTTAATTAGTTCACATATGCAATCTTGCCTTTTGAAGACTTTGTGTGCACACTCTCTCTCTTTGGGAAAAAAACCTCTTCCTCATGTAACCCTTTACACTAACAGGGTGGTTGGCTTATGGAATACCTGCTGAACCACAACAAACAGAATGGTGAGTGTCTGTCTAAACCATATATTGCAAAAAAGAAAGGGTCACAAAAACTGTTGTGGGCAACACAAAGTACCCATTTCACGGGGGGGGGGGGTGGAATATTGATGGTGCTCATAATTCAACAAAACAGGTGAAATACCTACACACAAAATAAAACACAGACAAAAATGCCAACTATTCTCCCCCTATAAAAAATGCAAACTTGCCAACCAAAGTGGTGAGGGATGACACAAATAAAATATCCATTTTTAAAATTAAAATTCAAAAGCTGGTAGAGGGTCTTAGCCAAGGGGGGGCGGGTTCTTAGGGTATCTTGGTGCACACAGGTGCTATATTTGGGGTCCTAGTTGTAAATACATGCCTTCAGACCATTCTGCCTGCCAATTACAATTTGTTGATAATTTAAAAGTACTGTACAGACATGTGCTTCTTCTGGTAGCAATTCCGTTCACAAGTAGCTCCGAGGCTGTAATCAGAGCTGAACTATTTCACTGGCTTCTGCAATACTATAACAAGAAGATTCCATCTCCAGCCCTGTTTAATTAGCTACCTCATGCTAATTAGGAGCTGCATCATGTGAGAAGGTAAGAAATCGCTAGAGTTGCAACTAAAAGAGCAACTCAAAAAAACCCAGAAAGCTCTGGCTATTCTGTCCACCTAACTAACACATATTTTCATGACTAGACAATTTGAGGAACTGAAGATTATTATTTTTTTGTTCTTCTAAGATTTCCCCAAATGTTCAGCTGTTTCAGTTTACAATTACAGCAATTTGAGGCACAGACATCTGATTTTCAGAAAGTGACAACATGTCTTTTTTTGGACATCCCCTTTCTAAATGAGAGGCAGAGCTTTCCCCTGAAAAGAAAAAACAGCAGGAATAAAGATACTAAAGTCTACAGAAACGTGTAATGCCTGATTCCCACCCACCCACCTTTTTATTTTCTTTCTTCAAATTTAAAGGTTTCATTTATTTGTGAAATGCTGTCTGCCATAAGCCTTCAGAGGAGGGAGAATCTATCAGGTTCCTTCATCTTTTACCAACTAGTCATAGCAGAACTCTTAACAATTGCTGCACAGTTTCAAGATGTGATCAAGTCACTAAGCAGAGCAGGCATTCAGCACGCTTCCTGAAGGCCAAGCTACAACAGATATTAAATACTTAAATTCACAGATGCACGGTCACTTTTTAACAAACACTGTAAATAACAGCCGCTTGGAGTCAAGTAAGAATCAGGATCATGCACTGAAGGATAGGGCAGTGGGAGTTAAACTTTTCTTATCATGCCATTGTCCTAATAAAACTGCCCCTGCAAGAGAAAGGTAAAGGTAAAGGGACCCCTGACCAATAGGTCCAGTCGTGACCGACTCTGGAGTTGCAGTGCTCATCTTGCTTTATTGGCCAAGGGAGCCGGTGTATGGCTTCCGGGTCATGTGGCCAGCATGACTAAGCCGCTTCTGGCGAACCAGAGCAGTGCACGGAAACGCCGTTTACCTTCCCGCCGGAGTGGTACCTATTTATCTACTTGCACTTTGATGTGCTTTCGAACTGCTAGGTTGGCAGGAGTTGGGACCGAGCAACGGGAGCTCACCCCGTCATGGGGATTCGAACCGCCAACCTTCTGATCAGCAAGTCCTAGGCTCTGTGGTTTAACCCACAGCGCCACCCGTTCCCCACTGGCCATTCCTTGAGTCAAAACACAGCAGGGTGGACAGCGTTTTTCACTGAGACCATGGTGGGTAGGAAGGCTGAACTACCCCTCCCACCACAGTGCTGATATTCACTGGGAGCCAGAGGCCACCTTGGGCCGAAGGTGGTGTGGCCAGCAACCCGCCGTCCACGTGACACTTGTCGCACACCTGTGATGTCACACGTGCATCATCAGGAGGAGGCACATAGTCAGGAGGCAGTCCTTGAGAGGTCATTTGCCCCCTAGAGTTGACACGCCTGTTGGAAGGCCAGAAGGAACCACATTCAGTGAAAAATGTAAAGGTTCATGCAGCTGTGCATTAATGTAATGTGTAGTTTGGTTCCGAGTCTTCCTTATTAAGGTGGGAAGGGAACTCTACAGCCCAAGGTCACATGAAACTAACCACATTTACCTTGAATTTCTGCTTAACCCTCAAGAAAGAAGGGCATTTTCGCTGGCCAGGTTTAATTCAAATCCATCAAACCTCCTTTGGGGAAGGTTCTCAGGCAGGGTGCAAGGAGAAAGAACTTGCCCATGTGAAGACCACCTGGTGGAAACCCTTATACATATGGTTCTTAATTGTAAACTATATGCTGATCTCAGTCAGCAATTTCTAGATCAACTCTGTATCCTCAACTGGAAACCAGAGTTGGAGGTCATACATTTTCTATTACTGGGGAATGATCAGGAGCGCACCAAGTTAGTGGCTAAATATCTCTATTGGGTTTTTTGTCGTCAAAATACACTATAGACGTCTGATCTCCCAGGAGACCTAGAGATGTGACGATAGACTGCTCTGTCTTTCTTTTAGCAAATGTTTTGTGCTATTGGGGAAGTGGTAATTCTTTATTGATTTGTTTTGGATGTTTGTATGTGATGCCAATAAAAGGTTTGAAGATGATGATGATGATATAGCCCAAGGTAACATTCTGGCAACCCCATCAGGCTTGGTAGGTACAGAGTTATGGAACCGAGTTTCCTTTGTGTGCCAGCATGTTATGTCATCTCTGAAAGATCTGTATATTTACAGACATACAAGCAGAGAACGAAGCGTAGGCAAAGAGCTGCTACAGGTAGATCCCCGGAGAAGGGCCGTAGTTCAGTGGCAGAACATTTGCTCTCCATGCAGAAGGCTCCAGGTTCAATTCCTGGCATGTACAGGGAGAGCCGGAAATATCCTGTCTGAAATTCTGGAGAGCCATTGCCAATCAGTGTAGACAGTACTAGGCACGATTGACCATTGTTCTGACTTCGTATAAGGCAACTTTCTATGTTCTAACCCCCAAAGATAGCACTAACCTCCCCTTTCCCCCAAAAAAGTGCTCCCACCCAAAGTTTCAGCAAACTTAACTAGAGAAACTAAGCCAGCAGTCTCTGTCTTTCTCTGCCCCTCCCAACTACACATGGAGTGTTTTTCCTTAAGGACTGAACCTTCTGTTCTGCACACCAAGAAGCATCCATTCCACCACCTAATATACATTTGGTGTACATGTACAGAAAGTGATGTACTTTGGGTATTTCATGTTACTAAGATTATTGCCAGTAGTCTTCCACTAACGGGGAGTGGTTTGTTTTTATCTACTTCAACAGAGGTTACCCAGGGATACAAGCCAGGAAAAAGCTAGCGCTGCCAAGTCTCCTGCCCAAAAATGAATCTCTTTTCACTCACTCCAAGTCAGCCAAAGCAAAATGCAATCCTATACATGCTACTCAGAAGTAAGTAGGTTCAGGGAGGGCATACTACTCCGCAGTGCAACCTGGGAGACAGAGGGTATGTTACTGAAACCAGGCATAATTCAACAGTACAAAACAAAATTTAAGAAGCAGGATATATATTCAGAAGGATGGGAGGGAGCAATATCAATGTCCGGTTTCCCCCCAAATTTTTTTTTGTGTGTGTGATGTTAGTACTATATCATGCAAGTTATATTTGGCAAACTGCTTCCTTGTCAGAGAACTTTCTTCACTTGCAAAAAGCTGCACTTGCCACAGCTGCATGCCTTCATCATAGTGATTGGTAAAGAGATAAACTTGGCAGATATCCCTTGTGTCGTATGTACAGGAAAATGTGCTTTGCAAAAAAGAAATAATTGGCTTTGAGTAATTAGGTCAGTGGTCTTATACCCAAGAATGCTCATTAGAGATTAAGTAATAAAAATAAAAGCATTGTCATTCCGAATACACCAAGGTAATTATAATCGAACAATTCACGGTAGTATGAAGAGGGATCATTAGCAGCACACAGATTTGAGCAGGAAGAAGCCTTGGGCTTGCACGCTCTATCTCCCCTCTTGCCCTGTGTTCAAGGGGAGTTTTGGAGCTTTTCCATCTGCTTTTAGCCAATCACAGCTTCCCATACCCTCCCAAACCAGGAACTGTGGCTGACATGGAGCTACGGTTTGTTTAAGGGACACAGCTTCAGAAACCATGGTTTGGCGCTGGCCTGTTTGAAACTTGTCATAAATTAACACGAACCACAGTTTGCCAGTCCAGACGACATGACAATGTCGTTTACTGGGACATGTGAACATAGCTATAATGATAAAGGCAATGCCATTTAATTGTGAAAGGAAGAAATCACAAGGAAAGTATGCATATTTGGCCAAGAGTCCCTTTGGGACTGTGAACATGGCAACGGATCCTGCTTACAGGGCCACACCAACAGAGGTTTCTGAGCTTGGATGTCTTGGACAAAAACTTTTATCCTATTTCAGCCTAAGATATAACACAGCAGAAGTAAAACCCAGAGATAAAGCCAAGTTGTTATACAAGGTCACCACTCTTAATGATTGTGCTAGCTCTCAGATAACACTGGTCACGACCCAAACAGCCGTGTATAAATGCAGAAAGTGCTACTGCTGTCTCGGCTCCTGCTCTAGAGCAGACTCCCCAAGCTGGTACTCTCCAAATTTTTTGATTACTGTTCCCATCAGCCTACCCAGCAAGGCCATTAGGTTGTAGGGAAGTTACTCTAGAGCAGGAATCCCCAAACTCAGCCCTCCAGCTGTTTTGGGACTACAGTTCCCATCATCCCTGACCACTGGTCCTGTTAGCTAGGGATGATGGGAGTTGTAGTCCCAAAACAGCTGGAGGGCCGAGTTTGGGGGTGCCTGCTCTAGAGGATCCCCTTACAGTGGTGCCTCGGTTTAAGAACAGCCCTGTTTACAAACTATTTGGTATACAAACTCCGCAAAACCGGAAGTAGTGTTCCGGTTAGCAAACTTTACCTCAGTCTATGAACGGAAGCTGAATGGTGGAAGGGCACCGGCGGCGGGAGGCCTCATTAGGGAAAGAGCACCTCGGTTTAAGAACGGTTTTGGTTTAAGAACAGACTTCCAGAATGGATTAAGTTCGTAAGCCGAGGTACCACTGTACTTTCCAGAGATGCAAAGACTTGCATTGGAAAGGAGGCAAGGAGGATTTCTAACGTGAGTACTTATTCCAAGGTAGGCGATGCCTACGTTCTTCTCTATCGTACAAGTTTTATATTACAGTACAGGAACATTCCATTATTATCATAATCTGCATAACCTTTCAGCAAATGCACAGATATTGCTAACACTTTGCATGGTACTAAGCTATGCAAGTGTTTGCAGGATCTTTACATAAAACGCTACAAATGCTGTACTGTGACATAGCGAAACTGATTTTACGCATGCTGAGTAAGTAAAACACTTTAAATCATCAGCTTAAAAAAAAAAAGCATGCTGCATATTTATGCTTAATATCACTATAGGTAGCTATTTGAATGGTAAGATGCATAACCTTAATATACAGGTTTCCTTTCCAGCACTCTATTTTTACCTCTCCTTTTGCCCCACTAACCATCATTTTGCAAGCAATACAAAAGCATCACCCTGTTTGTTATGTTACTATGGGATGGCTTTTTTAAAAAAAAAAATGGAAGTAAGTATACAGGGAAGTAGGCCCTAGTAAATTTGCCAGTGGACATTATACAGTGGTACCTCGGGTTAAATACGCTTCAGGTTACACACTCCGCTAACCCAGAAATAGTGCTTCAGGTTAAGAACTTTGCTTCAGGATAAGAATAGAAATCGTGCTCCGGCGGCGCGGCGGCAGCAGGAGGCCCCATTAGCTAAAGTGGTGCTTCAGGTTAAGAACAGACCTCCGGAACGAATTAATTACTTAACCCGAGGTACCACTGTACTTCGTATGGTACCAACAATGTTCATGTCACTTTCCATCATTAACAATAAGTGAAAATGGCAAGTCCCCATCCCACAGAGCTTTACATTCTAGCGGAGAACAAGTGCAAGGCAAGTGCAAGGGAATTGGGAATGAATATGCTCAAATATAATTATTTATCCTTAGGCTTCAAGTGGGTTTTGAGGAAGGATCCGTAAGGATAGAGGTAGTTCCGGAAATAAGAGACCAAAAGCAAGAAAGAAGTGGCAGTACATTTTAAAGGCGCATGAGATTTCTGGGCAGCTGCTCTTGGCAAAAATTACAGATCAAAGCTGGGGAACATCTGGCCCTCCAGATGTTGCTGCACTACAACTCCCATCATTCCTAACCACTGGCTGTGCTGGCTCTGGCTGATGGGAATTGAGGGCCAAAATATGTGCCTAAAGCCTTGAGTACAACCTTGTTTCTACCTACTAAACAGACTACGTAAAAATAGAACATCCAGGATGACCAAAAGTGTTTTTAAAAAAGGGGGTGCTGTGCCCCATCAGCAATGTGATGAGAGAAGTTAAGCTGTGTGTTAACTTTCGTGAAACTTAGCTACTCTGATTATATCGTCAGCTGACAGCACTGGTACCCATAATAACCAGTGAAAAGGATTTTGCAGTAAAAGGGCTTTGCACATCAGTCCTCGGTGTGGTTGTTGTTGCTGTTGCTATTTAACAGTCTGCACTGAAGCGTGTTAAATGACTGAAGAGCTCCACACTTGAACAAGGCGGAAAGCAAAATGAAGAACACAAGGAGTCATGAGACAACTTAAAACCTGGACACGAAACACTGATCAAGTGACTTGGAAAGACACTGCTTCCCTCTACAGATGCTTAGCATAGTGGTTTTAAAAATGAAGTTGCCACCAAACTACTGCAAACTGTGTACGACCACATGCTTACACTCCGAACAGCTTTAACCCAGCCAATAAAAGGTTTGAAGGAAGGAACGAAGCTGCAGGATTTTTTTAAAAGCATGCTAGTGACAGGCCACACGGCCGCTTTCCCCTTAAGTTTGTAACGAGGGAGTTCTTAGTCTCTTGGCGCACTTGGGTTATAGTTGCAAAATTAAGGGAACTGGCGTTCTGGAATTCGGATCCTTTACTTTCTGGGGAATTGTGACTCAGAAAACATCAGCGCATGACTCACTTCCCCTATTTCCAGGGATTTGAACCCCAAACCTTCCTCCGCATTGCCAAAAGCCCTGCCATAATGCCAGGAGCAAACAACCCACCGACTTCACAACTGCAAGCAGCTCATCCTAGGCCAGGTGTGGCGGCTACGGCTGCATCTGCAAGACACAAGGCAGCTGCTCCCTGCCAGATATCCAGAGATCAGGATGAAAACTTCTGCACCACACCTCAAGCAAGAACAGAAGTTTGGGGGGGGGGGAAGAGACGCATGCTTTCCTCCAAAACTACACTCTTTTCAAGAGGAAAGAAGAAAAACCATTCCAAAAGTTTTAACTTTTTTGGGAGGAGGTGGGGAGGGAGATCAACACCCCCACCCCAGAAACACGACATAGCTCAGTTGGTAGAGCACGAGACTCCCAAACCTCAGGGTCATGGGTTCGAGAGAAAGATTCCTGCATTGCTGGGGGTTGGGCTAGATGACCCTGGGGGAACCCTTTGCAATTCTGTGGTAAAGATAAAGGGACCCCTGACCATTAGGTCCAGTCGTGGCGGACTCTGGGGTTGCAGTGCTCATCTTGCTTTATTGGCCGAGGGAGCCGGCGTACAGCTTCCGGGTCATGTGGCCAGCACGACTAAGCCGCTTCTGGCGAACCAGAGCAGCGCACGGAAACACTGTCTACCTTCCTGCCGGAGTGGTACCTATTTATCTACTTGCACTGGTGTGCTTTCGAACTGCTAGGTTGGCAGGAGCAGGGACCAAGCAACGGGAGATCTAAGTCCTAGGCTGTGTGGTTTAACCCACAGTGCCACCCATGTCCCTTTGCAATTCTGTGGTGCTCCTTTGCAATTCTGTGGTGTTATGAACCTGGCCTTTTAATAATAATAATAATAATAATAATAATAATAATAATAATAATAGGCTTCTGGTGCCTTGTTCACAAGCTAGGTCTTGGCGGGGCAGCGTCGGAAGACCAGAGACCAGGCAGCGAAGCAAAGGCGAGGCTTACCTGTACCCCGAGCCAGCGGGGAAGCCGCGCAGTGCAAGAGAGTCCACAGCAAAACGTGCTTGGGCGCCCAGCTCATTGTCAAGCTCCCTCGGGGCGCTGGGCTGCTCGGCGGCGGAGGCGCGGCGAGGGGCGCGCGGGGCGAGGCGAGGGGCTCCTCTGGAGGCGAAGGCGGGTCCCTCGAGGCGGAAAGCGGGCGAGCGAGCGAGCGAGGCCCCGGCAGAGGCAGCCGCAGCAGCCGCGGCTCTCGGCTGCTTGCTCGGAGGGCGTGTGTGACTCACCCCCGCCCGCCTTCCCCGCTCCAGCCCTGCCTTGCAGAGGAAACAGGAAATCTTAAAAAGTTCGCAAACAGCTGGGCAGGACTTTCTTAACTCTCGCAGTCAGTTCCTTCTCCGGCCCACCCTCCCTCCCGGGCTCGCTTCGGAGCTGCCTGTCAATCAAGAGCCAGAGGCCAAACCTCCCTCGCCCTCAGGGCGCTCTTTTTCTCACACACGCTGAGGGAAAAAAGAAAAATAATAATGCCCAGAGAGAGAGGCGGCTGGGCATCGTCGCCCGTCGCCCGCTTGTTTCCTGGAAGGGGACTTCCCTCCTCATCTCTGTGGCACGCGCCGTGGCTTTTTTATTTTTATTTGTGGGCGTGGGCTGAACCCCCCCAATCAAGTAAATAAATATACTTAGAATCATAGAATTGTGACGATCTAGTCCAGTAGTTCCCAACCTTTTTTTTTCTTTTTTGCCATGCTCCACCTAACCATGGTTACTTTTTTAAAAAATAACTTTTTTTCTCCCTTTTATTTAAACAAAGCGTCCACGGATTCTTTGAAAAAAATCTGATAACCTTAACCTAAGCATTTTAAAAATCCTCATCCCCTCCCCCCACCCGACATATAATTCTAATTATTCAAAAAGTGAACTCCTGTAACTCATTCTCGAATTGCCCCCCTTAAAAATCAAATCCCCCCCCCCCGTAGGCCGTGTGCCCCAAGTTGGGAACCACGGAATTCTGGTCCAACCCCCTGCAAAGCAAGAATTTGCAGACATCCCATGTGGTGATCAAGCCTGCAACCTTGGCATTGAATACCCTCCAACATTTCTTCGATGAAAATAGGGATGTCCTATTCCATTATGGTGGTGGTGGTGTTATTACCAAACCACCTGACTGGGTTGCCCCAGCTACTCTGGGCAGATTTAAACATAACAAAACATTATGCAGGATAGGAAACAATCTGGCATTAGTAACTTAGTGGAAAGTTGCATGAAAACAAGCGAATTATAAAAACAAAATTGAAGCTTTGATCAATATTATGTCAAACTTAAATATCTAAATATCTGATAATAAAGTTTAAATGGAGACATAATATTTGAAAATTACAGAATAAGATTTGAAAGAAGGTGAAGAATTGCTGAATATAACTCTATAAATGGGAACGCAGGAAAGGGAGATGTGAGGAAGTCCAAAAGAAAAGTTATGGAAATCTGGTCTTATTGAAATTTAATTATGTTATCTGTTTTGTGTTTATTTTTCTTTTTGTATGTTGGTGATGGTGTTTTATGTGTTTGGTGATGTATTGTTTAAAACCTTTAATAAATATTATTTTTTAAAAAATAAACATAACAAAACATTAAACATTTTTTAAAAAAATTACTTATACAGGGCTGCCTTCAGACAGCTTGGGGGTCAGATAACTCCATACCACCCAACATTTCTCCAATGAAAATAGGGGCGTCCTACCTTACCATCCAACATTTCTCCGATAATAGGGAATGCAGGACATTCTGGCATGAAATCAGAAACCAGGAGAGCTTCTGCAAATCCAGGACTGTCCCTGGAAAACAGGAACACTTGGAGGGTCTGGCATTATCAGCACCACACTAACCAACTGAGCTATCTTGCTTAACTGAAAAGCAGAAATTATATTTGAAATTGAAATGCACACTGAGGTCACTTGGATGATGTTGTGGCACGTTCCAGTGACGCAACTGGCAACCTGACTGAGACACCTTTTTTTTTCTAGAAGAAAAGCTGTGGTTAAAAGTGCGGCACAACTTCACAGTGAGTAATGGCACCTTTTTTCCACAAGAAAAGCACTGGCTGTGCCCATGTTTCTATTGTTTGTACTTCTCACGTCAGCAATGCAAATGCTAAGAAGGTGTTGTTGGTTTTTTGCAGGGTGCTATATGTTGGGATACTGCCAGGGAGACAAAGTCCATCATGGCCCCAAGCCGTCTGCCAGACGATCCATCGATCTCCCATAGGCACGCAGTATCAGCAATTAGTGACATGAGTTTCCTGAAATATCTTGCCACATTCCAGAGCTCATGCACACTCTATCAGCAGATAATGCACAGCAAAAGTCGCACTCAGGAGAGCATTATTTACAAGTTTTATTCAGCGTTGATCAGAACAAAGAAAGACATGACTGCCTGCGTCAGTGTCTCCAGCACAGAGAAAACGAAAGCAAAGACACAACAGAAACATCCTGTGAAAACAGGAAATACGCAGGCTGTGACACAAACATCCTGCTCCCTTTTAAGGTGGAACGGAAATATCCTAACACTATAGACAGGTCCACGCACTTCAGGGCACACACAGAGTCTGCTGGATCAGGCCCGTGGCCCAGCTGGGTCAGCATCCTGTTCTCACAGTGGCCAGCCAGATACCTGTAGGAAACCTGCAAGCCAGATTTGAGCCCAAGAGGTGGAGCTTGATAATATGGCGCCCTGAGCGAGGACACAATTTGATTATTGAGCTTTCATTCTGATTTGTTTGTGGAGAGGCTGTGTCAAAACAAGTGTTATTCCACACTTCCCATTGCATCTGACTGATACTTTTCCTAATTTCAAAAAGTCTGATCTGTGGGGAAGCAGGTTTGTTGCATAAGTCCACCCAATCAACTATAATTGCGTGATTTGAATTTCCTGATGCCTGAATCCCACCCAAAAGTAGTAACCCTCTAGAAGCCCCCTAAGCCTACAATGGGCTAGTTTGGGAAATATTTTCAGGTTTTGTCCTGGCCTTATGCATGGAGCCAGCAGGTCAATTCTGCCTTCACCAGTCCCACTCAGCCAATCCGAATGACATCCATTGGTGTGCAATCTTACCTACGTGGGGCAAAATCGCATAGTGTATTCCCCAAGCTTCTAGAAAACTGACTACCCTATTTTGGTTCACACAAATTGGTTGATGCATGGGCCCAATTATGATGATATGACAGGTGGCCCAAACAAAAAAATTCAACCAAAAAACATATCTGAAAGCTGTTTACACCAATAGGGGGGAAATACCAAAGAAAAAAATATTAACTCCTTCTGAGAATGCACTTGAAAGGGGTGGTTTTCTGATCATTTACAGTGGTATAATCTCAGGATTTACAGCTTCATTTCATCTTGATTCTCATTCATTTTCCTAACTACTATTTATCCACTATTTGTCTTTAATTAAAGGTAAAGGTAAAGGGACCCCTGACCATTAGGTCCAGTCGTGACCGACTCTGGGGTTGCAGCGAGGGAGCCGGCGTACAGCTTCTGGGTCATGTGGCCACCATGACTAAGCCGCTTCTGGCGAACCAGAGCAGCGCACGGAAACGCTGTTTACCTTCCCGCCGGAGCAGTACCTTTTATCTACTTGCACTTTGATGTGCTTTCGAACTGCTAAGTTGGCAGGAGCTGGGACTGAGCAACGGGAGCTCACCCCGTCACAGGGATTCGAACTGCCGACCTTCTGATCAGCAAGTCCTAGGCTCTGCGGTTTAACCCACAGCGCCACCTGCGTCCCTGTCTTTAATTACTCAGTTCCAAAAAATCACTATGCCTGGTTGCAGAGCAAACAATGAAGCCTGCAAAATGTGTTACAGAAGGCATCCAATGTGAATATCGATGCAAATATAGACGTAAAGCAAGTATACTATACACATGCTAAAGGTAAAGGTAAAGGTTCTCTGACAGTTAAGTCCAGTCGCAAACGACTCTGGGGTTGTGACGCTCATCTTGCTTTACTGGCCAAGGGAGCCGACGTTTGCCTGCATACAGTTTTTCTGGGTCATGTGGCCAGCATGACTAAGCCACTTCTGGTGAAACCAGAGCAGTGCACGGAAATGCCGTTTACCTTCCCGCCGGAGCGGTACCTATTTATCTACTTGCACTTTGACGTGCTGTCGAACTGCTAGGTTGGCAGGAGCAAGGACCGAGCAACGGGAGCTCACCCCATCGCGGGGATTCGAACCGCCGACCTTCTGATCGGCAAGTCCTAGGCTCTGTGGTTTAACCCACAACGCTACCCGTGTCTAATAAAGGTGGTAATATAAATGTAATAAAGAAATAAAATAAATCTCACAGTATTATTTTCTGCTATTATCACCAGATATTGTAGATCTTGAGCAAAAAGTGTGCTGAGTTTTGCAAAACTGGCAGCGGAAATGCGGTTTTACTTTTGTGCACATCTATATTCCAGGAATAGGTGTGAAATAATCTAAATAAATGGGTTGCAGGCACAGGCATTCTTCTCTGCTGCGTATATTCTGTCCTTTGAGAGCTGTTCAAGAAAAACACGGCTCCGTAGATAGATAGCAAAATTTGCCGTGTCTCAGAGCCTAGTCCCATATCAAATGTAGCAACCACAGTGGTATACTTATTTTTGAAATCATCATTCCACATATGGAAAACATTGGAGATAATCTTCAAATAGGTTTTCAAGGCTTTTGAAAATGAATTAACTTGCCCTCTCCCCTCCCTCCCCGGCCTCCCAGCTTATGCGCTGATTAGAACGTAAGAAAGTTTGTTCTTCAGCACATCCAGTCCAGTAACCTGTTTCTTGCTGTAGCCTCTGGAAACAGCGGCGGAGGAAGAGGAGTGCGGGCGGAGCGCACCGCCCCCGGCAGCGCGATCCCGGTGGGGTGCCATTGCGGCTGCCTCCCCGCCCGCGCTGGGTGCCACGCCCCCAGGACGCGCACCATACCCCTGTGGGCAGCACGCCACACCCCCAGGACGCGCACCAGCCCCGCCCCCGCCTGGTCTCCGCTCCCCGGTGCTGGAGCATGAAGCTCCGCCAGTGTCTGGAAAGCCCCACAAACAGGATGTACAGTGGTACCTCTGGTTGCGAACGGGATCCGTTCAGGAGGCCTGTTCGCAACATGAAAAGAGCGCAACCGGCAGCGCACCTGCGCACGCACAGGTTGCGATTTGCCGCTTTTGTGCATGCACGTGACGTTGTTTTGTGCTTCTGCGCACGCATGAGCAGCGAAACCCAGAAGTAACCCTTTCCGGTACTTCCGGGCCACTGCAGGGCGTAACCTGAAAGAATGTAACATGAAGCAAACGTAACTTGAGGTATGACTGTAGGCACAACTGTTGCTCCCTGTCAGCTGGTAGTCGGAGCAGGCATATCACTCCTGTTATCCAAAGGTTACCCATAGCCATCTTGACAAATAGCCATAGATAAACTTTTTCCTTCATGAATGTATATCTAATCCTCTTTCAAAACCACCCAAGCAGTGTGATGGTCATCATCACACCTCATGGAAATTCCATACATTAATTACGTGCTGTGTGAACTATTCCCCCCACCCCCAATACTCCTTCAGGCAGGAGGCTAGGAACCCCAGAATGTGCCCCTCTCCTCTATTACCTGTTCTACCTGTCTATTTGTGATAGATAAGTAAATAAAGGCATTGTACGTTTCCAGCCAACATAGGTTGTGTGAAAAGTTTTGGGTTGCCTTTACAGCAGGGGTGGTGAACCGTTACCCAATGAAGGACCATTGACCCATTGCAAAAGTCAGTCAGGGGACAGAGCCAATCATGGGGTGGGCCAGAACCAAAAGTGGACAGAGAGATTGTCAAGTACAGTATTCAGGCTCTGGGTGTGTTTGTTTTTTCCAAAGAAGTGTGTCTCAGAAACATTAATACGCAGTTCTACATCTGATCCACAGCAATATTTGTTCATTTCCCCCAAGTTCCCCACTCAGCTCTTTTTCTAGACCAGAGGTTCCCAAACCTATTTGCCCTATTATCCCCTTTTCAGGGGGGGGAAATGCAGTGGTACCTCGGGTTAAGTACTTAATTCGTTCCGGAGGCCTGTTCTTAACCTGAAAC
This sequence comes from Podarcis liolepis, assembly GCF_965112155.1. Lineage (NCBI taxonomy): Eukaryota > Metazoa > Chordata > Lepidosauria > Squamata > Lacertidae > Podarcis > Podarcis liolepis. The sequence goes on along the minus strand of NC_139563.1, from coordinate 44,071,147 downwards.
TGTTCTTTTTTCTTTTCTTTTTTGAAATATTTTTTATTACATTTTTTCCAGGTAAGAATACAAAGTCAGATATACAAAAAAGTAACAGAAAAGAAAAAAAAAGAAAAAAGAAGAGAATCATCTTTTCAAAACATTTTTTCATAACCAACCGGACTTCCCCACGTCTCCCTCACCGTGCGTTCTTTGCAATAAAAATATCAGCAAATTATAACCTTGTTTTGTGCATTCTTTTGTTCTTTCAAATAATTATATTTTAAGTTTAAAATACTTATTGTCAATTTACTCTAAAAACATATGTAATATTATTTTAAACATTAATTCTTTCATTAATATAACTTAATTTCCCATATCATCAGATCTTATTGCTGGAGCTAAATTTTCCAAATCATGTGAAATCTTAACATTCATATAACTTATAAAGTTTTTGTAAGTAATCTTTAAATTTTTTCCAATCCTCCTCCGTTGCTTCTTCTCCCAAATCTCGGATCCTGCCAGTCATTTCGGCCAGTTCCATATAGTCCATCAATTGCGTCTGCCACTCTTCCAGTGTGGGTAAATCTTGTGTCTTCCAGTATTTTGTGATAAGAATTCTTGCTGCTGTAGTTGCGTACATAAAAAAAGTTCTATCCTTCTTTAACACCTTCTGGCCGACAATGCCCAAGAGGAAGGCCTCTGGTTTCTTAGGGAAGGTGTACTTAAACACTTTTTTTAACTCATTATAGATCATTTCCCAGAAGGCCTTCACTTTTGGACAGGTCCACCAGAGGTGAAAGAATGTCCCTTCAGCCTCCTTACATTTCCAACATTTATTATCAGACAGATGATATATCTTAGCAAGCTTGACTGGGGTCATGTACCACCTGTATATCATTTTCATAATATTTTCTTTCAAGGCATTACATGCCGTAAATTTCATACCAGTGGTCCATAACCTTTCCCAGTCTTCAAACATAATGTTGTACCCAATATCTTGAGCCCATTTTTTCATGGCTGATTTGACTGTCTCATCCTGAGTGTTCCATTTAAGCAGCAAGTTATACATTCTCGAAAGTACCTTAGTCTTTGGTTCTAACAGTTCTGTCTCTAATTTCGATTTTTCCACCTGGAATCCTGTTTTTTTATCCAACTTAAAAACCTCTTGAATTTGAGCATAATGAAACCAATCTTGCACCTTATTCTTTAGTTTTTCATAGCTCTGTAACCTCCAGTTGTCTCCAATTTTTTCTATTATTTCCCCATATTTCAGCCAACCGGCCTCCATATTGGGTTTTTTTCGGGCCTTGGCCTCCACTGGTGATAACCACCTCGGGGAACCTGAAACTGTTCTTAACCTGAAGCACCACTTTAGCTGGGGCCTTCCTCTGCTGTCGCGCCGCCGGAGCACGATTTCTGTTCTTATCCTGAAGCAAAGTTCTTAACCCGAGGTACTATTTCTGGGTTAGTGGAGTCTGTAACCTGAAGCGTATGTAACCTGAAGCGTATGTAACCTGAGGTACCACAGTACTCAGTGCCCCCTGGAAACCTACCTTCTTTAAGCAAACTAAACAATCGCTACAACTTTAACTCCATGTTACGTCCGTAAGCATCACTATACAACAGATGAAACATGTGCAAACGGTTTTTCAAAAATTTCTTCTTTCTTTATCCTTCTACTGCAGTCCAGATCAAAACTGAGGTCCGCTCTCTGGCAGTGGTGATAGCGACTTTTGCTCTAAGTGACTGCCCCATGGTGAAAGACCAAGTCACCTCCAACTTGTAGAGCCTTGCACTATAAGACTGCACATTGTGTGCCGCCTAGCACAATTGATTCCTGTTCTGTAGCTTGCCGCTCTCCCTGCAAATAGTATCTTTAGCAAACCAGGCATGGGTAATCATTAAAATGTTGTTCTAACATGATGTATGGGAGAGTTTCTCTTTAGTCCCTTTTCAATTAATGGGAGCTGTTACAGTGATGGATTTGAAAGGATATCTCCTTAATGCTGGCGTAAAGCTGTCTTTGTACTTTAATTACACGTCTCCCAACATCTCAGGGCTGTTGTCTCATCTTGCCCCTTGCACGCTGGTGAATGAAGCAGAGAGGAGTGGTGATGCTATCCTGACTCATGTAGCTGGGATTAATGATCTCATTTCATGGCTTGGGATACAAAGATACACTTTTAATACAATGGTTGTTTGTCGAAGCATGGATCCAGGGGTGCTAGTTAAGATGGCGTGCGGGAGAGATCATAGTAGTGGAGGAAAGCAATTCAACAAAATCCAAAGGTTTGCTTTTGGAAACATTCAAGGTTAAATTACTTTAAACTCTGTGCCAAGGCCATCTTTTAATACCTTATAAAACTATTGCACTTTTTTTCCCCAACAGACATATTGCATCGCCCACCCTATCCCAGCTAAAGGGGTGTGCAACTTTGGCATTTCATTACACCACTGTTTATAACAATAACTGGAATGTTAAACCAGTGAACTGAGCAGTTAGATATGAGTGCCTGAGGGAAATCATAGTAAAGGTAAAGGGACCCCTGACCATTAGGTCCAGTCGTGACCGACTCTGGGGCAAGTCCTAGGCTCTGTGGTTTAACCCACAGCGCCACCCGCGTCCCATGAGGGAAACCATACTGGACTTGAAAAACAGGGGTGCTTGTGCGTCCTGCTCCACCTGTGACCTCCTTTACAAGTTTCTGTAACTTTTATTCTATATTTGGTCCACAGGTTTGGAACTGAATTTTAATTTGTGGCAACTGGGACCCAAAGAATGGTCATGGAACCCCTGATGCTATAGTCCTGATAAAACGAAGTAGTCTCTGGACTTGAACAGGGAACTACTGTACTGGGAAACTCATGTAACATATCTGTCTGTCTGTCTGTCTGTCTATTTGTTGGTGCTCTATAGGTGTTACAGACATATTTTCTTACATGGTGTCCTAGTATTGTATGTGTGTATCAACCGTAACCAAATGTTTGAAGAATTAACTGTCCTTTCTGCATATTTATAACTCTATGCATTGGTTTAGTTTCTCACGTTTTGCTTCCGCAACTTATAATCCCAACACTTTTCTTTGTCCCTTTAACAAAAGAGAATGAATACAAGCCTCGCGTTGTTGAAGATGCGCAATCTACAAAGATCCTTTTCTGAAGCAGCAAGATAGAGATTTCGTTGCTGATAACTAGCACGCACTGCTGAAAACATACTTCAGAATGAAAAGGTCCTTTTAGTGGCTTATCTGCATGTTGTTTCCCTTGTGTGGGAACTGTGTGTAAGGCCTGTTCCTAGTCAGGGGGGTGGGGGTGGGGTGCTGTGTGTGTGTAGCCCGGCACCCTATGCACGTTTATTCAGAAATCAGTCCCATCGCATTGAGTGGGGTTTTCTCTTAGGTGGAACTCCAGCCACGAGTCATTTTGCAAGACTATTGTGTATACAGGGGTGGCCAACTCCCAAGACACTGTGATCTACCTCATAGAGTTAAAAACTGGCAGTGATCTACCCTCTTTTGGGGGGTTCAGGTCAAAGTTGCTTCCTTTAAGAAGGAAAGCCCTGTTTTTGGGGGGTGCAGGCCAACACTGTTGAACTTTTTTTAGGGGAACCAAAGTTGTTGAGCTTGTTTGGGGGGAGCCAGTGATCTACCACAGACATCAAGTGATCTACCGGTAGTTCACAATCTACCTGTTGGATGTGCCTGGTGTATAACATGAAATTGTAAACACACACACACACAACCCGCCAGCCCTGAATCTGAATTAACCTTCATCCTCTTGAGAAGGAGAAGGTAGAAGGTAGAAATCAGAAGCAACATTCTTTTGCAAAGAACAGTCAAGTACCACTAACTTACTGTCAGGGAACTGCCATCGGCTCAGGGGCGAGAGGGGGAAAGACGGATGGATTACAGAGAGCCTCCAAAGATCGTGGGAAGCAGCTTCTCCTCAGCGGAGGAGAGTAACCACGCCTCCAGTGGAGAGGAGCTTCAGGGCTCGGAGGAGGCGAGGCGGTGCCAGGACACCTTGCCTGGGCAAAGCGGGGAGGAGAGAGGTCTTCCGTTACCCATGCCCACCTTGCGCAGTAAGAGGGGAGGCGCAGACTGGGCGTCAAGAAACTACTCTGCTGGGGAAGGTTTAAGGACCGCCCACTCATGGATTCTGCCAGTGAATGAGCCAGCCATGGGAGAGTGGCGCTCTGGACAGATAAAGTTTATTTTGGCATCAAAAGCAAGGCTTCACAGCCGAGCAGGGAGGCATTTGCCTGCTTGCTCTCAAGCAACCCCTTGGAACCATAACACTTACCAACAACAGTATGTACACGGGTGCTTCTGGGACATCTACCTGGTACTGTACGGGATATTTAGACTAAAATCAGGGTGGGGATTTCGTAATGGTCTGTGAATCGAAAAAGGAATTTTTCTCCTAGAATAATCTTGTGTTGGATACACCAATGGGTATGAGATGTATTCAGTCATGAAACCAGAGGTATGGGACGTGTTTTCTGACTGCAACTCCCATCATCCCTGATGATCCCAGCCATGTTACCTGGGGCTGATTGGCGCTAGAGTCCAAAAACATCTTGACAGCTACAAGTTATTCATCCCTGCATTAAAGACCATCAATGTGACCTCAGAGTGCCCATCTACAGAGCAAGATACCTGTTGTGTCTCAAAATAAGTAATTTGCACTTGCTTCCTTACCAACCAGACTATTAAAGGGCAAGTGGAACTTTTTCCCATTGGAACAATTCAACCCCATGTCAGATCAAACTACTTTTTTTTAACTCCCCTTATTTTCAACAGTGGTTTGCCAAGCAGAAGGGGCTGCTGTTATTTTATTAAAAAGTTTAAAGCTTCCATTGGCTTATGAAACTTATCCCATGGTTCTTTGGATCCTGGACTATGTGCTCTGCTTCCTTCTTTTCCAAGATTTGGTCATTTGTGACCTCACACTAAAGAACATTCAGATAAAATACGGCAAAATCAATCTGCTTTAAAATAATCTTCGTGGGGGTGAGGAGCTACAAAACGGTAACTAAACACTCAGTCTTGAGCATCTATGTGTTTGTCAATTGATTAGAGAATTTTTGTTAATTAACATATTAATTGAATAATTAATTGTCAGCTTATTAATTGTTAACATTAATGGAGCAATTGCATACTCGTGCATTTTTCAACCCCTTCCTATAGGTGCCTTCCAACAAATAGATCTAGCTGACACATTTAGCTGATGATGATGACGATGATGACGATGATTTATTATTTATACCCCACCCAACTGGCTGGGTTTCCCTAGCCACTCTGGCCAGCTCCCAACAGAATATTAAAAACACAATAAAATAGCAAACATTAAAAACTTCACTAAACAGGGCTGCCTTCAGATGTCTTCTAAAAGTCAGATAGTTGTTTATTTCCTTGACATCTGATGGGAGGGAGTTCCACAGGGTGGGCGCCACTACCGAGAAGGCCTTCTGCCTGGTTCCCTGTAACCTCACTTCTCGCAGGGAGAGAACTGCCAGAAGGCCTTCGGAGGAGGACCTCAGTGTCCAGGTTGAACAACTGGGGTGAAAACACTCCTTCAGGTATACTGGGCCAAGGCCCTTTAGGGCTTTAAAGGTCAGCACCAACACTTTGAATTTTGCTCAGAAATGTCCTGGGAGCCAATGAAGGTCTTTCGGGACCGGTGTTATATGGTCTCGATGGCCACTCCCAGTCACCAGTCTAGCTGCCACATTCTGGATTAGTTGTAGTTTTTGAGTCACCTTCAAAGGTAGCCCCCCGTAGAGCACATTGCAGTAGTCCAAGCGGGAGATAACTAGAACATGCACCACATCATCATCATCATAATAATAATAATAATAATAATAATAATAATAATAATAATAATAATTTATTTATACCCCACCCATCTGGGTGCCACTACCAAGAAGGCCCTCTGCATGTATGCATGCAGACTTTTGGAAGGGATTGGTTGCTGTCTTGCAGTGCTGCATCAATTCAAGGGCTAACGAACGAAGTATAACTCTATAAAATATAACCCTGTTGAGGAAAGTTGACCACATTCTCACTGTGCATTTAAAGCAGTCTCGTTCTGCTTTACGAGTCATGACTTCTCCCAAAAGAATCCTAGGAACTATAGCTTGTTAAGGCTCTCCTGACAACTCTCAGCAACCTTAATTAACTACAGTGGAGAAGCCGTGACTCTGGAAGGGAAAGAAGAATGCTTCCCATTTCTTGGGGAGAGAATGGTCATATCTGTAGCATACCGTATGGAAAGAACCATCCTCTCCCAAACAAATGTTCATTAAAGGCAATGTCAGCCCAGGTTGCAAAGGATATCAGGGAAATGGACCTGAAACTGTAGAGCATGGGTAGGCAAACTAAGGCCCGGGGACCGGATCCGGCCCAATCACCTCCTAAATCCGACCCTCTGACGGTCTGGGAATCAGCGTGTTTTTACGTGAGTAGAATGTGTGCTTTTATTTAAAAGGCATCTCTGGGTTATTTGTGGGGCAAAGGAATTCGTTCATTTCCCCCCCCCCAAAAAAAAAATATAGTCCGGCCCCCCACAAGGTCTGAGGAAGAGTGGACCGGCCCCCTGCTGAAAAAGTTTGCTGACCCCTGCTGTAGAGGAACAGCGTGAAAACTCCCAGCCCTCTTCCCAGTTTCTGTTCTGTAGGACAAAAAAGTCACAATAGAATTGCAGTGGTACCTCAGGTTACATACGCTTCAGGTTACATACGCTTCAGGTTACAGACTCCGCTAACCCAGAAATAGTACCTCAGGTTAAGAACTTTGCTTCAGGATGAGAACAGAAATCGGGCTCCAGCGGTGCAGCGGCAACAGGAGTCCCCATTAGCTAAAGTGGTGCTTCAGGTTAAGAACAGTTTCAGGTTAAGAACGGACCTCCGGAACGAATTAAGTACTTAACCCGAGGTACCACTGTACAGTTGTTGGTTCAGAACCTCAAAGATGTGCACCAGCTCTGATATTCTTGGCTTCTTGGCTGCGGGGGAACAGTAAGGTAAAGGTAAAGGGACCTCTGACCATTAGGTCCAGTCGTGGCCAACTCTGGGGTTGCGGCGCTCATCTTGCTTTATTGGCTGAGGGAGCCGGCATACAGCTTCTGGGTCATGTGGCCAGCATGACTAAGCCGCTTCTGGCGAACCAGAGCAGCGCACGGAAACGCCGTTTACCTTCCCGCCGGAGCGGTACCTATTTATCTACTTGCACTTTGACGTGCTTTCGAACTGCTAGGTTGGCAGGAGCAGGGACCGAGCAACAGGAGCTCACCCCGTCACGGGGATTCGAACTGCCGACCTTCTGATCGGCAAGTCATAGTCAGTGGTTTAGACCACAGCGCCACCTGCGTCCCTTGCGGGGGAGCAGTAACTGTGCCCTATTGTACTGTCCTAAGGCAGAGGGTCTCTGTTGTCATGCTTTTGCTGCAGATGCTTCCTCTTGGGGTCTTGTGCAGAGCACAGTCTGCCCCCAAGTATTTGGCTTTTATAGTATAATGCAGTACAGTACTGTAGCATGAATCCCTATTTTGGCTTCCTGTGCTGGATGGAAATACAATTTGTGGAAAGAGAGGCATGAACAAAGCACCAGTGTTGTGTAAGAGTGGCTGAACTGCTAGTGTGATTTGCATAGTGTATGGCTTCCCTTTGGGGATGTTTTTACAATTAGGGAAGAGAGACAGAGTGGGTGAATTTGATACCTAAATGCGATAGGATATTATTGGACAAGTTTAAAATGTCTCTGCATGCTTTCAAGCCACACAGGTGTTTTTCATCTGGCGTAGGTGTTTTGTCCAAGGCAGAGCTTTAAGATATAAATTCAATATGGTTGGAAATGCAAGTCTTGTGTCTTGTTAACTTCCAGATGTGAAGGTGGCTAAATTCATTCCAGGAAATGTGGAATGAACGCAGCAGTCCCTTTCCCCTTGTCTTATACTTACTGATTTTATACTTCATGAAATCAGCCCTCGGTGGACTCCAGGAAGTACAAAGAGAGCAGTCCAGCAGAAGTCAGAGATGCTGAAGCCTTGCGGAGATGAGTGGGATCAAGAAAGCGTTCAACTATATGCACCGTATTTTTCTCTCTATAAGACGCACCAGACCACAAGACGCACCTAGTTTTTGGAGGAGGAAAACAAAACAAAAAAATATTCTGAATCTCAGAAGCCAGAACAGCTAGAGGGATCGCTGCACAGCGAAAGCAGTAATCCCTCTTGCTGTTCTGGCTTCTGGAATAGCTCTGCAGCCTGCATTTGCTCCATAAGATGCACACACATTTCCCCTTACTTTTTAGGAGGGAAAAAGTGAGTCTTATAGAGCAAAAAATACGGTATTTCCTAAGTTTCTTCAAAGTGCTCCTAGGGCCTGGTGCTGTTGAACGAAGTGGCATTGGACGTTTCCCTAATGAAAACAATGCTTCAAAACAAGGAGCTTATGGTGTGGTGACTTACAACAACCCATTTAAGGGGAGCTGGTTCTTCTGCAACAGACTTTGGAAGGCATGCAGAATGTGTTCCAGCTGGAGCCAGAGGCTGAACGGAAGTTGGAGTGGACTGCATGCCACTGTGAACAATAGGGCCTCTTGCTGCTCTCCCTTAATTGTTTTGTTGTTCATTTATTTCCTTTGCTCTTGGTATTTGGAACCAATTACATACACAGCGATTAATTTAAACAGCATGATTAGCTGATTGGATTTGGGCAAACGTTCGAACTGCGACGTTTCCGACTGTCACTATCAATCTGATCCGTTTAAGGTCGAGGTGCGCGTTCTCCGATCCCAGATATTGTCGCTGAAAAACAAAGACTGTTGAAAAACTCCCGACACTTTACTTACTGCTGCTTTTTAACACTGCGGTATTCTCTAACATGCCTGGTGCTGAGGACACGGGACCGAGGAGGGCATACCTATCGAGGAATCTCTAGCCTCGTGATTGCTCATGTCAAATGCACAATTCAAAGTGTTGGTGTTGACTTTTAACGCCCTAAACAGCCTCAGACCTGTATTCCTGAAGGAGCACCTCCACCTCCATTGTCCAACCCGGACACTGAGGTCCACCTCCGAGGGCCTTCTGGCAGTTCCCTCATTGCAAGAAGCGAAGCTACAGGGAACCAGGCTGGGGAGGGGGGCTTCTCGGTCGTGGCACCCATTCTGTGGAATGCCCTCCCATCAGATGTTAAGGAAATAAACAACTATCTGACTTTCTAAAAAGTCTTAGATGTTAAGGAGATGAGTAATTATATAACATTTAGGAAACATCTGAAGGCAGCCCTCTATAGGGAAGTTTTTAATGTTTGATGTTATATTATGTTTTTATATGTGCTGGAAGCCATCCAGAGTGGCTGGGTCAACCCAGTTAGATGGGTGGCATATAAACAACAACAACAATAATTATCATCATTCCATTGACTCAAGTTAAGTACTTAATTCATTCCGGAGGTCCGTTCTTAACCTGAAACTGTTCTTAACCTGAAGCACCACTTTAGCTAATGGGGCCTCCTGCTGCCGCTGCACCGCTGGAACCCGATTTCTGTTCTTATCCTGAAGCAAAGTTCTTAACCTGAAGCACTATTTCTGGGTTAGCGGAGTGTGTAACCTGAAGTGTATGTAACCCGAGGTACCACTGTAATGTAAAACATAAGCTCTCTGTCAAGCGTCAGAGGATCCAACCCCCACAGCAGGATGCCAGGAACAGATAAGACAAGGAAGTTCTTACCAATTGCTTTTTATTCAATGTTCACACAGAGAGGCTTAGAAAGGCAGCCTCTTGGAGTAATGGCGTTGCTCTGAGTAAATCTCCCCTCCCCTTCTCTCCCACTTCCTCATTCGTCATCCCTTCTACGGCTGGCGCTGAGGGCCTTTTGCTTCTGAGCCCTTTGCTCTCCTATTTTTAAGGCTCGCCGGGTTCTGGGAGATGGTGGGTATGGAATGCTTTCTAGTGAGAACGTGTCAGCCAGCTGCTCCATCTCTGCCTCCTCCTCCTCTCCCATTATTTCCCAGCTTTCCCCCTCATCTTCCTCTGAGCTGTGATCTCCCTCAAACCCATTGTAATTCTGAACTGTCTCCTTCTTCTCTGGAAGGTTCAGGCTGGGGAGGCGGTCTCCACCATTCCTCCTCTGCCCAGTCCCTGACACTCTCATGAGAACAGAAGGGGCACTTCCACGCTGCAGTTTTACAGTGGACTCAGTACTCTGCATGCATGCGATATTTTCGGTCAGGGACACGCCCAGCAGAAAGGAAACTCCAGAGGAAGAGGAATTGGCTGCACCTGAGTCTCCAAGAAGTAGGAGGCGGAGCAAGCGATTAGAGCAGAGGCGGGGGATATATATCTGGCCTTGGGAGTGGTCAGAAGCCAGTCGAGTCAACTGACTCTGATGGCAAAGGATGAGTTGTGGCAGCTTGGACTGCTGTAAGCCTGTTATTGAGAAATAAACCTCAGCTACTTAAACTGCCAACGTTCCGTGTCTTGTGTGGGAGAAGCGCTAAACCTGACATTTCCCCAGCATCTACACAGTGTGTCACCCACATCAAAATGCCATCCCATATACCGCCACTAGAGGCAGTTTTAAGGTAGCACAACCAGTGTGGTCGCGCTGGGTGCTGCACTGCAGGGGGCGCCATACCAATGCCATAAGACGCATTTTCTGCTTCAAAACCCCCACCAAGAAAGTATAACTTGGGCCTACTTTACCACCGCAGCACAGACTTTGAAATGGGCTCCACGCAGTTAAGGGGTAGCATGCATCTCACTGCTCTGGAGAGCCAGTGTGGTGTAGTGGTTAAGAGTGGTGGACTCATAATCTGGTGAACCGGGTTCAATTCCCCGCTCCTCCACATGCAGCTGCTGGGTGACCTTGGGCCAGTCACACTTCTCTGAAGTCTCTCAGCCCCACTCACCTCACAGAGTGTTTGTTGTGGGGGAGGAAGGGAAAGGAGAATGTTAGCCGCTTTGAGACTCCTTCGGGTAGTGATAAAGCGGGATATCAAATCCAAACTCCTCCTCCTCCTCCTCCTCTTCTTCTTCTTCTTCTTCTTCTTCTTCTTCTTCTTCTCCTCCTCTCCTCTCTTCCTCCCTTCAGAGTTTCACTCGGGCTCCCTTTGAAGCCTCATCCTTTGCAGCTGTGGTGTATATCTCATCTTTCTTTCTGCTTACAGGTGCTTTATCTATGGAAGCCATATTTCCCCCAGGTGTCCATGCAGTTTCTCTAGTCCTTTCATCTCCCCGCTTGCTCAGTCTTGGGCGAACCAAGCAGAGAGGGAACCCAACAGATTCTGCAGAAGATGAAAAAACCAGCCTCTGCCACATAAGCATGGGGTTAATTATATTTATTGCACAAAAAGTGCATTATGTTTTACGCACTTCGGATGCTTTAGACATTGGCTTGTTGCAACTATTTCTCAGCTGGACGGAGACAATGGAAACTGGTGGTTTTTTAAAAAAGTAAGAGAATCTGCTTAATTATTAGAAGCAACAAACAAGAGCATGGTAGGTTCACCGTCAGGAGCATAACCTATCATAGATCATCATATTGTGCTTTATCTCCCTGCAGTTGTTGAGTCGCTGCCAAAATAAGTTCCTGACAACACAGTATCTGAAGCTCTGCACCGTCCCAACTGTGGTAAAGGAAAACACGTTCCTGCTCTGTTGCTATGTACATTGGCAGGCACACGGTCTATCCAAAAAGCTGAGCTCAAAGCCCTCCAAAAACACCTGCCAGCAGACTGTTGGGAAACGTTGCTTAAACAAATATATCTGCCAACTTTCCAGTGCTATCAATTCCTCTGTGCCAAAAAACAGGCATTATTTTAAACCAGGCATGATGGATAACAGGAATTGGGCCTGGATAGGGATGAAGCACAGAATGTGATTCAAATTGTGTCTATAATCGCCCTCAGAGTCACAACCAGATGTCGCAGTATATAAAAGTGAATTGGGCCCAGCTTCTTCATAGAAATAGACAGTCCTCTGGAGAGAATTGTTGGACCAGGAACAAGTCAAGATTCTAAGTTCCCTTCTTTCACCACGGGAGAGTTGTCTTATATTTTGTACTGAGTCGTCCTAGCGGTCCTTGGATAACCCCAAGGGGGGGCTATTTATGTATTTATTAAATATCTATACCACCCTTCATCCAAGAATCACAGGGTGGTTTACAATATAAAAACACAAAAATACATACCATAGTAACTAACAAACTAAAACAACATCACCCCCCACACAATATATAAAGGGCCATAGATTGTTTAATTAGCCAAAGTCCTGTCAAGTACAGGAGTTCCCCTCTCCTTTCTGGTAGCTCACCAATAAGAATCAACAAGCATCTGGTAGATTTATAGTCATTTTATTACAGTATCATGTCGTGAGAACAGACCAGTATCTCTCTGCAAGGATAGCAGTTGCTCACTCTGTGTGATAGCCTGGGAGTCTGATTCAGAAGCTGAACCTGAGGAGTCCCAGCCTGCACAGGAGTCCCCGCCTCCAGGGCTGGCTGAGCCGGGGCAGGGGCTTGAATCTGAAGGGCCTGCACCTGTGCCTGATGCTCAGGAGTAGACACCAGATGCATCCACTCTGGCTCCGGAGGTGATTGAGGGCCCATTGCCTGCAGGTGCGCCTCTCCCAGCCCTGTCAAGGGAAGGTGAAGCTGCTCCTGGGTCCAATAGCCCTCCAGCCTCTCCTGAGCTGCAGAGGCTCAGGGCAGAGAGGCGGAGGGAACTAAGTTCTCTGAGGAGGAGTGCTCGCCTTAAGGCCAGGAGAGGCGGGTCACCTGTGGGCCAGGACCGCCCTTGGCCTCAGAGGAAATAAAGGCCAGTCAGCCCAGTCCCGTTGGAAACCTGTTTCTGCCAGCACCCAGACCTGTTCTTCCAGAGTTCCCGACCACACCTGGCTTCTCGCTTTGGACCCCGCTTCACTCTTGGTGGACAGTCTCCAGTCCATTGACCCAGGACCGAACTCTGACCATGCCTCACGGTAACCTCCCCCCCGGGACCAGCACACTCTGACTCCCCCCCCCACTTCCGCAGCAGGAAGCACATCAACGGGGTGACCCTCTTCCTCTGCATCTCTTTTATTCTTTGACACGCTCGGACCTCCAGGTTTGGGGGGAGGGAGGGGTTTCCCCCCACTCTCGATTGATGTATTGCCCAGCTGCTCCCTCCCTTCTGGTTGCTTAGCTACTATCTCAAATCTGGGTAACTCCTCTCTCAACTGTGCAGCTTCTGTCTCTGCCTGTCTCTCTGCTTCTGGAAACCCTGAGAATGGGTGGTGGTGGTTAATATCCCCCCTCCTCTTATGAACTAAGCTGATCTGCCTGCTGCTGCATTCCCCAGCCTTCATCTTCAGAGTATTCCCTGACAAGGCCTGAGAGAAGGAGGGTATTTTTGCCTGGTGCCTAAAGACAGATAAGGAAGGAGCCAGGCGAGCCTCCCTGGGGAGAGCATTCCATAAGCAGGGAGGCACCACAGAAAAGACCTGTTCTCGTGTCCCCACCCCCTGGACCTCTCACGGAGGAGAAACACAAATAAGGACCTCAGATGATGATCACAGAGTCTGGGTTGGTTCACATGGGGAGACAAGGTCCTTGAGGTATTGCGGTCCTGAGGCTCCATACAAGATTGGGAGCTAGACTGGGATGGGGAACCTGTGGCCTGGCAGATGTTGCTGGACTCCCACCAGCCGCAGCCAACAAAGCTAATAGTCTAAGATAGTGGGAACTGCTGTCCAATAACATCTGGAAAGCCACAAGTTTCTCACCCCATCCCTGTTGCAAGACAGTTAGGGAACATTACTCTTCCATGCGATCTAAAATCAAAGATGCACATTTTATGCCATCAGCATAAAGTTCTTTAAACTCTGCCTATGGAGGCGGAGGTCGGTATAGTTAAAGCTATGGTTTTCCCAGTAGTGATGTATGGAAGTGAGAGCTGGACCATAAAGAAGGCTGATCGCCGAAGAATTGATGCTTTTGAATTATGGTGCTGGAGGAGACTCTTGAGAGTCCCATGGACTGCAAGAAGATCAAACCTGTCCATTCTTAAGGAAATCAGCCCTGAGTGCTCACTGGAAGGACAGATCCTGAAGCTGAGGCTCCAATACTTTGGCCACCTCATGAGAAGAGAAGACTCCCTGGAAAAGACCCTGATGTTGGGAAAGATGGAGGGCACAAGGAGGAGGGGACGACAGAGGACGAGATGGTTGGACAGTGTTCTCGAAGCTACCAGCATGACTAAACTGCGGGAGGCAGTGGAAGACTGGAGTGCCTGGCGTGCTCTGGTCCATGGGGTCACGAAGAGTCAGACATGACTAAACGACTAAACAACAACAACTATTCCTGGAAGAAATCTAGTTTTCCTAATCAGCATCTGCAATGAACACACACATATATTTTCAAAAATACAACTACTATCGCAACACAATTGGGGCATAGTATCTTAAAATACAAATTTAACAAAGCAACACAGGGCTGCGGGTTGTTTTATTATTGTGCAAGGAAGATTCTCAGTATCTTGGTCCCTCAGCCCATCTTTTAAAAGGATATGATTCAAGAACACAAAGAACACTCTGAACTGACTGAAAAATGCGACACTTTGGGATTATTCTCAACGTTTGAAGTTAAACAGATGTTTAGGAAAACAGATGTTTGCTGAGTTAGGTTATGTGGTGGTATTTGGAGACAAGGTGAACTGGGATCTAATAACGTGCTGCAGAATTTGTAAGGGCAAGGTGCCCATGACAAAAATAACCAGAAAAAGTCAGCATGGTTTTGTTTTGCTTGTTTGAACTGACTCATTGGATATTGCTTCAGTGAGGCTGAAAAGTTTAATGGACGCACCTAGAAAGACTCGCAAATGACAGTCTCTGTATTCTATGCTTGGAACAAAGTTCCTTGTGCAACGACATACATGTAAATTACATCATCGTCGTTTTGGAAAACAGATAGGGGGAAACAAAAAAAACAAAGGGAAGTTCCCCCACCCACCCAACCTAAACTTGTGTTATTCCATTTACCACATCTGTAACCTGCATGTCTGGTTTAGAGCTTGGCTTGAATCTGTATCTTGCCTGGATTGGTCCATGCCTTCCTGTAAAATCTATCTACGGCTCTGAAGGTTTATTCTGCCTCCAGCAGAACCAATTCTGCAGAAGCAGCCCGTGCATGGGGGCAAGTCTATCTTGATTGCCAGCCTAGTGGACAGGAGAAAATCCACATTAACCTCATTCCTTGAAGAAGGAAAATCTGACCTTAGTATCCTGACACCTGACTTTGCATTCTCCCCCCCCCCCCAATGTGGTTAGCCAATAGTGGAAAAAGCATTCCACACACCCTCCCCCCATTTTTCAGTTTCCTTCCTCCCATCCTTCAGCAGTTTTGAGTATATGTACCATTATTTGTAATTTAATAAAGTTCTTAAATGGGTTATTATTTACCAGCTACGGTACATAACATGAAGATGAATTGAGCTCCGTGCACAGAATGTGAAAAAACAACATGTGGCTTTTTGCAAGTATGTAATTTCATCTGGAAACATTTAGTTCCATCCCATCCTGTCCAACAAAAATCAATAGGATTGTTGCCTCTTGACTTCAGAATAAATCTCCAGATAACCTAAAGGCTCCCACGTTCTAGCCACAGTTCCATGCTTCAGCACGAATGTAACATTATGCATAATAAGGAATCATTTGATACCTCTTCCGCCCTTTTTTGAGGGGTAAAATTGCACAGGTCAAGCCATGGCAGCATTCTTGAACCATTTTCATGGTCTCAAATAGTCTTCAGCACAAATCTGGGCAACACTTCATTCAAGATCATCACTCCATAGAACCATAGACGCGATAGGAACAAAACCAATAGAAGGAATCTCGTTGCTTCTGCGAATTGACCTGAACAGAATAGAACCTGGGTAGCCAAAGTGGTTCCCTCTAGATGTTGTGGACAACAATTCCCATCATCTCTCACCATTGGCTCTGTGCTCTAGGGCTGATGGGAACAGCAGTCCACAACATCCAAGGACACCACATTGTCTAAGGCAAATCTAAAAAAAATGTAGTATAAACACTGACAACTGGGAAATACTGGCCTGCAAGCGATCCAGTTGGAGAACAGCCTTTACCAAAGGTGTCATGGGCTTTGAAGACACTCAAACTCAGGATGCAAGGGAGAAACGTGCTAAGAGGAAGGCACGCCTGGCAAATCCACACCGGGATCAACTCCCGCCCAGAAACCAATGTCCCCACTGTGGAAGGACGTGTGAATCCAGAATTGGCCTCCACAGTCACTTATGGACTTATTGTTAAAATCGTGTTTATGGAAAACAATCTTACTCGGCTAGGAGTGATCGCCAGAGATCCCAGCTTAGAATGTGATCCTGGTGATGCTGAATCCACATTTTTCATATGAAGGACATTACGAACACAATGTGATGAAAGGAAGCCACTTGTTTTGCTTAACAAAGTAGGTATTGTTCCCTGTGGTATATAATAATAATATTTTATTATTTATACCCCGCCCATCTGGCTGGGTTTCCCCAGCCACTCTGGGCAGCTTCCAACACAATATTAAAATACAATAATCTATTAAACATTAAAAGCTTCCCTAAACAGGGCTGCCTGTTCCAACAAAGCATACAATGTCCCCCAATGGGTAGGTGATATGCAGAAGAGAGAGAGAGAAATACTTTAAACGGGATAAGTGAGTTTGCATGAAGAAGGCACATGCAACAGGCTGCAATCCAATATGTGCTTCACTGAGAAGAAGTCTCATTGAATTCAGTAGGACTTCTGAGTAGACATGCATTAGATGTTACAGTGAAATCCAACAAAGGTCACCCTGGACTCATTCGGGAGGAAGGATGGGATATAAACTGAATGAATGAATAAACAGACTACTCGGAAGTAAGTCCTACTGAGTCCCACTGGTGTGGCCTTCTACCTGCTGCTGGACCTCAACTCCCATAATCCCTAACCATTGGCCATGTTGACTGGTAGTCATTGGAATTAAGAGTCCCGTAGCATTTGGTTTCGTCTGCTGTGCACCAAATGAATGTCCTAACTCCACTGATATTTATTTATATGTGTGGCGCTGTGGGTTAAACCACTGAGCCTAGGGCTTGCCGATCGGAAGGTCGGCGGTTCGAATCCCCACAGCAGGGTGAGCTCCTGTTGCTCGGTCCCTGCTCCTGCCAACCTAGCAGTTCGAAAGCACGTCAAAGTGCAAGTAGATAAATAGGTACCGCTCCGGCGGGAAGGTAAACGGCGTTTCCGTGCACTGCTCTGATTCGCCAGAAGCAGCTTAGTCATGCTGGCCACATGACCTGGAAGCTGTACGCCGGCTCCCTCGATCAATAAAGCGAGATGAGCGCCACAACCCCAGAGTCGGTCACGAGTGGACCTAACGCTCAGGGGTCCCTTTACCTTTACATATTTATAGTCTGTTGCCCAAAGATGATGATGATGATGATGATGATGCCACCCATCTGTCTGGGCTACCCTAGTCACTTGGGGCAGCTCCCAACAAAATATTAAAAACACAATAAAACATCAACCATTAAAAGCTTCCCTGAACAGAGCTGCCTCCAGATGTCTTCTAAAAGTCAAATAGTTGTTTATCTGTTAGACATCTGATGTTCCATGGGAAGGGTGAACAAAGTAATGAGACAGCAAACAACATTTTAAAACATTAAGTGCAATAAAATAACATAACGTTTAAAAAATAACTTGAAAGAGAGCAAAAGCCAGAAATAAAACATATTAGCAGTGTGATCCTATACACATTTAAGTCAGCAGCAACAGTAAGACCAGCAATAAAATTAGAATCTGTTATATTCTAGGGATGACAAAAAGAATGTTTAGTTGTTACCCAGAAGCACTGAAGGCGAGTTCCTGAAATGAATAAGGAGGCCCATCATAGGTGGTTAACAAAGATTCCCATCCACCCTGGCCAACATTGTCCCAGTGCTTGGAATTATGGGAGTTCAGAAGCATCTGAAAATTCTCCAGGTGTTGTTGGACTATAACTCCCATCAGCCCAAGCCAGCTTGACCAATGATTAGGTATGATGGGAATTGCAGTCCAGTAGCATGGGGGGACGGGACGCGGGTGGCGCTGTGGGTTAAACCACAGAGCCTAGGACTTGCCGATCATAAGGTTGGCGGTTTGAATCCCCGCGACAGGGTGAGCTCCCATTGCTCAGTCCCTGCTCCTGCCAACCTAGCAGTTCGAAAGCACGTCAAAGTGCAAGTAGATAAATAGGTACCGCTCCAGCGGGAAGGTAAATGGTGTTTCAGTGCGCTGCTCTGGTTTGCCAGAAGCGGCTTAGTCATGCTGGCCCCATGACCCGGAAGCTGTACGCCGGCTCCCTCGGCCAATAAAGCGAGATGAGCGCCGCAACTCCAGAGTCGGCCACGACTGGACCTAATGGTCAGAGGTCCCTTTACCTTTACCTTTAGCATTTGGGGGCTACAGGTTCCCCATCCCTGATATACTTTGTGTTACATATTTGCGGCATAGCCCTATTAACATCAGTGGAAGTACCGGTACATTTTAAAATCTACCTAGAAATAAGCACCTTTGAGTTTGATGGGGCTTAATCCTGGGTAAGTGGTGCAGTCTAAGACTGTAATCCTAAAAGGGAGTAATTGTCAAGTATAGTCATACCTCATGTTGTGAATGCTGCGGGTTACGTCTTTTCAGGTTGCGTCCAGCAGTGACCCGGAAGTACTGGAAAGGGTTACTTCTGGGTTTCACTGCTTGTGCATGCGCAGGTGCGCAAAATGACGTCACGTGCATGCACAGAAGCGGCGAATCATGACCCGTGCATGCCTAGATGCAGGTTGCGTTGCTTTCAGGTTGCAAACGGGGCTCCGGAACGGATCCTGTTCGCAACCAGAGGTACCACTGTAAGCATGTTTTGGATTTATTTATTTATTTTAGTCCCGCTGACGTTGGCAGAGGAGGGCAACTGAGATGGTCAAGGTGTTTTGGCATCACCAAGATGACTGGCAATGTTTGTAAAGCTGCTGTTACTAAAGAAAAATCATTTTGACACCCATTGTACTAAGGCCAACACGAGCAAGCCTGAAGTCCAAAGGTCTTGGTGTCCTAATCTGTGGGTACTTTATCTTGTGTGATATGTACTCCTTTGGGCTGATAAGAAGGCTGCAATATCTCTGCGGGGCTATTGAGTGGCCTTGCTTTTATATAACTGGCTGGCTGACCGCATAGAAACTCATAATGTTTACATTTCATGTCTTAGAAAGCTGTGATATGACCTGCTATTGAACTGTGATTAATTTTCTTTGATTGAAACATGCCAAAGCACACGTGTGTGTGTGTGTGTGCGCATGTGTGTGTGTGCGCGCGCGTGTATTTATACACACAAAATCACACATGTACTCTCAGTAACCAACTCTGGAGATCTCTCTACAAGGAGATCTCCATTTCAATTTGATGACCCTATCCCTTAAACCAGGGGTCAGCAATGTTTTTCAGCCATGGGCCGGTCCACCGCCCCTCAGACCATGTGGTGGGTTGGACTATTTTTTTGGGGGGGGGGGCGGAAATGAACAAATTCCTATGCCCCAGAGATGCATTTTAAATAAAAGGACACATTCTACTCATGTAAAAACACGCTGATTTCTGGACAGCCCATGGGCCGGAAGGTATTTGGGCTGCATCCGGCCCCCGGGCCTTAGGTTGCCTACCCCTGACTTAAACAGAAGATAAATTAGTTACCTCCTGCCTATATGCAAGTCTTTCTACTGATGGCCAGTGTTCATAATTATTCCTGGAGTGCTTGTTTCTTTGTTTTTAATGCTTCCTCGGGAAATTGTCTTTTGACAGGGAACACATTGCTAGCTTGCCCTTTTGAAATACTGTAGCTCCTATAAAAATTTGATGACTGAAGGCCAGGGGTTATGGGAGTTTTGTTCAGCCACACATGGATGGAACTGGTTTGAGTATCCCATCCATAGATATTTTGCTCAGACTAAGTGGTTGTTTTGACAGGGATTGAGGATTATGAAATGACTGAGGACAAATGTATTAAAAGGTAAGTTTTGGTCTGTGGGAACTTTTCATAGGCTGAAGAAAAGGAAAATTCTGCAGCTGCTGGACAATTTAAATAGATATTTAGATGGGCGTTAATAGTTATGCCACAATATACTTTCTTACCACCATCATCATCAACAACAAATGATCTCCATCAATATATATCTCATGTGCTCCTAGGTTTACTAATTTGGATGAAATGCAGAGATCGCTTGTCTTTTTTTAAAGGGCACACAGAGTCACACTTTAAAGGGGCGGCCAAACCTCTGGGAAATCACAGGGCACAGATAGCCTTGCCGCCACAGATGCCACTTCTGTAGGCTCATCGGGAGCATTTTCCGGCCAGGACAGCGATTACTTTATTGAAGCAATCCGTGTGCGACTAGGTAGCAAAGAACACTATGTGCTTAAGCAAAAACCCAATCCCCCAATCTCATTTTTCCATAAACACGACTGGGCAACAGAGACATAACTCTTTTTAATGCTGTCTCGATGACTTCATTTGCTAAACATTCCAAAGCTCACCAGAGATCATGTGATTCACTCTGCTTCACTCAATCTGGAAACTGATCTGTCCTTTTGATTCGGTAACAGCGGAAAGGTCATTTATCAAAATTCCACGAGGAGTGCATCTATGGAGGCACAACAGCCCTGAAGGCAGGTTTTGTTCTCTTCCTTATAATCCTCTCCAGTCACTGTATATTTCCAAACAAATACCTACATTCATATGCTTCAGCAGCAAGTCCGATGATATGAATACTCTTTCTCTATATGAATATATTAATCTGTACCATACTGATTCAGGCGATTGTTCCATCTGGCTCATTATGGTCCATGCCAGAGGTCACCAACCTTTTATGGGCCCGGGGGCACATCAGAAAATGTAAGAAACCACCAGCCATGTGAACTACAAAATTTCACATGGGGGAAACTGGTGATGTTCACAACCCACCAACTCCTGCAAACAAGCAAAACACCTATACATACCATAGACAAAAAAAAGCAGGTAATATCTCCCCCTCAAAGGCAACTCACACAACAAAAAGCCCCCCCAAACCAGTGGTGTAGCATGGGTTGCCAGTGCCCAGGGCCGCATGGAGAGGTAGGTGGGAGGGAGGGAAACAGACTGAGTATGTATGCACATTCACCTGCCTAATGTCACCCAGGAGATTGCAGCCACAAAGATAACATAAGAAGAGTTGTTCCATTGTTTGGAGAAGCCATTTTCAACGGAGCCCAGTGACGGAAGTGCACAGCTGTATTGAGGCAGCACCGGGTGTCGATATTTTGTGCCCCTAACCATTTTGCCCCAGGGCAACTGTCCCTGTGCCCCACTCCCTGCAAAGCCACTGCCCAAAACTCAACTCTACGAAAAGAAAATGAAAAGTTTGGAGAGGCAGCAGCCACTGGTCAGAACCAAGCAGATGGTCTGAGGGCCAGCTGAATGCCACAAGCACCATGTTGAGCACTCCAGGCAGCAACTCCCTAGGTCATGGGTCAGCAAACTAAGGCCTGCGGGCCAGATCAGGCCCAATTGCCTTCTGGATCTGGCTTGTGGACAGTCCGGGAATCGCTGCGTGGATCGCCAGAGCGCGCATTCTTTCCCTCTCCCTCACACGGCGCCGCCGGCGCCTCTTCCCTCCCTCCTCCTGGCTTCTCCCTGCCCTGCCTAGAGGAGGAAGAGGGCTGGGCTTTGTTGGTGCCAGCAGCAGCGCTCGAGTGGCCGCCATTTTAAGCAGCCCCTCTCCAGAGCCCTTTCACGTGCTGCTCATCATCCCTCCGCCGCCACCGCCGCCAGCCCCTGCCACCAGGGCTCATGGTGCTCTTGTATCACCCCCCCCCAAAAAAATATAGTCCGGCCTCCCACAAGGTCTGAGGGACAGTGAACTGGCCCCCTGCTGAAAAAGTTTGCTGACCCCTGCTCTAGGTTGTCCAGACAAACTCTCCTTAAGCTCATCTGGTGGACTGAGCAGACATGTTGTAGAGGGAAG
The DNA here is from genome assembly GCF_965112155.1 of Podarcis liolepis. Taxonomy (NCBI): domain Eukaryota; kingdom Metazoa; phylum Chordata; class Lepidosauria; order Squamata; family Lacertidae; genus Podarcis; species Podarcis liolepis. The sequence goes on along the minus strand of NC_139563.1, from coordinate 44,049,128 downwards.
TGAGGGGCAGATGGGGCTCATCAGCCTGGGAAGGTAGCCCATCTAGGAATATCTTCAGGAGAGGAAAGGCCTAAGGAGTAAACCCTTCACAAACCCAAAGTCAAGTCCCTAAGATGGTTGGATGGCACCTTGTAGGCCTCCTTCTGGCAACTCCTGCAGGTGGTGGCAAATGTTTTGCTCTGCTTTCCTTTGGACCACCTCAGTGAATCTGGGGGTGGGGGTGTCTTGTGGTCTGGGCATTTCAGGACCTCCATGCACACTGCCCTGGAGAGGTCACTTTGGTGCTGCTAACACAGCCCCCCCCCCCAAAAAAAACCAACTCAGGAGGCAGCAGTTATGTGTTCCGAGTCTCTGCAGCCACAGCAAGTGCTGTGATTCTACAGTGCTTTGACTTCACCTCCAGAGGCACAGTCCATTGTCCCTTAAGACAGGCAGATCATAGAATCATAGAAGCATATGCATGTAGACTTGTGGCAGAATTGTGTAGGAGAGGGCAAAGTCTGCCCTCATGTTTCATTCAGCTCATGGATGCTCAAGACAAGCACCTGAAAAGGGCTTGTTTGAGCTAAGGATAGAAATTGTGCCATATTTAGCCACATGCTCGTCTACAGGAGAAAATGAAGGTGGTATTAAGAAGGATGCACTGTACTCGCTTCTTTGTAAAAAATAATAATAATGTTTTTAAAACAACAACAGCCCTGGCCCACCTTGCCTCAATCCACATTGCATTTTAAATGGGACATGGGACATTTGATCTGAGAAATGCACAGTACAGTACTTAAAATATTCTTCCCTTTGGGCCTCCTCTAGACTGCAAGAGAGTAATAACTTCTTGAGCTTCAAAACAACTTGTGCTGGGAGTTGAATTGGGTCAGGGCCCAACAGCAGCTCCAAGTCAAACAAGCCCACCAAATGCCCAGTACTGTATACCTTTTCCTGCGGTTTTAAAAGTTGGCCCACTTTATCGTAGCTCACTTCCTCTTTCCATGCTCTCTGTTCTGAAGTCAGAAGAGGAAAGAGCAGGGCATCAAACACTTGGCAGATCTGTACAAAACAACCATACTGTTGCTAAGGCTTGGGATCTCATAAGCGTAGAAGTGATCCACTTTTGGAATATTTTACCCACTCACAGTCACTTAGATCTGGGGAACTGGCATTTCTGAATGGGACACATAGTGGTCATTTCACACTTGAAAGAAATTGTTTCTTTTGAGTGGCGGCACCTATCCTTTGAAACTCCCTGCCCATTTATTGTTCCACAGATACTGTTTGGGTTTTGGAGCCTGCTAAAACTCTCTTGGTTGCAGCAAGCCTACTCAGGCATGTGATTTTGACAGACGATTTTAGCAAGTTTAAAGGTTTTAAAATGTTATTTTGTATTTTAAAATGTTTGACGTAGCTTCGTTTTAATGTTTACTTTTTTAAAATTGGTACTTTTAATGAATATTTTAGACTACCTGTTTTAGACAACCCTCAGAAGTCTTCTGTTCTACTAAGGGGTGTGTAAAGGTAAAGGTAAAGGTACCCCTGACCATAAGGTCCAGTCGTGACCGACTCTGGGGTTGCGGCGCTCATCTCGCTTTATAGGCTGAGGGAGCCGGCGTATAGCTTCCAGGTCATTTGGCCAGCATGACTAAGCCACTTCTGGTGAATCAGAGCAGCGCACAGAAACGCCGTTTACCTTCCCGCCGGAGCGGTACCTATTTATCTACTTGCACTTTGACGTGCTTTCGAACTGCTAGGTTTGCAGGAGCAGGGACCCAGCAACAGGAGCTCACCCCGTCGCGGGGATTCGAACGGCCGACCTTCTGATCAACGAGGCCTAGCCTCTGTGGTTTAGACCACAACGCCACCCGCATCCCAGAAGGGGTGTGTACATTTTGTTAAATAAATACGTAAATAAATAAACAGAAAGTGTACCAGTAAGGCCTGTGCCACAAATGGTAGCAAAGAAGAGAAACAGCTGGAAGAGATTTTTGCAGACCAAACACAACCAGTCACCTGGGGAAGCAATTTCTGTGAGTGGCCAGCAGCACTTGTTTCTAATCTCCAGTTGTTAAAAAAACAAAACAAAAACAAAAAAAACCTGCTCTAAATTTGTCTGAATTCAGAACAAGAATTCTAAGTAAATGACTGCCAGTCTGAACCTGGTCTCTTCTATTGCAAAACTGCCAGTGTTATCAGAAATCAGTAACCAAGGTTACTTATAACTACATAATGCTCCCTCCCCCCCACCACCTCTGAAAGAAGAAGAATAAATGGGGGTGTGGGAAACTAAGGGTTATTTTACCCAGTGGCGTAGCGTGGGTTGTCAGCACCCGGGGCAAGGCAAGTAATCTGCGCCCCCTAACCCGTGGATTTGCGCCCCCTAACCCTAACCCCCAGATGTTGCGCCTGGCCCCCCCTGCACCCCCCACACTACGCCACTGGAGGGACTCCCAAGAAGGTGAAGCGGGACTTCACCCCAGGGTATCTCGGAAGCCCTCGAGGCAGCGACGCTTCCACCCCCTGGAAACAGCAGGAAGGGAGAGCGCTCTTGTGCCCCGGCCCTGCTTTGAGTGCTTCTCATTGACGCGTCTGCTTGGCCACTCACTTTACATGGGCCCTTGTGGCCGTGATCCAGTAGCCGGGTCCTTCTTTGGAAAGAGCGAGCGCCTCCCTCCGCCCCCGCCACGCGGAGCTCAGCCTGCACGTGGGCAGGCCCTTTGCGTCCCGTGCGCTTGGCGCGCTGCTCTCTCCAGCTTCCTCCCGGCTGGGCCAGCGGCTCCACCTCTTTTCCTTTGCCTTTGAGCCGCTTAACTCCCAGCAAGCAATTAGCAGGCTCGCTCCACCTCCTCCTCCTCCCGGCTTTGCTGCTGCTGCTGCTGCGAGGCTCTTTTCCTCCACCGACGGCGCGCTGCGCCTTGGAGAGGTTCCCGCTTCCTCGAGGGGGGCCGGCCAAACGCGCCCCCAAAAATGTTGCGCCCGGTGCGGCCGGCACCCCTGGCACCCCCCACGCTACGCCACTGATTTTACCAATACTGGAAGAAAATATGCTTAAAACTTCAGTCAGCCATACTTCTTCTGGGTACCAAAGTTCACAGTTTTCCTTGAGGTTCTTCTAGCTGAATTCTTTTCCTTTATGGCATCAAGTTATTTAAGGGACAGAAAACCCATTTGAGTAGGAAAAGAAGTTTTAAATGGTCCCCGGGCATTTATTTCAGTGTTTAGGTAAGGAAAGTGTACTGGAGAAGGAAGGGAAAGTAGAAGGAGAGAAAGATGGACTTGAAACAAAGACATTTAGGGTTCAGATCTTCTCCTAGCTGCAGCCCTTGGAAGAATTCCAGATCACCATTCATCCAAGTGAAATTGACATACCACATTGCAGTTTTAAGTATAAAATCCAATGCTGCCCAGTGCCAAATTGGTCTGCCATAAAACCTCAATAGTCCACAATTTGATTATGCAGGAGGGCATCAACCTAGCATGTATTATCAAGACCTGGGTGGATGACCTGGGCCTGGGAGAAACTGATGTCTCTGTTGTGTCTTCCAAAGTTCTTGCTGCAGCACCAACTTAAGTTCTGTCATTGAGGGGAGAGTTTCGGGCATGATGGCGTCATCATCTGCTATGCCAGAAGTTGCCAACCTTTGAATTCCACGGCCACCATTGGATTTTTCAATGAATGCTGTAGGTGTCACCCATTCTGGTCACATCTTTGCCTCCTCTCAGTGGATCGGTGCCACCCTCCCTAGATACAGAAAGAGAGAACGTCTGCACGAAAGCACTTCACTTTCCCTAAGGAATCTGTGTAAAAGTTGCAGCCAGTAGAATTAATCTGAACTGAGTTGAATAGGATCCAAAATGCAGCAGTCTGATTGGTCCTAGAACAATAGGATTCAGAACGCAGCACTCTGATTGGTCCTAAAACAATAGGACCCAGAATACAGCAGTCTGGTTGGTCCACAGGAGCCACCCAATCCAGCTCCAGGTGGAAGTGAATCCGCAACCTGACTGGCCTACAGGAGAATCCCGGAATTAGCCAATCATGTGGGGCCCATTGTGTAAATAATGTATATAAAGCAGACATTCTGGGAGAACTTCCATTCCTCCTCACCACTATTAGCTGAATAAAGAGCATGAAATCCACACTCGACTCTGAGTATATTTCACTTGAAAATCACATAAAGCTGAAAGAGGAAGTAGGAAAGAAGGCCACACTTCCAACTTCCTTGTAATGGCTATGAGTTACTCGTGCGTAAACTGGTGCCTCTCTAGGCTAATTTGCCTTGTTAAACCTTTCTGACTGCACAGCCCTTGCTCATCGCGGCTGCCTCAATCGCTGGCAGAATCCGTCAGTGGGCGTTTCTTGAACCTCTTCCAACATAAAAGTTGTTTGACACCCAGTCTCTTCCTCCTCTCACCGCACGGGAGTCTTCTGCGCAGGGAGGGCGTGGGCAGCGGAGGACCTGGGCTCTCCTCACTGATGTCCAGTGAAGAGTCCTGGAGCCCTCTCTCCGCTTCCCCCATCTGCCCCCCTTTCTCCCTCGTGTTGCGCTGATTAGCTTCCCCCTCTACTGAGCTGTTTCTCCCCCTGCTGCTGGGTCCTTTGCCAGCATCATCTGGGAGCCTCCCCTTCGCCTCTCGCTCTGATGTCAGTTCCCTGACATTCCTCTTCCAGCTTTCTGTACTTTTCAGTGGAGGAAAGGAAAAATAGCCACCCTCATCACCTCATGACCAAGAGGACAGTAAGTGTGGGGGCTCAAGACACAGGACCTTTCTAAATCCCTGCATTAAAAGGCTAGATGCTTTTTGTTTAATGTTCAATTCACGGCTATGTGTAATTCTTGCTGGGCTTTTTCAGTGTACTGCTGATATGCTAAGTGGCATTATGAGTTGTGTTTTTTCTTTCTTTCCCCAAAGTGCCTGAAGATGGATTTACATTACATGTCAGACTCTAAAGGCATCCTTGGAACACTTACATATTTTTCTTGGTGTAAATAATTGGAGTAGCGTCAATTGTGTCAGCGATCCATTTACCCAGGATACAACAAACACTGCAGGGGAACCATAACTGTCACATTACTAAGGTGCATTAATAAAATGACGTGAGTGTGTACACTAGGTTTGTATGCTGTGGTTCAAAGTTGTGTTTGTGTCTTTTTAAAAAAGGTTTGCCAGCCTTTGCAAAGCTTATGCTCAGCCAGAAGGGCTGTGAGCCTTCCAGTTGAGCATCAGGTTTGAGGAACACAAACATGGGCAAAGCAAATGGCAATGGGGTTGCAGCGCTCATCTCGCTTCAGGCCGAGGGAGCTGGCTTTGTCCACAGACAGCTTTCCGGGTCATGTGGCCAACATGACTAAACCGCTTTTGGCACAACGGGACATTGTGATGGAAACCAGAGCGCATAGAAATGCCATTTACCTTCCCACCAAAGTGGTACCTATTTATCTACTTGCACTGGTGTGATTTCGAACTGCCTGGTTGGCAGGAGCTAGGACAGAGTAACCGCTGACTTTCTGATTGGCAAGCGCAAGAGGCTCAGTGGTTTAGACCAGTGTTCCCCAACCTTGGGTCTCCAGCTGTTTTCGGACTGCAATTCCCATCATCCCTGACCACTGGTCTTGTTAGCAAGGGATGATGGGAGTTGTAGTCCAAAAACATCTGGAGACCCAAGGTTGGGGAACACTGGTTTAGACCACAGCACCACCTGCATCCCTTTACCAAGCAACAAATAAATATCAAATGGGGAAGGGGAAGGGACAAGGGTGGTGTCTGAGGGTGCCATGTTGGAGATCCCAGCATTAAGCAGAAGCATTACAAAGTGTACAGCCTGATTAGGTCAATAGCACCCCAATGCTGGGCCCTAGGCATGTCCAACCCATAGCTGTCACCTTTTCCCTTTTCTTGTGAGGAATCCTATTCGGAATAAGGAAATTTCCCTTTTAAAAAGGGAAAAGTTGACAGCTGTGGTCCAACCAATAGACACATTTTGTAAAACATTTTATGCAAGGAAATAAAAAAGTGTGTGTGTGTGTGTGTGTGTGTGTAGAAATTCATCACAAGCTGTTCAGCCTTACTGTGTACAAAAACGAGCAGTGTGACAGATGAAGACGAATAACGCAAAAATAGAAAACCATGAATACTGCCATTTTTAAAAGATGTAATTTAAGCCTGGGCCTTCGTATTATTTGGATGTGAATGAATTGAACTCTGTCATTCAGAGATGTAAGATGAAATTGCACTTTTAAAAAAAAGATATGAAAGAACTGGAAGGTGGGGAATTAATATTCATGCGCTCATAGAACCTAATGGCAAACGATGCCTCAGATGTAGATTGAAAATTGACTTCCATTTGCTTATGATGGGTTTTGTATTTTAGGATATTGGAAAAAGGAACGAGAGAAAGGCAGGCCCTGAAATATCTGTTATTAGACGTGCTTGCGGTAATTGGAATATGTATCCATTTTCTTTACTTGTCTCTTACCAGTTTTGTGAATGACTCATAAATCACAGATGCTGAATCCAGCCGGTACTTGGGGGATTCGCGACCAACCAGCTGAAACGCATACCAGTGTAAAAAGTAAAGTTCAGACTGTTTCAAAGTATCATCATTGCTGTCAGCAGCCTAACGCTGGACTATGTATGCAGTAACATTGCAGAAAGAAAGACATATCGGGTTATGGAAAGGGCAGGACAGATATTAAAATCATAGAATTGTAGACTTGGAAGGGATCCCAAGGATCGTGTAGACAGGGGCGAACGAAGGCGTCGTGACACCCGGGGCGGCAAACCGCTGTGTACGGCACATGTGCGACGGCGTTATGTACAGCACCGCACATGCGTTGTACATAGAGGTTTGCCACTGGCGCCGGGATCCTCCACATGCGGCTGCGGCAGCGCTATGGCTGCTCGCACCGCCGCGAGCCCCTGCAGGGTGCCTTCTTGTCACCCGCCCCCAAACATGGCACCCGGGCGCACCGCCCCCTCATTGCGACACCATTGCGTGTAGTCCAACCCCCTGTGATGCAGCCAATTCATTTTAAGCACCCAATCCATTTTAAGGCTCCATATGAGTGCTGTGCCAAAATCTGCCCTGCAACTTCTCAAGTTTTATTCCCCTTAAAAAAAAAAAGCTTGCCTTTTCCTGCTCTTTTTCAGGATGCTTTACAAACTTTACATTTATCTATATATATATAGTGGTACCTCGGGTTACAGGTGCTTCATGTTACAGACGCTTTAAGTTACAGACTCCACTAACCCAGAAATAGTACCTCGGGTTAAGAACTTTGCTTCAGGATGAGAACAGAAATTGTGTGATGGTGGCGCAGCAGCAGCAGGAGGAGGCCCCATTAGCTAAAGTGGTACCTCAGGTTAAGAACAGTTTCAGGTTAAGAATGGACCTGCAGAACGAATTAAGTTCTTAACCTGAGGTACCAGTGTGTGTGTGTGTGTGTGTGTGTGTGTGTGTGTGTGTGTGTCTCGGCTGTGAGAGCCAACTTATTTTATCATTTCAGGGTGGTCAAGAGTGGTGTATGTCTGCTTTGTCCCCTTTCAACTGTTCTTCTACACCAGGGTTTTCCAGACTTGGGTCTCCAGCTGTTTTTAAACTACAACTCCCATCATCACTGACAACTGGTCCTGGTAGCTAGGGGTGATGGGAGTTGTAGTCAACAACAGGTGGAGACCCAAGTTTGGGAAAACCTGTTCTACACTCTAAACCTTTCCCAATGGCCAGTGCTTCCAGAATCTCTGTTTTGGGGCGGGATTCAACCACATACCAGCAAATTCAGGTTGCGCAAACCAGCTCCCCCCAAAGATTGGATTTTCTGGGATAAGGAAAGTGGTGGGGAGATATGAGATAACACACTGTAAGCAAAATCTCCTCTGAGAGAAACAGCACACCACCCAGACCCATTACATTTCGGTTGCTATATCAATTGCAGACTTTGGAGCCTTACTATAACCATTCACAGCTCATACCACCTCATGGTTCCCCCCTCTTAATTTCCACATCAAAAAAAAAATTCTGAGTGGGTTTTTATTGAAAAATCCCCACATGGAAACAGGATGGAATGGACTTTAGTCCCAATCCTTGGCCTAAAAGAAGAAGAAGAAGAGTTTGGATTTGATATCCCGCCTTTCACTCCCTTTCTCAAAGCGGCTAACATTCTCCTTTCCCTTCCTCCCCCACAACAAATACTCTGTGAGGTGAGTGGGGCTGAGAGACTTCAAAGAAGTGTGACTGGCCCAAGGTCACCCAGCAGCTGCATGTGGAGGAGCGGAGACACGAACCCGGTTACCCAGATTACGTGACTACCACTCTTAACCACTACACCACACTGGCTCTCAGGATTTCATCATTCATTCCATCCCCCACTGAAGCTCAATTCATTGTTGCCCATCCCAAGAATATATTGGGACCCCCTTAAGCTCAATCCCACCCACCTGCCATGAAAGAATCCAACAAGAAATAATGAAAAACAGATATAGGAGATTGCACCCTCCTCCTGTAGATTCTCACTAATAATAATAATAATAATAATAATAATAATTTATTAATGCAGATTTATTAGTATTTCTTCACACATGTAATCTGCGGCAATTTAATGAGCATTTTGGCAACAGTTGCTCTTGTTTCTGGAGCAACTTTTTGTTTCTTCAACAGCATGTTTAATCTTTTAAGGATCATTGGATTAGATGTTTCCGGAACCATGAAAAAAAGAAATCGCCGTGTTATCTGCTAACGGTTTTCTCCGCAGTCAAGAATTTGCACTTTATGAGTTTATTGCACGCTGACACAATAGCTGTTCCTGTTTACCTATTATTTAAGTGAAAAAGTCAGGAAACATTCTAAAATCAAATTCACTGGCACCTTTTGGAATTGGACGGCTGGCACTGCTAATGTAATGATTTTCTTAAAAATAGGGGAAAGTATAACTATAACACGCCTACCTCCAAAACTCATACTTTCTGTGAAATTTAGGCAACTCTCCATTTCCCCGTATATTACAGCTTTGGCTTATGCATGGTTGCAGAGTTTTGTTATTAAGTTCTTAATTCAGCCATTATTTTTCACCACTCCACAATGCAAATAAAATGGCATCAGTGAATACATTGTAGGTTCTATCCAGCTGCTCTGCCGTCCCTTCCAATTTCACCCTCCATGTGGGCTTTGTGTCATTTAGGGAGTCCATTATTGGTCTCCTCAAAATTCTCTCATTTTCTCTCCCTCCTCTTTCTCCCACTAGCAATAATCACCGCAGGTGAGAATGATCCTGACCACCCTGGGGGGTAATGAGCAAAAGGTAAGCACTTTTACATGCCATGGGTTTCAGTGGGAGAGAATGCTCATTAAATCTGTTGAATTCAAAATTACTCTTAGTTCAGAACGTCAGGCAAGAAGCGACATGTCAGAAATGTATGAAATTCTGCACAGTGTGGGGAAAGTAGACAGAAAGTAGTATTTATTCCTCTCTCATATAGCACTAGAAGAAAGCATTTCTTCACAGAGAGCAGAATTTAACTATGGAATTCACTTCCCCGAGAGGCAGTAACGGCCACCAACTTTCATGGAGGACCACACAGATTCATGGAGGAAAAACTATAAATTGCTCTTAAAGAAAAAGCAATTTACAGTGGTACCTCGGGTTACATACGCTTCAGGTTACAGACTCTTCTAACCCAATTTGGTTATAATCAGTGATTTTTTTCTGGGGGTATGTAGGGGTATGCGTACCCCTAAACATTTTGTGAAACTTATGGGAGAAGAAACTAAATAATAATAATAATTAAAATGGTGACTCGTCAGTTCCATTGCTACCCTCAATGGCAGCTTCATTTCCTGTCACAGTGTTTCCTGAGTCTCAGACTGAAGCGGGCATTTAATGTGTGAAGTAGGAGTTGGAATCTAGCATGGTGATTGGTCAGTTTTGTTGTTACCACCTCCGATGGTGGCTTCATTTCCTTTCCCAGTGATTGTCTTGAGTCAAAATGAGACTACAGTGGTACCTCAGGTTAAGTACTTAATTCGTTCCGGAGGTCTGTTCTTAACCTGAAACTGTTCTTAACCTGAAGCACCACTTTAGCTAATGGGGCCTTCCGCTGCCGCCGCACCGCTGGAGCACAATTTCTGTTCTCATCCTGAAGCAAAGTTCTTAACCTGAGGTACTATTTCTGGGTTAGCGGAGTCTGTAACCTGAAGCGTATGTAACCTGAGGTACCACTGCAATTCTATTGTGACTTTTTTGTCCTACAGAACAGAACCTGAAGCATATGTAACCTGAAGCGTATGTAACCTGAGGTACCACTGTACCCCTAAACATTTTATTAAGAAAAAAGTGCTGGTTATAATAAGGCTTACATTGGATTTTTGTAATTGAAAACTAATAAAAATTATTGCAAAAAGAGAGAGAATGAGTGTGACTTAACCGTTAAAAGGTTGAGGTGACCTGCGTTCAGATCCATTCTCAGCCAGGAAGCTCACTGGCAGAGCAATCTTATACATGTTTACTCAGAAGAAAGTCCCACTAGGTTGAGTGGGTCTTCTTCCTAGCTTAGGTGTGTTCAGGTTTGTAGCCTGGGTAACCTTGGGCCCAATCACTATTACACAGCCCAACCTCCCTCACAGATTTGTTGTTTTGTAAAATATGAAAACAAATCCATCACTTTTAAAACCTACATAACTGGGCATATTTAAAATCAAGTCGGCTCAAGTGTTCTCCCTCCCTTCCTCCCTCCTCTCTCTTTTGCAAATGCAAAGTAAAAAAAAGCAGGAAAACCTGATAACTCGTAAGGACTCCTCTGAGGAAGATTTTAAAGAACCATTAGAGCCTTAAATCACTTCAACTAGTTGGAAGAAAGTTTAAATTTCTAAATAGTAAAAGAGAAAGAAAACTATTCCAGGATCTTTTGAGTATCTTCCTGATTGCAAGGGAAAATCTATGAGCGCTTAGCAGCAATTTAAATTTGCATTTTCAGTTATCCCTGCTGAGGCCATCTAAGATGAAACAGTAGGTTTAAATGTAATTTACTGCAGGAACTACTCAAGACTGCTCTAGCTACACACACAGAACTTGCAATTATTTTTATGAATACTCCTTTGCCAATTGCCAATTTAATTTTTTTTTTTAGCCCGGGGGGGGGGGGGAACCTAACTGCTTGAAACCTTATTCCCAGTCAGCATATAAGAATAAGATGCCATGTGTTGAAAAAAGCACATATCTGACAGTTTTGCCCCCAGTAAGGCAGATGAAAAGAAAAGCACAAAATCTTGTGAGGTAAACACTTTTTTTTCCCTTCAGGAAAGACAGATGCTAGCACAGTTTTTATGCTGAACAATACCTGTAGTTCTGCCCCCACCACTTCTCACACAGAGAAGTTAACTCTGTGTTGGAAAAATATTGTGTGAAAGCAGCCTTGAAGGTTTTGCACGAAGTCTGTAATAGTGTGGGACACCAGGGATTTCTTCTCAGGACCCTTAAAAAACAAGGGAGGACAGGGAGTGGGAAGGGCTATATGAGATTCTGGTGCAGAATTCGGGCTTTGTAGGCAAAACATGCCAGGTTCAATCCTTGGCAGACCTGGGAAAAAATCCAGTCATGGTAGACCACACTGTGCAAAATGGACGAACAGTCTGATCTGCTTCAAAGTAGGTTCCTGGTTTCCTGTTTAAGAAAAGGCCTTGGGCAGAATTAAAAAGAGTAGATAGGACAGGTAGGATTAATGGCAAACACCTAAAGAATTTGTATGGTGGGTGTGCTGAATCTGTAGTTCAAACTTATGCATGTTTATTCAGATGCAAGTCCCATTCGACTTACTACCAGCCAGGTGTGTTTAGGATTATAACAATGGCAGACCCTCCAAGTGTCCCTATTTTCCAGAGACGGTCCAAGATTTACAGAAGCCATCCCAGTTTTTGATTTGATCCTGGAATGTCCATCTTTTCCTTAGGACGTCCCAATTTTCATTGGAGAAATGTTGGTGGGTATGGAGTTATGTGAGCCCCCTGAGCCAAGGAGGTAAGTAACTATACAGCCTTTAGAAGACATCTGAAGGCAGCCCTGTATAGCAAAGTTTTAAAATGTTTAATGTTTCATTACATTTTTATGTATGTTGGCAGCCACCCAGAGTGGAAGGGGCAACCCAGTCAGATGGGTAGGGTAATAATAATAATAATAATAATAATAATAATAATAATTGTCAGGGGTTTAGGAGCAGAGGCACGGGCAAGGGAGGAAACAGAGAGCGAAGGGGAGGAGGCAGAAGAAAAGATGAGTGATGACGACGACCCGAGATCTCCTAGTCTTTCCAGTGAATCAGAGGATTCACAGAAAGGAGCACCAGTGGCCAGGGCAAGGGGGGAGTCTAGGGGGGCACCCCAGGAAGATAGAGCCAGAGGGGACTCAGGGGGGAGCAGCTGGAAATCGGGACCAGCGTCACCGCCAGGAAGCAGGGAAGAGGAAGGGAGCCAGGGGGGAAGCGCTGGCAGCTCACCACAGGAGGGAGGGCATGAGTCAGGAGTGGCCACACCTCCATCGGGGAGCGAAGAAACGGTTAAGAGGAAAGTGGAAGGTTGGGCGCGCGCGCCAAGTTCAAATGCAGAGGAAGGCGGCGCAGTAAGCAGCCCCGAAAGGGAACCAGGTCCTAAAGCCCGGCGCAAGGAGGCAGGAGGGTCCGGGTCAGCGTCAGAAGAATCCCGGAAGGAAGAAGCCCCGGGGGGTAGAGGGACCCAGAGGAGGACAGTCAGGCGGAAAAGGTGGAGCAAGGCTAGGATATTAAGTTGGTGCACACGGGGCGGAGACTCAGACGGAGCTTCGCCGATCTAGCTACTAGACGTAGAGTTGCGCGCAGCAGCGTGAGAATGGAAACTGTAATTCAATAAAGACTTTTACTTAATGATCGCTGGCTAGCGTGATCCTCTGTGAGCTAGGATCTTCAAGCAGCTCTGACAATAATAATAATAATAATAATGGAATAGGACACCCCTATTTTTATTGGTGACACGGGTGGCGCTGTGGTCTAAACCACTGAGCCTTGGGCTTGCTGATCAGAAGGTCGGCGGTTGGAATCCCAGTGATGGGATGAGCTCCTGTTTTTGGTCCCTGCTCCTACCAACTTAGCAGTTCAAAAACATGTCAAAGTGCAAGTAGATAAATAGGTACCACTCCAGCAGGAAGGTAAACGGCATTTCCATGCGCTGCTCTGGTTCGCCAGAAGCGGCTTAGTCATGCTGGCCACATGACCCTGAAGCTGTACGCCGGCTCCCTCGGCCAGTAAAGCGAGATGAGCGCTGCAACCCCAGAGTCGGCCACGACTGGACCTAACGGGCAGGGGTCCCTTTACCTTTACTATCCTTAACATTCCCACAAGCAGACTCCCACATTATAACCTGCCCCTTCATGTTTGTTTAGCTACAGTTTCCCCCCCAACCAATTGAAGGAAACATTTGGAGATATTAAAAAGCAGAACTAGAAACTAAACAAAAGTGGCAGGATTGTCACCAAGGTCCACACTTCTGCGGGTCCTCAGCTAGGGAATCTGCCATGAATTCTGAAATATGCTGACTACTGTCAACTTCCATGCACAGCTGTTTATACAGACCTCCGTGGTTTTGTTTGGATAAGAGGCATTTGACCAAAGAAACCCCACCCCTGCCCTTTCGACAAGGCTGTTGATATAGCTCGCTCTTTCACCGCCTGCAGGAAGTCATGGCCAATGATGCATTTTAATGTTCACCATTTTGCGTCCTGCGATGAACCATAAATATTCAAGGCGCATAACATCAAGTCCAACATGAGCAACACTTTGGGATGGGAGATCTTTACCACACCTGCACTGCACGCACATGTTTCCTCCGCTTTCCATCCTATCAGATGCACATTATGAAATAGAATAAAATGTGAATTATCTAGCACCAATAAGAGATCAGAGCAGGACTGCCGGATCTGGTGCCCTCTGTTGCTAGACTACAATTCATGCAAACCCTGCCCATTAGTTATGCTGGCCAGGGTTAAAGAGGATTGACGTCTATCAACTTCGAGAGGTTTCCCATTTCTAGAACAGATGCACACCTGGCAGGGCAAAATCTGTTCTACTTTTTTGTCCTAGAATGAGTACCTATAGCATGTGATGGAGAAAAATAACATGGTGTACCTGACACAGTGCCAGACATTTTGCTGATGAATGATGCCCAAATTTTGCCCCCTTCACAGAGAATGGGACTCACTTGCACTCCCGCAATACGTGTGTTCATATTTTTCCATCTATATATTTCATGGGTTGTTTTTTTTAAAAAAAAACTTACCATTGCCTATCATATGCTTCTATATTTACATGAATAATTCTACCTTAAGACCAAACCTGACATCACTCAGAAGCATGCCAGGTTTATTTTTAATTAATGGTTGTCATTGGCAGAGGGTGGGGGGAGGCATGGCGAACATTTTTAATTGGGATTACAAAGTGCAGAAAGGGGAATATTACCTCTTCTCCCTACAGACACAATCCTAATGAAAATTTAGCTCCCTTAAATAATAATAATAAAACCCTCCCATTTACCTTCAAAAAAGGACTAATCATTATATGGGGGAGGGCAATTTTCACTGGGATTGTGGTCGGGGAGAGAATGTTCTTCTTCCCCTCCCCATGTGGTGTAATCTAAATAAAAATCCCCACCTCCCCCATGCTTTCTGTCATTTTCAAAAAAGGGGAGGTGGACCTGGTGTGCTTATTAATGGTGTGTTTGGTACAAGGCCGGATTAAGAACTTTAGAGGCCAGTATATATATCTAATTCAAAACTTAAACAAGAATAAAACGTAAAATGAAATTTTACTTTTCGAAATGAAACAAAACCTACATTAAGATGAAAAATAATGTTTATTTTTGTAAAGTTCCACTTTACTTATATTTTTTTTGGGGGGGGAATCCTGCTTTTTCTAACTGCAATTCTATCAGTGCCTCAAAACTAATCTTACGTGTCAGGGAACTGACATCAGAGACACGGGAGAAGGAGAGGGTCTCTGATTCTGCAGGCAAAGGTCCCAGCACCAGGGGGAGACTCAGCTTGGGAGAAGGGGAAGGAAATAAGTGTAACACCAGGGATCCAGGAGAGCAACGGGACGAGGAGGTGGAGGGGCTCCAGGACTCTTCTCTGGAAGTCAGTGAGGAGAGCCCAGGCACCCCGCTACCCACGCCCACCCTGCGCAGGAGACTCCCGCGCAGTGAGAGGCGGAGACGATTGGGCGTCAAACAGCTCTTATGTTGGCAGTGGTTTAAGAAACGCCCACAGACAGATTCTACGAGTGACTAAGGGCAGCCACGCGGAGATGGGCTGTGCAGTCCGAAGGGTTAACCAGGCAACCTAACGCCCAAACGGGGCCAGATTACGCACAAGTAACTCCCAACCACTACAGCAATCTGTCTGTCACCGAAAGTTGCTCGTGCGCAACAAGCAGAGGGGCATCATGAGTAAGACCAGAGAAGTCAGAGCCACGAAAGGGGCGGCTGGAGGCCAATCGCTGGAGGAGAGAAACCGCGACTTGGAAGAGCACATAGCCATCCTGACGGCAAGGCTGGACGAACGACGGTCTCTGGATACCACTACATTACGTAACACATCTACTTCTAAACTTAGTGGATATAAGGCATCCAGCTGGCCTTGTTGCGTAGTTGTTCCGTTGTGATTTTTAATATATTTCAACTGAGAAAATGAACACTCAGCCGAGCAATTTGGGACCACAAGTGTTAAAAATCCAGCAATGGGAAGTTTCTGTGGTGCCTCCTTCCCTTGATGCCTTAAACATGTGCTTATTTTGCTTAATGGTTAATCTAGCCCTGGTTTAGCATCATGTCTAGTTTGTCTCTTAGCAATTGTTCCTAAGTTTTAAAAAAAAACCCAGCTTTGAATCTGCACTGCACAAAATACTTCCAAAAGCTTCCTGTTCCCCACTTTCGCATTGTTCTTGTCCTTAGGCCTCTCCTTTCAGAGACGCAGCCCTCAGTGGGCTGCTGCTTCTGCACAGTTGCAGACAGGAACAGGGCCTTGCAGCTTGTGATATCCAGAGACATTCTCCCAGAGCTCACTTGCCTGGCTTTTCTGAACTCTCCACTCCTCACACCTCTGCAGGCACATCTTCTGCAGATAACGGTAAAGGACCCCTGACAGTTAAGTCCAGTTGCGAACGACTCTGGGGTTGCGGCGCTCATCTCGCTTTACTGGCCGAGGGAGCTGACGTTTGTCCGCAGACAGTTTTTCTGGGTCATGTGGCCAGCATGACTAAGCCGCTTCTGGCAAACCAGAGCAGCGCACGAAAACGCTGTTTACCTTCCCGCCGGAGCGGTACCTATTTATCTACTTGCACTTTGACGTGCTTTCAAACTGCTAGGTTAGCAGGAGCTGGAACCGAGCAACGGGAGCTCACCCCGTCACTGGGATTCAAACCGCCGACCTTCCGATCGGCAAGCCCTAGGCTCAGTGGTTTACACCACAGCGCCATCTGCACCCTGGCCTTCTTCTGCAGATAAGACTACATAAATATACGTCTGGCACAAGCAAGCATGCAAAGTAGGTGCCCACACTCCAGAACAACCCACACCAACCCCATATCCCATCTTTTCTTTGGGGGGCACAACAGCTCTCTTCCAAAAGTAAATGATACTTTAAAAAAAAAAATTTTGATTTTCCATAATTATAACAAATATCACATAACAGAATGACATACAAAAACAAAAACAAGAGAACATACATCAAAAAATAAACAAAAAGGAGCAAATGAACAGTGAAGACACTTACTTCTTTAAAAGTCCAACCTTATAAACATCTTAATTGACTTCCTCTAGTCCCTCCATTCTGTGTTTCCTTATAATTGAATGTAACAGCTTTCCAATATCATTATTAAACTAAAATATCTCCAATTATAATCCAAGTTTTTCACTTTTCTTAGTGTTCTAAATCCCATTTATTTGATTCTATCCTAATTTAATCCTAGGCCTGTTTGGTACTTTCAAGTACTTTCTAATTTTTTATATTACAAAAGGGAAATGATACTAGTTGTGAGTCTCAGTCAAGAAAACCCTGTTTTCCAGCCACATTTGCTCACACTGCATATTGTTTCCCTCCAGTTTTGGGTTCTGGCCAGACTCTAAAACCCGTGCATTTCTGTCTACAGTTAACTTGCATTTCTTCATTATCCTTTTGCCAGCTGGTGATATTAAAATATACCATGTCATAAGGGACTGTATCATTTACACGAGCATTCAAAAAGAAAAATCAAAGGCAAGAGCGGAGGCAGTTTTTCTCCTTTAAAAAATGAGCAAGTGCTTCTTATAAAATATTATGCTTCGCACCCCCCTCCAAATTGTGGCTTTTTCAGATGACATATGCTGAGTACGAGTATTCCCCACAAGCTGTGCGTGCTTATTGCCTGAACGTTATTTCAATGTATGGTCTGTAAAAAACAGGGGCCGGCAGGTAAGGGCTGCTCCACAAGTTAGGTGGCAGGTGAGCATGAACACATAATGTCTGAATGAGACCTGAATGTCTATATTATACATACAAGAATCACAAAACAGAGAAACCAGTAGGAGAACACTTCAATCTCCCAGGACATTCTATACAAGATCTCAAAGTAGCTGTTTTACTACAAAGGAATTTCAGAAATAGACTGGAAAGAGAAGCTGCTGAATTGCAACTCATTACCAAACTTAAAACCATGGAGAGACCTGGTTTGAACAAAGACATTGGATTCTTATCTCATTATACATGACTAAGCCATTTCTCACCTTCTCACCCCTTGCCTTTTCCTGTAAGACCTATTACAGTCGTTAAGAGTCGTCAACAGGCTCATCTCATCTACCTGCCAATCTCCCATTCCCACCACCCTTCTGAGTAATACCCCTCCCCACCTTCTCACTATACAGAAGGATCTGGCAACTTCTGTTTCAGTGTATCTGAAGAAGTGTGCATGCACACGAAAGCTCATACCAAGAACTAACTTGGTTGGTCTTTAGGTGCTACTGGAAGGAATTTTTTTATTTATATTATACATGAAAGCCATGTCCCAAGAGCTGCCATTGGCTACAGTTCCCTAAAATATACGTGTTTCACAGAGACTAAGCCTCTCGTTTCATAGGTAAGGGTATTTCATGGGAATGATGGGTTGAGACAAAGAGCTGTTATAAAGAATAACAGCTCCTTTTCCCTTATGGGGTCCCCAAGAGCCCATACAGAGTCCTTTTTTAGGTTCTCTATTGGTAGGAGAAAATAACAGAGGCAAACCAGAGGATATTGAGAAGCAAAGCAGCTAGTAAGCCTGATCTTTATTAAAGCTGTTCCAACAGGGTGCTCCCCTCGCACGCAGGAGGCAGGAAGAGGACCCCGAACCATGCGCACAAGCCCTTATATAGACTTTTGAACTGCCCACCCTGGAGCCCAATACCACCCCTCCATGCATCACAGAAGGGGTGTAGCTCAAGACCACTCCCCAATACATCATACATACATCAGAGAAGGGGCGGACTACAACAGAAATCTGAGTGTGTTGTTTTTATCCTGTTTGTCAGGTTACCTGATTGAATTACCTGGGCATCCTTGTTCACTCTCTTGTTATGATAACTACTCAGTTCCTGAATCCAGATCACAGGTCACAGCCTCACCCTATTCATATCTTAAATGTGCCCTTGAGACAGGATTTGTGAGCAAAGACACAATGGGCAGGCTCCCCATTTCCTTCAACCTTGCAGAGAAATAAGGTAAAGGTAAAGGGACCCCTGACCACTAGGTCCAGTCGTGACTGACTCTGGGGTTGCGGCGCTCATCTCGCTTTATTGGACGAGGGAGCCGGCTTACAGCTTCCGGGTCATGTGGCCAGCATGACTAAGCCACTTTTGGCAAACCAGAACAGTGCACGGAAACGCCGTTTACCTTCCCGCCTATTTATCTACTTGCACTCTGACATGCTTTTGAACTGCTAGGTTGGCAGGAGCTGGGACCGAGCAACGGGAGCTCACTCCGTCGTGGGGATTCGAACCGCCGACCTTCTGATCGGCAAGTCCTAGGCTCAGTGGTTTAACCCACAGTGCCACCCGCATCCCAGTAATATTTGAGGTCAATTTGGAAGAGACAAAATGGTTTCAGGATTTTTCCTGTACTGATTCAGACATGTGGTTTATATATTTATGTATGTGTGTCCCTGGTACATTTATTTTTTTATGTTAGACCTTATAATTCTTATAACAGAGCAAGACCATCTGATACATAAAGCCTGAATTGCCCCTGAAATGAATATCAAAACCAGAAGCCAAGGGTAGCCAATGTGTTGTGACTACAACTCCCATCATCCCTGACCCTTGGCTGTGCTGGCTAGAGCTGATGGGAGTTGTATTCCAACAACATCTGAGGCCTGCCCGTGTAATAAGCTGTTGGTGAGACATTCATATATACTGTGAAGTCTGATATCTTTATTTTCCATCACACTACAATCCATAAATGCCTCACTGATGTCAGCAATGGCAGGGGCCATAGACTAAGAAGAGATCACGGCGTACTGTATACAATTCTATCATTCCATTAAGAAGCAAATACATAGGATGGCAATAATTGCAGGCGATGGTGCGTTCCCGCTTCCATGCTTTCTTCAGTTGTGTATCATTAGGATACCATGTTGTTCTTTGAGGTAGAGCAGCTAACCCAGAATGAGGATAGCTTGGATAGCTCAGCTGGGGAGGGCGTGGTGCTGATGACGCCAAGGTTGCAGGTTCGAATCCTATACGGGGCAGGTGCATATTCCTGCATTGCAGGGCGTTGGACTTACAAATCGTCAGGGTCCCTTTGATCTCTACAATTCTCTGAGATGAAGTAGCAGCATTGGAGATGGGAGGGAGATTTGGTTCAGTTTGCATTCTAATGTGCAGCTACATAATTTGCACTTAAACAAGGGGAACACAAAATAAAGCCTACCCTTTAGAATTGGCATTTCCCCGGAAATGATCGAAGGGAAAGTGAAATTACTGAAGGCCACATACAGCATATTATTAGAATGGGAGACGAAAGATGAAGAGGTAAAATCAGTTATGATTAAATGGGCACAAGATGTAGGTCACAACATTATCATGGATGATTGAGAAAAATTATGGAAAACTGATTTAAAATTTACAGATTGTTCCTTATTGAAGGAGAATTACATGAAGATGATGTATAGATGGTACACAACACCAGTGCAGTTAGGGAAAATGTACAAAACTAGTTCAAATATATGTTGGAAGTGTAAGGAAAAGGAAAAGGAAAAGGAAAAGGAAGGGACATTTTATCATGTGTGGTGGGATTGTAATGTAATTTTAAAAAATTGGGAAATGATATACAATGAATTGAAGAAAACGTTAAAAAAACCGAGGCATTTTTGTTGGGGATTGAAGGGAAAGACCTGCCAAAAAAGCTGAAAAACATCTTCATGTATGCGACAATGGCCGCGAGAGTTCTAATAGCACAAGGATGGAAGACTGAAGAAACCCCAACTAAAGAATCATGGCAAGAAAAATTGACGGACTATGCAGAACTGGCAAAACTGACATATAAGCTACGGGACAAGGATAACTGTGACTTTAAGGATGAATGGGAACCCTTTACAAAGTATTTGAAGACGCAACAAAGTGAAGTGGACTCCTTGGCAGGTTTTGAATAAACATTCACAAATTTTTTATTGATAATAATCAGCTAAATAGTTTGAGGATCTATATAACTGTGTAACATGCAGAAAACAGCAGTCTCAGAGAAACCAAAGACTGGAACTGAGGGAAGTTTGGGTTTTGTGGGGGAGTGAGGGAGGAAAATGGGGAGAAAACAAGGATGATATGTTTTTGGATAGTATGTCTTGTTTTAATTTTGAATAGAAAAACTTGAAAAAAGAAAAAAGAATTGGCATTTCCCCAAACTGCATGCAAAAATTTGTATACTAAGAGAAATCCCCATATCACCCCCGTAACTGCGTCCTAAGAATGGGCTGGGGTGTTTTCTCCCCATAAATCAGGGCTGCTGCTGCTGCTGCATTATTATTTTTTAAAGTGCAGATTTGTAATCTGTGCCAAGCAACTGCTGAAGGCAGCTGTCTCTCTCACACTTAATGGCTGACCTGGCTGTGCTACATGCAGTCATAAAGCATTTGTGTACAGGATATTGTGTTCATTTTCACTAAGCTTATGATTAACCCCATGAAGGTGAGGGGGAGTGAAAAATCTCCCTTGCTCCAATACTGGTGCCTTACAATTATCTGAAGTGTGTGTGTGTGTGTGTGTGTGTGTGTGTGTGTGAGAGAGAGAGAGAGAGAGAGAGAGAGAGAGAGAGAGAGAGAGAAGAGTTGAGAAAAAAGAATACAGTATTCAGGATTGAGGCTGGGAGTGGGGGAAATGATATTTAATATTCTGCATTCTCCCTCAATTGAAAAGCATTTTGAAACATGGAAACAATAGTAGAATTGTTGCCATCAACAATACTGGTCAAGGCTTCAGTGATACTCATACAAATCATGAACAATGCATTCATCAAATTGGAAAACTGAGGCTTTGTGCGATTGAAAAGAGCGCTTTTGAAAAGTAATTGAACAAATGTACTTCTTCCCTTCCCTTTTACAGTGCATTCCTCGGGGGTTAGCAAAATGGCAAAAGGCTACATACTTTATCGTGCATCAGCAATTTTTTGCATGTGCAGCGCTACAGAAATGAAACTATAGCTTTGTTTCACAAGGAGTTTCCTCAGCCCACAGAGTAATAAAGCAATTCTTCAAGCCAACAAAGATGGAGCATTTTAACCAAAGGACATTCCTCAGAGATGAGGCTCGCTGCTGATTAAAAAAGGCCCATTCTGCAATTAAAATGGTGCCGCCAATTCACAACTTGAAATATTTGGAACGGTATCACAGAAGGCTCAGAGCAGCTGTCAAGGAAAGATGGTATTTTCTCATAAAGGCGTCCTTCAGAATATGAGCTCCCCTTCCAGTTTCGACACACTTATGCCTAGTAGGAGATTTCTTAAATGATCCTTAATCATCAATATAAATCAGAAAAAATCATAACAGAACAGACAGCCCAGGGTTAGTTGAACATGTACAAAGCAGCAATTATTTGCTCAACAACCTCTCTAATGCACTTGTATCAGGGTTTTTTACTTCTTCATGAGTCCATGCCACATACCGTATTTTGCGCCCTTTAAGACGCACTTTTTCCCCTCCAAAAATGAAGGGGAAATGTGTGTGCGTCCTATGGGGCAAATGCAGGCTTTCGCTGAAGCCTGGAGAGCGAGGGGGGTCGGTGCGCACCGACCCCTCTCGCTCTCCACGCTTCAGGAAGCTATCCGCTAGCCGTGGGAGACCCAGCTCTCCCAGGGCTAGCGGAGACCTTGCCGGCACCCAGAAGCTTGGGGCGCGCTGAGCTCCGCACGCCCCAAGCTTCGGGATTAGCGCAGCGGTCCGCTAGCCTAAATTTTTTATTCCCCCCCCCCCGGTGTGCTGCGCTAATCCCGAAGCTTGGGGCGTGCGGAGCTCAGCGCGCCCCAAGCTTCTGGGTGCCAGCAAGGTTCCCTACATCACAGAAAGGGTGTAACCCAAGACCACACCCCACAAACATCATACCTACATCACAGAAAAGGTGGTCTACAACAGAAATTTGAATGTTGTTGTTTTTGCTGTCTGCCAGGTTCCCTGATAATGCCTTATCTGATTGCCTTTCCTGGTAGTTTGGCCATTCCTTTGAAATGGTGATTACCCAATTCCTGAGACAATGGGAAGGTTCCCTCACCCCCTCCCTCCTTGCAGAGAAAACATTTGGTCAGTTTGGGAGTCAAAATGGTTTCAGGACGGTCTTCCTGTGCTGCTCCAGATATGTGGTCCACATATCTATGTACGTGCTTGGTTGGTACATTTATGAACATTTATTATATATATAAGACCTTACTTTTTTAATTACAAGAGCATTGTGTTTCATCACCCCAAATTACAAGCGGTTGTGCAACTGACTATGCCTTTAATGCTACGCAGCCAATAACTGTGACTGTGGGGTCCAGGAATGGTGGAATCATTATGAGAATCTCTGGGCATAGTTCGGGACTTGCAGTGAACGTTAGATGGAAAATCCACTTGCAAGCCTATCAATGTAATCAGTCGCTGAGTATAACGAAGTACCAAATAACCTTCCTGGGACTGCAGCCAATGGAACAAATTTTCTCTGGGTTGGCAAACGAGAGTCATTCAGCAAAAGGGAAGAAGAGAGCAGGTGAAGGAAAGGGAGGTCTGGTTTTGTGGCTGTTTTGCACTGCAACTGCGAGTGTGAAAAATCTGGAATATCCCATTTGCACTCTGCTGGGTTGTACGAACAATGAGCTCATCACCACCCAGCTGCCTCACTTCAGCCCATTACTTGGAGCAAATTGCATGCTGCTTCAACATTTGACCTTGGAAGCATTTTTAAGAGGTAGGAATGAAAATCCATTAGATCTGAAAAATGTGGGGGGAATTATTTTTAAGAGGGTTTGTAGAAAATAAAAATAAAAAACAGTATAGGGAATAGCCTGCTAAACAACACAAATACTTTCTAGCCACCCAGTGGTAATAAACAATCATTAGGAAGTCAGGTATAATTTGAAGCATGTTTATAGAAGATCAACGTTCAAGTTCTTAAACCTTTAATGAATCAAAATCACTGACGTTAGACTTCAATAGATTTGTGCCCTCACAAATGGGGGGCATAAAAACCAAAGTGGAGATCCCAGGAGAAAAGATGGGTGGGATTCTGCTTATGATATAGGCTGTTCTTGGCCTTGGCTTCTACTTTGAGCCCCCCAAAAATGGGCTACAGAAGGTATGCCGAACCTCTAGAATAGTGTGAGAGGTAGTGAGGGAGGCTGCAGGGGGAAAGGGAGAAAATTGATTCTGTAACCCACATGCTGCAAGTTAATTTGTTTTTCAAAATAACTACAGTGGTACCTCGGGTTGCATATGCTTCAGGTTACATACGCTTCAGGTTACAGACTCCGTTAACCCAGAAAAAGTACTTTGGGTTAAGAACTTTGCTTAATGGGGGGGGGGGTGTGCGGGGGGGGGGTGCCCCAGGTTCCATCACGGAGGGGAGTGTCAAAAAGGAACAATTACTGCCCTACTAGGGTGGTTCATAAATTATTATTTTTTGAAAATGCCTGCTCCAAAGGTCTTATCTTACTACACTAGGGATTATATAGCTATACAGTGGTACCTCAGGTTACATACGCTTCAGGTTACATACGCTTCAGGTTACAGACTCCGTTAAGCCAGAAAAAGTACCTCGGGTTAAGAACTTTGCTTCAGGATGAGAACAGAAATCGTGCTCCAGCGACGCGGCGGCAGCGGGAGGCCCCATTAGCTAAAGTGGTGCTTCAGGTTAAGAACAGTTTCGGGTTAAGAATGGACCTCTGGAACAAATTAAGTACTTAACTTGAGGTACCGCTGTATTCTAATTAAGACTGAGCTTTTCAAAATGGACAACCATTGAGGGAAGGATTGGTCTTCTAGGACAGCAATTTTTTCAATTATGAGCAGTGGGAGGAACATGGACATATGTTGACTGTATCTAGCATTCCATGTCTTCGGAAGGGCAGGATCTGCACAGCATTAATCCTCCCTGCTGTTTGACCACAGATATGTCAGGGGTGGGAAACATGTAGCTTTCCAGATGTGGTTCTTCAACATCCATCAACATCACCAATGGTCAGGGGCGGTGGGAGCCAAGGTTGGTCCAATCGTTAGGCAGAGTGAGGCAGAGGGCATCCCTCTACCATCTCTCCTGAATCTCTCTAAGCTGGATGCCCTGATTCTGCAAAGCTAGTTGCCATCAGCTGCAGCAGAAGATGCTATCCCATCCCCGGTCTTCAAGTATGACTTCACCGCCAGTCAAAAAGGATTCTACCCATGGAATGGGATGGCACCATAATTCCTTTTTGCCTCTGGCAGCAAAATGTCTTGGGCTGATGCTTATGGGAACTTTAGTCCAACCACATCTGGTTCCCAATGGCTAAAACAGGCGGTGATATCATGGAGGACGAAATTAATGGACTATGCAGAATTAGACAAACTAACAGGAAGGATTCGAAATCTGCGGGACCAGAAATTCACAGAAGACTGGTGTAAATTTACAGACTATTTGAAAAGTAATAGTGACGATCAAACTATGTTTGTGGGTTTGCAAGAAGTTTTGTGAGGTGAATTATTGGAACTATTGCAAAAATGGATAAAGGGGAGGATGATTAGTTAAGATAATTAAAGGCAATATGAATTTAAGAAATGCATAAGAAGTGGTTAAAGCGGGGGATCATCAGAGGTGCTGATGGGAGTCCATAAAAAGATTGTACAAGTGGTGAAGTTTTGTGGTATGTATTATAATTCATATGTTAAAATTACTATTTAAACAAAAACAAAAAACAGGCAGTGATATCATTCCAAGAAAGGAAGTAAAGAAACACTTAAATTTCCAGGCAAGACATTCTCCTTTGGGCTGGAGTGGTTGTTTTTTTAATTGAAATTCACCACAGCTCACTGACGGTGCAATTCCCAGATAAATCTAACGTACAGCTGCTGCCTTTCCCCCCTTCCCAGAGTTCTCAGGAACAACATTTCATGCTGGATATGTTGGCATCTGATGAGGACTTTGGGGCAAAAGGGTACCATTTTTCCCCAGAACTTCCCATTGGAGCAATGCTACATCATCATATAGGGTGTCTTTAGAGACTGAGGTGGGGGAACAGCACTTGCCAAATGAAGAGTTCTGGCTGTTGATGCCTATAACAGCCAATTTTATCCCCCATCCTAAGATTCACAAGAATCTAGAAAGTATCATTTTGAAGAACAGCATTGGTTACATAATACAGTTATACCTTGGTCTTTGAACAGCTTAGTTCATGTCACAAACCCGGAAGTAGGTGTTCCAGTTTGCGAACTTTGCCTCAGAAGCCGAACGCTCCTGCAGCCAATCAGAAGCCGTGCCTTGGTTTCTGAACGTTTTGGAAGTTGGACGGACTTCCAGAACACATTCTGTTAAAAAACCAAGGTACAACTGTACAGTAATCAAAACTGTGATGGGCAATCTTGGGACATCCATTCTGATACTTTTCAAAGAGACTTTAATGACTGGCATAT
Organism: Podarcis liolepis; assembly: GCF_965112155.1. Lineage (NCBI taxonomy): Eukaryota > Metazoa > Chordata > Lepidosauria > Squamata > Lacertidae > Podarcis > Podarcis liolepis. Next base: position 44,022,998 of record NC_139563.1, on the reverse strand, counting down.
TCAATAAAAGTGTCAGGGAACTGCCATCGGAGGAACAGGTGGTGGAGGGGCTCAGGGAGGCTGGGAGAGACTCAACAGCTGAAGCAGGAACCAGCAGGGGGAGGAGTGGATCTCTGAGGGAATGCGAGAAGGAGGGAGGGCTCAGAGACACTTCCAGCGAGAACAGTGGGGAGGTATCTGAAGCTCCCATAGGGAGACCCACGCCTCGCCGGAAACTGTCACGCCGTGAGTCCAGAAGACGTGTTTCCGTTAAGGAGCTTTTATGCTGGAAACGATTCCGAAAACAACCACTGTCGGAAGCTGCAAGTGACTAGAGCAGCCATGTCTGAGGGGCTCCGTCACAGACAGAGGTTTGTGAACTTGCACAGACTCTGAGGGACTACGCTTTTACGCACAAGCAGCTCATCATCCCATCACAGCATTCCGACAGTCTCTGTAAGCTGTTTGTGCAGGAGGAAGCATCATGAGTGACCCAGCCGGAACCGGAGAAGCAGGAGTTGGAGCAGGGCCAAGCCTGGAAGAAAGGTACCGGGCGTTGGAGATCCAACTGGCGCTGCAGACGGCGAGGCTTGAGGAGAGGAGGGCTCAGGATGCAGACAAGAAGGGGAAAGCCACCCAGTTCACCAGAAAGGTACCAGGATTGGTGCAGAAGTTCGGGGGGGACCCCAAGGACTACCATGCCTTTAGAACAGAGATGCAATATGCCCTCAATGTGCAGTTTGATGAATTCCCTGACGAGGAATCGCGAGTGGCTTTCGTGATTGGGCACCTTGAAAAGGGGGCGAGGGACTGGGTGCGACCCCTGATGGCAACGCATAATGACGTCCTAAAGGACACAATGAAGTTCTTTCGTGCAATGGATCTCATGTTTTCCAGCGATATTGAGCAGGGAGTGGTGCGCAGACAGTTAATGGCTTGCAAGCAGGGGAGCCGATCTGTCTGTGAGTACTGGACTGAGTTTACCATGCTGGTTCACAGATTGGGGTGGGACTTATCGGCGGAACCCATTCAAATGCTATTTGAAGAAGGTCTTTCTTCGGTTGTGAAAGACGAACTTTCCCGGAGTCCCAGGGCGGTTTCTATGGATCAGCTGACCAAATCTGTGCTGACCATAGGAGCGCGCCAGGAGGCGAGAGCCTTGGAGAGGCGGGAAGGTAAGGGGGAACGTTGGAAGGAGTTCCGCATTCCAGACATTCCTGAGCCAGCTTTCCCGCCGGCAGAGCCGATGGAAATCGGAACAGCGCACGCGCGCGCAGTTTCAAAGCCCAGTGAAGGGGGTAGGAAGGAGGGAAAAGGCGCCCGGAAATGCTATCTCTGCCAACAGCCAGGTCACTTTGCCAGAGTCTGCCCCCAGAGGAAGGAATGGCAAGGGATGGTGGGAGCTGTTGAGGGAGGAGTGGAGGAGCTACCGGAGCAAGTAAAAGCCAACGCCTGGCTGCCACCGTCGGGGCACAGCAGCCAGGCCAAAGAGCAGTGAAAGTGCCCACGCCAGAACCTCCCAAACCTGCCCTAGTGATAGAAGTGTCACTAGAGTTGCAAAACGGATACCCTCTGAAGATTAAGGCGCTGTTGGACTCAGGCAGCTCCTGCAATTTCATGAGCAAAGAGTTTGCAGCTGAACACCAGATACAGACGATCCCTTTAAGCAACCCCCTGCAGGTGACCACGATCGATGGCAGGGAGCTGTTGGGAGGGGAAGTCAGCTTGCAGACCGTCCCAATGATAATGAAGGTGGCAAGGCACACAGAACTGATAGCGTTTAATGTGGCCACCTTGGGAGGGGCTCCCATTATTTTGGGGATGAGCTGGCTGGCGTTACATGATCCACTGGTGGGCTGGCATCAGAGAGTTGTTTCCTTTGGTTCCGCACATTGCTTAGAACACTGCAAGGAGGGAAAGGGTTCAGCAGGAGCCCAAGCTACCCTAGCAGGGACAGAAGTAACGGAGAAGGTGAAGGTACCACGACAATACGCAGATCTCAGCGACGTGTTCAGCGAAAGGGAAGCTGACCAACTACCCCCGCATAGACCCTTTGATTGTCAAATCAATTTACTGCCTGGGGCGCAGCTCCCCACAGGCAAGTTGTATGCCATGTCAGACAGAGAAATGCAGGAGCTAAGAGAGTTCATTGACAAGAACCTGAAGAGGGGTTTCATCAGAGAGTCAAGAGCGGTGGGAGGTAGTCCAGTGTTTTTTTTTTTGTGGATAAAAAAAACACGGACAAGCCGAGACTTGTGTGTGACTTTCGGGCCTTAAACGCAGTGTCAGAACCATTGGCCTTTCCCATGCCTAGAATAGAGGACATTTTGAACAGGGTGCGGAAGGGAAAGATTTTTACCAAGCTGGACCTAAGGGGGGCGTACAATCTGATACGTATAAGGAAAGGGGATGAATGGAAAACCACCATGTTCACCCCTTTGGGGGCATTTGAATATCTCGTTATGCCATTTGGATTACAAGCAGGCTCGGCGTGCTTTCAATCGCTGATGAACCACGTACTAGGGCCTTTGCTTTACAAGAATTGTGTGGCCTTCCTGGATGACGTGTTGGTGTATTCTGAGAATGAGGAGCAGCATGTGAGAGACATCAGAGAAGTGTTGTGCAGGCTGCTAGCCAACCGGCTGTGGGTGAAACTGGAGAAGTGTCAGTTTCAAACCAAGGAGGTGGAGTTCCTGGGGTACCGCCTGTCAGACAAGGGATTGGCCATGGATCCCGGCAAGGTCCAGGCAGTGCTGGAATGGAAAACACCCAAAACAAAGAAGGATGTGCAGAGGTTCCTAGGGTTTGGGAACTTTTATCGTAAGTTCATCCGAAACTTTGCCCACCTGACGGCGCCCATAACGGACTGTCTCAGCAGTAAGAAGAAATTTGTTTGGACTGAGGAGGCGGAGCGAGCTTTTGAGGAGCTAAAAAGGGCCTTCGCCTCTGAAGAACAACTTCTGCATGTGGATTTACAAAAAAAGATGAGAGTCGAAACAGACGCATCAGACAGAGCCATAGGGGCGGTGCTTCTTCTGCAGCCAGGGAAGGAGGAGTCAGAGTGGAGACCGTGTGCTTTTTTTTCGCGAAAGCTGAACAAATCCGAGAGGAACTACACGGTGTACGATCGAGAACTTCTTGCTATTCATGAGGCTTTTCGGAGATGGAGGCACCTGCTAATTGGCGCACAACATAAGGTGCAAGTGTGCACTGACCACAAGAACCTAGAGTATTGGAGAACGGCACGAGTGCTCAACCAACGGCAGTTGAGATGGGCCCAGGAGTTCTCCAGATTTAACTTTGAGATTTGTTACGTGCCAGGCCCAGAGAACGTTAGGGCGGACGCTCTCTCACGCAAACCTGAATATTTGGAGGGGGGGAGCACCCGAAGAGAGACATGTCATTCCAGAGGACCGCTGGGTGTGTGGGGCGGCATTGGTGGGGCAAAGAGAACTGGTAGAGGGAACGGAGAATGATGAATACGCCCAGGACAAACTCAGGGGACTCAGGAGGGAGGGAGATAAACCTGGAGGTTTTGAGGAGAGAAACGGGGCGTTGTACTACAAGGGAGCGTTATATATACCTGAAGGGGGGGTTGAAGGGGAAGGTACTCAAGCAGCTGCACGATAGCCCCACAGCGGGGCATTTTGGGCAACACAGAACCATGTGGCTGGTGACCAGGGAATTTTGGTGGCCCAAGGTCAGGGAAGACGTGCGGGAGTATGTGAGGAGTTGTGACCAATGCCAGCGAGCAGACTCTGAGGGACTACGCTTTTACGCACAAGCAGCTCATCATCCCATCACAAAAAGCAACAACCAGGTTTTAGAATTAAATCACTGGTGAACTTTGCTTTCCATCAAATATATATTGCTTTGTATTTTAATTTCAATTAAGCCTGCCGTTTGACTCAACACTGGAACAAAGTGTTAATTGTATGGAATGTCTTTGATTTAGCAGATGTTCGGTCAGTTGTAAAATCTGATATTAATTGCTTCTAAAAGAGAGTCCATGGAAAGCAATAAGGACAAAACAGATACTGTTGTACCGTATTCCTAAAAATTAGAGCACAGTTTTATTCTCAATGCGTTCTTCCATTCAGAAGACAAAAGACTCCTTTCCTATATTAATACAAACCATAGCTATGCACTCCCATGATTTAAAGATATCATTCTTCTTTTACAATTCCACATGTCCACACAAAAAACCCCCTGAAATGAATATTATTTAAACAGAAAGAGGATAATTGTATGATGCAACACATGTAAGAGATTAGGAAAATACCCTCTTTCCATAAGAATTTGGACACGCACATTCCTAATTCCTGTTCAGGACTCCTTGATAGTTAGACCTCATTTAAACTATACATTTAAAACAGCATCATGCCCCTTTAAACAGTTGTGGCCTCCCCCCAAGAACCCTGGGAAATGTAGCTTGTTAAGGATCCTGAGAGTTGTTGGGAAGACCCCAGCAGACAAATTATGTTGGAGAATGCTAATTTCAAGTGCACCACCAAATTTCTATTCAAATTCAAGTTCAGAGTGGAGCACATTAAAAAAACAAAACAACCTATTTAGCTCACCACTTTCTCTAGATTATTTTGCATCTAGGCTGTTTTCCTAGCCTAATTTCTCCTCGAGGGCTCAATGAATGCTAAATTCAATTCATACACTGCATTAGTTGTGCAATTGCTTTCCTTTCCTTGCTTAAAAACATACACACAATTATTATTATTATTATTATTATTATTATTATTATTATTATTATTTGGTTAACACCACATTTCACTTTTAGTACGCGGGTGGTGCTGTGGGTTAAACCACAGAGCCTAGGACCTGCCGATCAGAAGGTCGGCGGTTCGAATCCCTGCGATGGGGTGAGCTCCCGTTGCTCGGTCCCACCTCCTGCCAACCTAGCAGTTCGAAAGCACGTCAAAGTGCAAGTAGATAAATAGGCACTGCTCCAGCGGGAAGGTAAACGGTGTTTCCGTGTACTGCTCTGGTTCGCCAGAAGCGGCTTAGTCATGCTGGCCACATGACCTGGAAGCTGTACGCCAGCTCCCTCGGCCAATAAAGTGAGATGAGCGCCACAACCCTAGAGTCGGTCACGACTGGACCTAATGGTCAGGGGTCCCTTTACCTTTTTACATTTCACTTTTGGGGATCTGATTTGAAGGGATCTTCACTAAAAGGCCCAGGACTCCAGGAGATGAAGTTGGTGATCATAAGGGCTTAGGAAACTGTTCCTCTGGCTTAGTATAGTCTACACCAGGGGTCAGCAAGGTTACCAGATGATGGGCCAGAGTGTGTGTGTACGCACTCTCTTCTGGGTCAGAGGAGCGCCCGTGCGCATGCGCACACACTATTTCTGGCTCTCCTCCGACCCGGATGTGTGCTAAAAGTACCTTGTGTGCATGCACACAGGCGCATCTCCGTCCCGCACACATGCACGCACGTGATTTCTGGTGCACATCCAGGTTAGAGGAGCGCCTGTGAGGATGTGACCATCAACCCAGAAGTAGGTCCCCACACCGCACTGGTAAGAGTGGGTGGTGGGCGGCAGGGTTCCCCATGGGCTGGTTAGACGAGCCCCATGGGCCGCTACCAGCCCATGGGCCTTAGGTTGCCGACCCCTGTTCTACACTAATTGGGAGTGGCGTGCCAGGGCTTCAGAGAGGGAACATCTCAAAGCCCACTTGGAGATGTTGGAGATTGAAAGCTATCAAGTGTGCGGCGCATGGAATTGTGTCTTCCTGTCGCATGAAGAATGGGCGATACAGTGGTAGCTCGGGTTAAGTACTTAATTCGTTCCATAGGTCCATTCTTAACCTGAAACTGTTCTTAACCTGAAGCACCACTTTAGCTAATGGGGCCTCCTGCTGCTGCTGCACCACCGGAGCACGATTTCTGTTCTCATCCTGAAGCAAAGTTCTTAACCCAAGGTACTATTTCTGGGTTAGCGGAGTCTGTAACCTGAAGCGTCTGTAACCTGAAGCGTATGTAACCCGAGCTACCACTGTACACAGATGGTTACAAGTTTCCAGGGCTGGCCTAAGACAATTTGCTGCCTGAAGCAAGTGGTACCCTCTGCCCTCCATGGTACACAGTGCCCAAGGCTGGTCAAATTATTGTGGCACCTGAGGCAGGAAATCCTGTGGGCAGCCTTCGCCTTTTCTGGCAGGGAGCACATTAACAATTTGCCACCCTTTCATGACAGCTAAGATCAGCTGCTTGAGTTGGCCATCTCATTCTGTCCAGTGACAGGACTGGTCCTGAGTATTTATAATATGAACTTTCAGAGTGTGGCCCAAGATTTTTCTCCTTCTCTGCTGAACCAGAAGCAAACTCTTTTTTGAAACGGATGCCTAAATTGGAACTGTGGGCCCTGCAAATTAGGTGAGTGCAAATAACCTTCACCCCCCAATGTGAATTTTTGACTTCAAAATAAGCCCGGTTCCATATTGTGGGTTTTGGAAAAAATTGAATTTCCCTGTAGTAAGCTTAAACAAACACTTTCTTCTGCTGAAGCAAGGAATGACGCATTAAATGAGCTGGAAAGTTTTCTTTTTCTTTTACTGTCAAAACAATTTCCAACCTTAGACTAAAGGAGCTGGATGTAAATAAGCCGGCGGGTGGGGTGGGGGGTGGGGAGCACAGCTATAGAGAACGTACCGTATGCAAATATCAGGCACAACAAAGACGCTGATTTTTTCTTACGTCTGAGACTATCTCAGGGGATGTGCCAGCATTATGCACTGCGCAGCATGATGCCTGTTTAAGTAAGCTCATGCATTAATGAGTCCTACTTTGCAAAACCTTAATGAATTGTAAGCTGGTTTTTTAATTGTGGACAAAACGCACGAGTGCAGGCTCCCCCCCTTTGTTCTTTTTAAAGGTCTCTTGATTATGACATTAACTTTTTTTTGTAACTGTGTGGTTATTCTGAATCTATTGTTGATGTGAACGTGGGGCATTGTGAATTCCCAATATAACCTGCCCCTTTCATTTAAGGAAAAGAATCAATACTTGGACCATTGGAACTGGTCTGGTGTGTTAAGTGGGGATTTTGCAGGATCTGCTCTGATCCGCAACACAGTAGATCTCTCCATCCCAAGGACAATGTTCCTATAAAATTAACTTACCATATGATTTTTATTCAGGTACGGTCCTTTCATTAAAAATGGCCTGTTACTGCCCAGGATAGATTTAATGCTTGACCTGCAGGCTTTTCTCTGTCTGCTTCAATCAAATCTAACTCACAAGTTGGTGTAGCAGAATGACTGAGTATGACCTGTGAGCCAGGAGGAAATCCCTGGGACTCATCCCGTCTTATGGCTGAGACAAACATAATAGGGGAAGCTTATCTCTTCATCTGATCCATTCCTATATAAAATCGTTGGTGTGTGTTGTATGTGTCTGATTTTTACTTAGAACTTTCAGCTCAAAGTTGGGGGTCTGAGGGCTTCTAAGGTGTTGCTGAAAATGTCACTTGGACTCTTGAGGAGACTCTTGAGAGTCCCATGGACTGCAAGAAGATCAAACCTATCCATTCTTAAGGAAATTAGCCCTGGAAGGACAGATCGTGAAGCTGACGCTCCAGTACTTTGGCCACCTCATGAGAAGAGAAGACTCCCTGCAAAAGACCCTGATGCTGGGAAAGATGGAGGGCACAAGGAGAAGGGGACGACAGAGGACGAGATGGTTGGACAGTGCTCTCGAAGCTACAAACATGAGTCTGACCAAACTGCGGGAGGCAGTGGAAGACAGGAGTGCCTGGCGTGCTCTGGTCCATGGGGTCACATAGAGTCGGACACGACTAAACGACTAAACAACAACAACAACAATCTCTTCATCTGATCCATTCCTATATAAAATCATTGGTGTGTGTTGTATGAGTCTGATTTTTACTTAGAACTTTCAGCTCAAATTTGGGGGTCTGAGGGCTTCTAAGGTTTTGCTGAAAATGTCCCTTGGACATTTTGCACAATTGTCACCTGTGCCAAGTTTGGGCAAAAACAATACTCCTCAAAGTCTCAGCATTTGTGATTCTTCAAATTAGTATAGAGGCCTAAAAGGCTGCATTTGTGCTAGAGATTTTCCACACCTGTTCCCAGAGTTTGGAAGCAATGTCAGCACCTGGCATTGCTACTTCACTAAAAAATACAGACTTAGATGCTACCAAGCATTTTGGTGGCTGGCATAAATATCATCACATGAAGCCAAGGATGATGAGTTGTTCGACTCGTATATTCACTGCTTAGGGTGAAAAACATTGCCTGCCACCTGCTGCATCTCTCAGGTTCCATTCTAATGCAAACAAGACTTGAGAAATTTGATTGGTAGATAAAAATTGGGAGATGTGATTTTAATCAACATAAAAAAAGCTCCCACCTGTATGGCTTATCGAGTCTAGAAGGGGTTCATTGCCATTATGCGACCTGCACTGCCATTATTACAAAACATGCACAGATAACCTCAATTTAGGAAAGTAATTTTGTTCAGATCAAAGAAGCCCATTTAAAGATACCCTTAAAATTGCTGAAAACACTGCTTTAGTGCATTTTAACAACTGTAAATTTAATAGGATGTTAAGAAGGAATGGAAGACTGATTAAACAACACGGGATAGCTGAGAACAGCAGAAATTTTCAATTTAAGGTTTGGCTACCTTGGAATGCATTCAGTTAGCCAACACTTTGAATTTTCACCGTAAATTTAGAAAGCTCGTAAGACACTGCTCATGTTCCTCCCTCCCTCCCTTGTAGTCTGTATTGCACTGGGAGTAAACACTTTTTGTACTTATTGGGATTTTCTTGGTTATTTGTGGAGAGCCATGGGAGTCAGCAGGACAGTCATGAATCATGGGTCAGCTGCTTCATGCAGCAACAAAATGACACATTATTTTCCACTGGCAATAAAGGGGGGAGCCAGTGCTATTGCGAGCACCTCCCCATTTGGCGAAACCATTTGGCAATGAAATGTTTCCCCACTTAAGTCCGTGAGACATCCTTCACTTACACCCAAGCGTCTGTGGACAGTCAGTGCCTTCAGTAGACTCCAAAATGACCCACTGGTTATTTGTCTGGAGTGAAAAAGTGTTCCATTTCCTCTTTTGTTTTGCAATCACTGCACAAAAGCAGTACATGATACAGAGCAAACTTAACATTGTTCTGCATAGGTCAAGGGCAAATGGATTTGTGGCTATGGACTATTTAGCGATGATGTCAACATTACTTTTGTGTGGCTGATATGCCCTGCTATTTGTTTGTTTTTTTAATTAAAAAAACCATGTTAGACTAAGCACAAGAGAGTGGAAAGCATTTATTTCTTAAAAATTGGAAGGGATATGACAATATCTACTTTGAGTTCAATTCACTGCTTAAAAGCCTGCAAAATTTCAAGGAAACTCTCAGATCGTCTATAAGAACATCAGCTCCACAATGGAAGCATTACTTTTATTCAATTTGTAGACAACTGGACGATTCAGCATGAAACTTCAAGTACTTCCAGGCTCACATGAGAATTTACTCCATTGGTTAATTAAATATGATTAGGACATGATGCTTTTGAATTCTGGTGCTGGAGGAGACCCTTGAGAGTCCCATGGACTGCAAGAAGATCAAACCTCTCCATTCTCAAGGAAATCAGCCCTGAGTGCTCACTGGAAGGACAGATCATGAAGCTGAGACTCCAATACTTTGGCCACCTCATGAGAAGAGAAGGCTCCCTGGAAAAGACCCTGATGTTGGGAAAGATGGAGGGCACAAGGAGAAAGGGACGACAGAGGACGAGATGGTGGGACAGTGTTCTTGAAGCTACCAGCATGAGTTTGACCAAACTGCGGGAGGCAGTGGAAGACAGGAGTGCCTGGCGTGCTCTGGTCCATGGGGTCATGAAGAGTCAGACACGACTAAACGACTAAACAACAACAGGACATGATGTGAGTCCTATTTCTTTCAAGGGGATGTTGGCCAAGCCTCCTAAAATTCCCTGGAGTTCTGCGTATTGGTCAAATACAGAAATCAATTTTGAAATGATTCTGCCGTCAAATTTCTCAGCTCCAAATCATAGGAGCAAGTGCTGTACATTTTCCCATAAAGGAGATAATTCAGGTGCAATTTTGTGTCTCCACTGATGTGCAGATGCAAATGGTGCGTTTTGTAGCTTAACTATATGACTTGCAGGTGCAGCCCCATGGAAAGGCTTGCCAACTTTTTAAAAATTCATTTGCACTGAAAGAGAACATTGGTCATAAAATATTATCTTCACAGCATTTCTGGAAAATTGGATACCAAATACAGATTAAAACTAAGGTCAGAACTGTTAGATCTTCTATCACACACCACAGTCACCAGGTTGCAACACAGAGATTTCCCCTTTCCTTTCAATTGGGAAATTGTACTGCGGCCTGTTCCACCTGTCCTTCTCCAGCTCTGTTAACTGCCTCTCTTCTCCCTCCCTCTGCCATTGTGCACCTGAAGTCCCAATCACTCACGTCGTCACTGAAGTTTATAACTACTTGGCTTGGAATACAATTTTCCCCAACTCATGTTGCTTCACTCTCAAGGGGAACGCTCAGGAGAGTGAAGAGTGAATCTCCAGATCAGGATGAAAAGAGATCCGGGGATCCCAAGCCCTATTAGTCATATGCACAAGAAGTTATTTAAAGTTAAGCCCCCACCTGCAGGGATTGGGAACATGTGGCCCTCCAGATGTTGTTTGACTCCAACGCCCAGCATCCTCAGTCAATAGGACCAGTTGTCATGGATGATGGGTGTTGGAGTCCGAGAACATCTGGAGATCCACAGGTTCCCCATTCTTCCCTGCTTTGCCCATTCTCAAAATCTGGTTGCTGTGAACTACATGATTAGACCAGCCAACAAAGTAGCCTTTTTATGTGGTATCTTCACTATTTTGGGGCAATACTGTTTCTGTGCTGTGGTTGTTCCCCACGAAGATTTTTTTATATAGAAACAAAGAAACAGAACACCTCTTTGATATCGGCTTGGGTGTGTGTGCTGAAGATATGAGCACCTCTCTGCCGTGATGGGTACTGGGAACTACATTTTCCACAGTGCAATAGGATAAAGCAGATTTTGTGGTGCCATCTATGGTGGCATGCACCATAATTTTGAGCCATGAAGGTACTTTTAGAGAACAGACACTTTCCCCTTTCATGTTTGCTGAGAGAGCTCACAATTACTGAGCCAATTCTGAGTTTAACGGAGCTGAGTACGCTCATTGTTTATATATATATGAGAAAAGTTTTCAGTTATAAAGCAATAATACAAGGGACGCAGGTGGTGCTGTGGGTTAAACCACAGAGCCTAGGGCTTGCCAATCAGAAGGTCAGTGGTTTGAATCCCCGCAACAGAGTGAGCTCCCGTTGCTCTGTCCCAGCTCCTGCCAACCTAGCAGTTTGAAAGCATGAGGTGCAAGTAGGTAAATAGGTACCACTCCGGCGGGAAGGTAAATGGTGTTTCTGTATGCTGCTCTGGTTTACCAGAAGCGGTTTAGTCATGCTGGCCACATGACCCAGAAGCTGTACGCCAGCTCCCTTGGCCAATAAAGCGAGATGAGCACCGCAACCCCAGAGTCGTCTGTGACTGGACCTAATGGTCAGGGTCCCTTTACCTTTACCTAAAGTGATACAAAAAAAGGGGGGAGAACAAAACACACAGCTGTGTAAAGGGGGGGCAGGAATATACAGTGGTACCTCAGGTTACATACGCTTCAGGTTACAGACTCCGCTAACCCAGAAATAGTACCTTGGGTTAAGAACTTCGCTTCAAGATGAGATCAGAAATCGTGCAGCGGCCGCGCAGCGGCAGCAGGAGGCTCCATTAGCTAAAGTGGTGCTTCAGGTTAAGAACAGTATCAGGTTAAGAACAGACCTCCGGAATGAATTAAGTTCTTAACCCAAGGTACCACTGTATACAAAAATACCCTAACCCACACATTCTTTTATAGATCTGATATTATTATCCTAATACTAATGTAGCCTACCACATTTGTATAAATTCGTTCCAAATATTTGAATATTTAAACAAGCAGAGCCTTTGTCTGTAAGCAGTCCGTTCGTAGGTTGCAAGTGTTATCATATTATCAATCTACTGATTAAAGGAGATCATGTCTTTACGGAGTATGCTCATTGTTATGACTGTTAAAATTAAAGGAGATGGAGAAAGGGGGAAGAATCAAAGAATCATCCCGGAGAATGCCAGGCTCCTCAGCCCTGCACTATATCAGCTACAGCTAATAGGTGGTACATGACTAGGTGGTACATGACTCCAGTCAAACTTGCAAAAATCTATCATTTGCCCGATAATAAATGTTGGAAATGCAAAGAAACTGAAGGTACATTCTTTCACCTTTGGTGGACGTGCCCAAGGATTAAGGCTTTCTGGGAGATGCTATATAATGAACTGAAAAAGGTATTTAAATATACCTTCCTGAAGAAACCAGAGGCCTTTCTCCTGGGCATAGTCGGCCAATTGGTGCCAAAGAAGGATAGAACTTTTTTCATGTACGCTACAACAGCAGCAAGAATACTTATCGCAAAGTATTGGAAGACACAAGACCGACCCACTTTGGAAAAATGGCAGATGAAGCTGATTGACTGTATGGGACTGGCAGAAATGACTGGCAGAATCCGGGACCAGGGAGAAGAGTCGGCAGAAGAAGATTGGAAAAAATTTAAGGACTATTTACAAAAATACTGTAAAATTAAGGAATGTTGAATGATGCGGGATTGAAATTAAGTGGTTTCAAGCTGTAATTATGATAAAACGACTTTCTTTCTGTAAGCAAGAATTTAAAGTTATAATAATTTAAGATGCTGAGAAAAGGATTTGCTGTACAAACAACTTAAACTGGGTATACAAGAAGGGGAGGTATGAGGAGGTCGGGGAAATAAGTTACAAGAAAATAAGTTGTGAAATTTAAGTGTTTTTAATATTTTTATGTTTGTTTTTTCTTTTGTTTGTAAAAAATCGGAAACTCTAATAAATATCTTTTTTAAAAAAATATCTATCTATCAGCTACAGCTAAGAGATAGTGTCTTGCCTATGGGCCACCTAATGAGTTTGTGGCTGAAGCGAGACCTGAACTGTTTCCTGCTCAGCCACATGCCCCAGTAAGCGAGGATGAATGATACCATTCAAAGAGATTTCACCGACAGTGTCAAATGCACGCAGCACCGAAGACGTTATGAAACGCTGTGTTTTCGAGATGTTTCCCCCTCGTATTTATTTGCTCTGTCCAGCATTATTTTTATTACTTGTTTCCGACTGTATACTCAGCCTGCTGTGCCCTCCCAAAAAATACAAATTATCTCCGCCGCAGCCACAAAGAGACCTTCAGCAAAGGGCTGGATTTTGACGGCATGAAAGAAGCATATGTCGAAAATGGACTCTCAGGAGCGATTGTGCCAATGGAAGCAAAGTAATGGAAACTTACAGCCAGTCCTAAGCGCATAATGTGGAACTACAACGGCAGCCAAGTGAACTGGCTTCCAAATAATGCTAGCATGCACGGTGGACGGTGTTTAATTTCTCAATTTCAGCCTCAGCTGATGCCACAGGAGTTCTGGGGTCTGGGGATCAGAGGGTATTTCTATTATCATGTAAATAAGGCTTCTTTCTGATCCAACCTTGTTTACAGAGCTAATTTTACTACTGTTACTTCCCCCATCCTACGAGAGAAGTTGCTGGTGGCATGTTTGTTCTCCCTAAACCCTTTGGGCGAGTTTCAGCTTCAGGATAGATTAAGGAACAGCTAATAATGCAAAGTGTGTTTAATCAAGTTCAAACAACAGCACTAATAGAAATACTATAAGCTTTTGTTTTAACAAAATTGATTTTTACAGTCTTTACAAGGCTTTCTGAGTGAGTCTCCAGTGCACTGAGAGTTTGTCTTGGTAAGAAATACAGTGGTACCTCAGGTTACATACGCTTCAGGTTACATACGCTTCAGGTTACAGACTCCGCTAACCCAGAAATAGTGCTTCAGGTTAAGAACTTTGCTTCAGGATGAGAACAGAAATCGTGCTCCGGCGGCGTGGTGGCAGCAGGAGGCCCCATTAGCTAAAGTGGTGCTTCAGGTTAAGAACAGTTTCAGGTTAAGAACGGACCTCCGGGACGAATTACGGTAAGTACTTAACCCGAGGTACCACTGTACGGTTGATTGACACTCAATTCCTGTGAATTCAGCAGCATAGCAACCACTTCCGGCACCTGAGGCAGAGCTTTTTCTTTTTTAAGAGACCAAAGTTATTTTTAGGAGATCAGCCAAAGTTGATGAGCTTTTGGGGTAAACATAGCCAAAACTTCTTTAGCTGCTGTTTTGAGGGACGGACAGCGACTCCAATGGCCTGCAGCTCCCCTGACACCCAGCAACCCCACCCACCCCAAAAAGGCACCCAGGACCTACAAAAAGGTTTTGCACTCACATAATTAAGATTCCAGCCTAGCAAAAGCACTCCTGATTGAGTCCCACCGATCTCAAAGTATACATACAGTGGTAGCTCGGGTTAAGTACTTAATTCGTTCCAGAGGTCCGTTCTTAACCTGAAACTGTTCTTAACCTGAAGCACCACTTTAGCTAATGGGGCCTCCTGCTGCCGCCACGCCGCCGGAGCACGATTTCTGTTCTCATCCTGAAGCAAAGTTCTAAACCTGAGGTACTATTTCTGGGTTAGCGGAGTCTGTAACCTGAAGCGTATGTAACCTGAAGAGTATGTAACCTGAAGCGTATGTAACCCGAGGTACCACTGTACAAAGTATACATACAAGCATAACATACATAAGCATACATACAAGCTACCCTCTCCACCTCCAAGCAGGAAACTCTGAAAGTGGATTGTAATAATAATAATAATAATAATAATGTATTATTTATACCCTGCCCATCTGGCTGGGCTTCCCCAGCCACTCTGGGCAGCTTCCAACAAAATATTAAAATACAGTATTGCATCCAATATTTAAAGCTTCCCTAAACAGGGCTGCCTTCTGATGTCTTCTAAAAGTCTGGTAGTTGTTTATTTCCTTGACATCTGGTGGGAGGGCGGGTGCCACTACCGAGAAGGCCCTCTGCCTGGTTCCCTATAACTTCGCTTCTTTCAGTGAGGGAACCACCAGAAGGACCTTGGCGCTGGACCTCAATGTCCGGGTACAACGATGGGGGTGGAGACGCTCCTTCAGGTATCCTGGGCCAAGGCCGTTTAGGGCTTTAAAGGTCAGCACCAACACTTTGAATTGTGCTCGGAAATGTACTGGAAAACGTAACCTTGTTTAGCTGAATCCAGAGTTCCTTATTATTAGGAGGCATTTAACTGTGGCCCCTACCTGGGTACAATGAATGCCTGAATGTCTGAATAGGACTCATGCTTTATAGTATATGCATGGTGTATTTACAAGCACAATCAAAGCAGGTAGATGGATTGCAAGGCATGCTTGTGCACCCTCCAACATTTCTCCAATGAAAATGGGATAAATAATACCCCCAGCTACCCTGGGCGGCTTACAATATATTTATAAATACATCATAAAACATTAAACGTTTAAAACCTTCCCTATACAGGGCTGCCTTTGGATGTCTCCTAAAGGTTGTATAGTTACTTATCTCCTTGGCTTGGGGGTCGCATATCTTCATACCTTCCAACATTTCTCCGATGAAAACAGGGACGTCCTAAGGAAAAGTGGGGAATTCCGGGATCAAATAAAAAACCGGGACAGCTTCTGTAAATCTGGGAACGTCCCTGGAAAATAGGGACACTTGGAGCGTCTGTATTTGCTTAGAGTTTGTCAATCTAGGAGAAATCAGATTCTTCAAGTACTGAACACAGACAATGGAAAAATGAAAAGATACTTCATTTTTCCATTGTCTGTGTTTAGTAGTTGAAGAAGTTTATTGGGGGGGGGGTGTTACTGGTTTGTGTGGGAATTTTGTCATTGTTTTTGTTAAGTTGTGGGCGAACATATCAGACGACACAGCGATTCTTCAAACAGCTCTTCTTTATTCTGAGGCCAGAACTGAACTGAGCTGAAGGGCTCAGTCAGCCTGCTTATATAGAGCTCCAGAACAACATAAATGTAGCAACTTTCTAAAACTATCCAATCACTGAACGTCACTTTCGATCCTTCATTTGCATACAAACTATCCAATCACTGAACGTCACTTTCGATCCTTCATTTGCATAACTATCTACAGTATTCCCCCTGCTGGCCCAGGGTGAGAACTTCAGTACATAACAGTTTTTATTATGTATTTTGTGTTTTCATCTTGCATTTTTATGTTGTGAACTGCCCTGAGTTCTAGGGATGAATGTATACACATTTGAAGAAGGAGAAGGAGAAGAAAAACGAAGAAGAAGAAGAAGAAGAAGAAGAAGAAGAAGAAGAAGAGGAGGAGGAGGAGGAGGAGGAGGAGGTTGGCTTGGGAAGGACTCCTGTCTGAGAATCAGCATCATTTAGAGTCAACAGTGCTAAGCTAAATGTCTGATTTGGTATAAGGCCAAGATTCTGGATTAGTGTAAAGCTGTTTCCTATCTCCCTATGATCAACAGTGATATTTAAATAGGCAGAAACCCAGGCTTTATAAATATGGGGCTACGTTGTATATATCTTTTCATTGTGCAAGATTAAACGGCTTCTTAAATTAAAAACAATAGGTATTCTTAAGTCAGCATGAATGCTCATGAGAAACTAGTCTTCTAATTAAAGAAGAAGAAAATTGGCGCTTCTTGTTCCAGGAATTGTTTTGCAGTATCACAGCAGAATATGAGCACTTTTCGTTAATATTTTTTTTTACCCATTTGATGTATTTTAATACAGGCTGGAACATTTGGAAGGACTTCCAGCAATTACACAAAATGTACTGCCTTATAAGCAAATCAATTTCTGAAATCCTCATTTAATATATATATATTTATGTATGTATAATCTAAAGTGCTAATCTTTGAACTGCCATCAAGTGCATATGATTTCTACACATCACTCTTTAAATACACTCATTCTAAATAGTTGTTTGTCTTATTTAACACCACATTAAATGAATTCTAATACTTGTTTATCAAAGAAACATGCCTGGTGCTTGTAGAAATTTCTATCTTTTTAAAAAATTTGCCACATTTCAAATGAATATATTTGGCCATTTTAACCATCCCTCCAATGTTAGAGACTTTAATTATCCACATTTTCAACTGACGTGTCTCATTATCTCTCCATTTAGTAATTGTGAGAATATTTGCTATAGTTAACAGGTTCCAGACTAACTAATGGTGTTCGATAGGCCCTGAACTTTATGCTCAGTTTCCTACAGTAGTTCATTGGCATCCCTCTCTCTCCTCCCCCCCCCCCCAATGTACATTGATTAAAAACAGCAAGCAACCGGGATTGTGGGCATAATATTCAGATTTCAAATTGGGAAAACTTATGGAAAACAGATTTGAAAGAAAATTATATAAAAATGATGTATGTAACTCTTAGTAAATTTGCAAAAGTGTATAAAACAAATACAAATACCCGCTGGAAATGTAAAGAAAAAGAAACAAGGGTGGAGGAAGGGGGGCGGTGGGGTGGTCCGCCCTGGGTGTCATCACTGAGGGGGGTGACATTCGGCATGCAGCCCACCCTTGACTCCCAAGCCTACCCTGAGCTGTGACCCTTCCCCCTTCATTTTGACAGCTCGGGGGAGGCTTGGGAGTAACGGGTGTGCGGCGTGCCATTGCCCCCCTCTCCTGGGCTACTTCCTGGGGTGGGAAGCCTCCCCTGAGCTGTCAAAAGGAAGAGGGAAGGGAGGCTGCAGGCAAAGCAGCGCAGCTCCCTCCCCCCGCCCAGGAAGCAGTCCTCCATGGGTGGCTCACTCCACCCCCCATGGGTGTCTCGCTCTGCCCCCCTGGGTGCCTCGCCCCCTGGGGTGCTCATCGTGGGCGGCAACCCCCTAGGATTCTCGCCCCGCCCCCATAGCCCTGTGGATATTTTCACCCCCTCCCATTGCAAGAATCTCCTGACAATGTTTTCAGAAAGGAGGGGGCGGAAACTGCTCTTCGCTTCTTCCGCTCCTTCCTGACTCTGAAGGAGTCTGAGTGTTATCTGTGTAGAGATAAGATGGCTGCATAAGAAACTGTAACACGCATGCAGTCCAGAAGCCTCCTTTAGTCTTTAGTTTATTTTTAGTTTGCAGTGCAGTGGTACCTCGGGTTACATACACTTCAGGTTACATACGCTTCAGGTTACAGACTCCGCTAACCCTCCGCTTAACCTCTGCTTCAGGTTAAGAACTTTGCTTCAGGATAAGAACAGAAATCTTGCTCCAGCGGCGCGGCAGTAGCAGGAGGCCCCATTAGCTAAAGTGGTGCTTCAGGTTAAGAACAGCTTCAGGTTAAGAATGGACCTTCGGGACGAATTAAGTACTTAACCCGAGGTACCACTGTACTTAATTCGTTCCGGAGGTCTGTTCTTAACCTGAAACTGTTCTTAACCTGAAGCACCACTTTAGCTAATTGGCTCAACTTTCTGAGTATTGTCCACACTGATTCGTAGCAGCTCCAGAGATTCTGACAAGGGACATTTAGCAAATTTGTTTGTTCCAAGTTATTTCTGGGATTGTGAAAGTTTTCCTTTTTTCATTCATTAGTACTTTCAACCAGAAGCTGTTTTGAGTATACAGTGGTATTCTTAACCTGAAGCACTATTTCTGGGTTAGCGGAGTCTGTAACCTGAAGCATATGTAACCTGAGGTACCACTGTAGCTGTAAGAGAATAAAGAAGTTATGCCTCAGAGCTTTCCTTTGTGTAGTTCATACTCTGCTGACTTCGGTGCTGAGTTTGGTGCTCACAGCTCAATGTTGTGGATCTGTTGCACTTAGACCTGCTCTCCCGCAGTGGAAGGTCTCTGGAAGTTCTTCCCAGTTCACCAAGCCCAGTCGGGGCAGAAGAGGTTGAGCCCAGTCATTGGCTCAAAGGTGAAGCTGACAGGCCCCGCCCTCAGGTGCACAGCATGTGTGCCGCTCCAGGTGCCAGAGCAGTTAGCTCCACCTCTGAAAAGAAGGTACCTTTTATCATATGTGGTGGTCATGTAAGGTAATACAGTGGTACCTCAAGTTACCAACACTTCAGGTTACATTCGCTTCAGGTTACAGACTCCGCTAACCCAGAAATAGTACCTCGGGTTAAGAACTTTGCTTCAGGATGAGAACAGAAATCGCGTGGCGGCAGCGAGAGGCCCCATTAGCTAAAGTGGTCCCTCAGGTTAAGAACAGTTTCAGGTTAAGAACGGACCTCCGGAACAAATTAAGTTCTTAACCCGAGGTACCACTGTAAAGGCTTTCTGGGAAATGATATATAATGAACTGAAATAAATGTTTAAAAGAATTTTTGTAAAAAAAACAACAACCAGAAGCCTTTCTATTAGAAATTATTGGTACTGATATTCCAAAGGAACAGGAAAGGCTCTTTATGTATGCGACAACAGCAGCACGGATGCTACTAGCCCAGAGATGGAAAGAAGAAAGAGTTCCTACCCGAGAGGAATGAGCTGTTAGACAAAGCTGAAATGGCAAACCTATGAAGCTATGACTGTGAAATAATATGCAGTTGGAAATGTTGACAATAGGATCCATGGAGGGGATGGGGGGGGAAGTCTCGAGATTCAGAGACATCTCATTTTAGGGATATGTATTTGGTGTTGTAATTAATTTACATTTGTAAAATAAAATAAAAATGATTTCAAAAAAAGAAAACAAGAAACAACAAGCAACAACAAAAAGCAATCTTGTTGTGACTGTATGTGTGTTTGTCTCAAAATGTGTGTGTGCTTGTGTGAGTGTCTCCCGAGAAGGCACACTGAAGAGGAAGACTCCCTAGTACATGAAGATTTCACTTGAATAGTGGAAGAGTCAAGACTATTCTGTCAGCAGTGAGAGTTCTGTAGCTAGTGATTCAGAAGATTCATATCTACCTTTCTGATCCCCCCCTCCCCAGCTAAATTCAATCCTTTGTTTTTTAAAAGGTTCTAAGCCACTGTTCATCCAAACAGATTCCAGGGCTGGGTACAAGAGTTCAAATACAATATAATAAAAACAACACAATATCCTTCATTTCAATGTCAGAGGCAACTCATGGCAGAACTATGAAGCAAGAGAGAGACAATGACACCGTTCGCTACAGTCATCCTAGACTAATTTGATGTGACCTACAGTGAACACCACTTAACCTCTGCAACCTTTGTGTGTGTGTTTTTTTTTTAAAAAAGCTATTGTTTGCAGAAATAACCACAGTACTTTTGCATGGGAATGTACAGGAAAAATTCCTGCACTCTTTTACAACAAAAACCCGAGGGGACACACATCATTGCCACCATTGTATGAAACTCAAAACACAGGAAGTTGACCCTTTTATCGCAGGAGGAAGAGGAGGAAGAAGTTAACAACATAGACAACAGAGAAGGCAAAGCCGACTCCCGTTAGAGTAGATTCCAAAGTAGATTGGGAAGAAGTGGAAGGAAAGAAAGCAAATAATTACCAGAGCTATACGTTCACACTGCCACACCACAAAGGAAGAAAAATGAGCACCCTTATCGGAGATGGGGTTGATAGACTGGATGAGTGCTGCATTCATTGTTAAATCTCTTAGTTCATTCTGTGTACCAAAGCATCAAGACAATATACAAAGCCCAAGGAAATGTCATGCATTTCCTTTCTCCAGTGTCAAAACATGTTGGAGTAAGGGAGAGGGAGAGAGGGAGGAAAACATGGAGGGAGATTTGCTCTTTAGAAAAGGCACCCTCTGTGTTGACAAAGAGTATTTGTGTCTCAGAGACACAAACTAGATGTGACAGACTGTCACAGATGTCTTTCTTCCAATTTGCTTTTTTTTAATTAACAGCAGCCTTGGAGACTGTAAGTAGGAGTGGAAGAATGGGGGCTGCTGGCATGTAGTGAAGGGGCTGCTGAGATATTCTTTCTATGATGTTATGGGGGACCCTTTACATTTTCCTTCAAAGATGGAGAAGTAGCTTAGGGAAGGATGGTTTTGTCTGGAGAAATGGCCAGAAGGAGAGTGTCGAGCATTTTTCTCCACCTTTTCCTGTTCCTGGTTGTAGCCTCTTTTTTATTTGTTATTTTTAAAATAAAACTGGAGAAAGAGACTTGCGACTTGCATGTTAGCTTGAGCCATAGAACCAGTCCAATGTGGTGTAGTGGTTAGAGTGTTGGGACTTGGGAGATCAGGGTTCAAATCCCTTTTAAGCTCACTCAGGGAAAGTCACAGTACAGTGGTACCTCAGGTTACAGATGCTTCAGGTTACAGACTCTGCTAACCCAGAAATAGTACCTCGGATTAAGAACTTTGCTTCAGGATGAGAACAGAAATCGTGCAGCGGCGGTGCGGCGGCAGCGGGAGGCCCCATTAGCTAAAGTGGTACCTCCGGTTAAGCACAGTTTCAGGTTAAGAACGGACCTCCAGAACGAATTAAATTCTTAACCCAAGGTACCACTGTATTTCAGCCAAACCTACCTCATGGGTGATGGATCTACAGTCTTGGTTTATAACATTAAGGAAGGGTTAAGGAATGGTTTTCATAATGTAGATGGACACATTATGTCCCACTTTTTACATTCCAAATGCATTATTAAAATGTGACACCCCAGGGCTGCAGAGTAACCAGGAACCAGCAGCAGGGAAACAGCGTTTAGACGGACAAAACAAGGTAAGAAACGCTTTTAATCTACAAGGCTGCCCTGTGACGTTTTAGAATGATATATCTAATACTGTTCTAATGACGTTAAACAGGCCAGTGTAGATCCAGCCAGGATTGTCGCAAGGATAAAATGAGGAACCCATGCAGGCCATATTAAGCTCCACAGAGGAAAGGTGGAGTAGAAATGCAATTTAATACATAAATAAATATTAAATTGCATTTATATTCCAATAAATGTTGTTTCTCTCTATTATGCCAAGCGTCCCAAAAAACATGTTGTTTGCTATGATTTTAGAAAAGTGTGGTTAATGCTAAAACAACTTGTGCCTCACCAACTGGGCACAGGCCACCAGCTATGTACTGCAGCCTGCCTGCAACCAGAGAACCATCTGGCTTTGCTGACTGATCAGGACTGCAAAAACAGGCTTGCCCAATGCCTTGGAGATAGTTTGGTAGGTTCAGCTTGGTGGGTCATGCCCCATTCAGTTTCTGAATGTCAAGATTGTGTCTATTGAAATTTAGCAGCTTCCCTGGTTATATCATTAGTCTTGAACTCCAGGTTAATTGTCATGACATTTCAAAAAGAAGTGCTACTTTTCTTTGGGGGGGGGAATTTGCCAGTAGGGAACGAACAGGAAGTGGGTCCATCTGGACTGGAGGTGTTTAGGCTAGGGATGGACAGATCTCTCTATTGCTGGTTTGTGTCAGCTTTGCATGTGTTCATTTGTCAGTCTGCACTGGAAAGAGAATAAGACTGCAGTCTGATATCGGAGGTCTGTCCACCATAATGCTGCAATGACAAGATATGGTCAGGGGCGCCGACTTATAAAAAATATTGGGGGGGCCCATACCGGGGTCCTGCCGCTGGTTCGCTCGGGTAATAATAATAATAATAATAAATTTTTATTTATATCCCGCCCTCCCCAGCCGAAGCCGGGCTCAGGGCGGCTAACAGCAATAAAACCGTACAAAAGTGCAACATAAACAACATTCTAAAATCATTCATTATAAAAATTAATTAATTCAAGCCACTTCCTGGGCAGCCACTAGCAACCATTGGGCCAGAGCTCTGCGAAGATTGCCGAGGGAGGGAGTCAGGCTGTGCCCTGGCCAAAGGCCTGGTGGAACAGCTCTGTCTTGCAGGCCCTGCGGAAGGATGTCAAGTCCCGCAGGGCCCTGGTCTCTTGTGACAGAGTGTTCCACCAGATCGGAGCCACAGCCGAAAAAGCCCTGGCTCTAGTTGAGGCCAGCCTAACTTCTCTGTGGCCTGGGACCTTCAAGATGTTTTTATTTGAAGACCGTAGGTTTCTCTGTGGGGCGTACCAGGAGAGGCGGTCCCGTAGGTACGAGGGTCCTAGGCCGTATAGGGCTTTAAAGGTTAAAACCAGCACCTTAAACCTGATCCTGTACTCCACCGGGAGCCAGTGCAGCTGGTATAGCACCGGGTGAATGTGATCTCGCAGCGAAGACCTCGTAAGGAGTCTCGCTGCAGCATTCTGCACCCGCTGGAGTTTCTGGGTCAGTCTCAAGGGCAGCCCCACGTAGAGCGAGTTACAATAATCCAGTCTGGAGGTGACCGTCGCATGGATCACAGTGGCTAGGTCAGGGCGAGAGAGGTAAGGAGCCAACTGCTTAGCTTGGCGGAGATGGAAAAATGCCGCCTTTGTTATAGCTGCAATCTGCGCCTCCATGGAAAGGGAGGTGTCGAAGATTACACCCAAACTCTTAACGGACGGTGCTGGCACTAATTGCGCCCCCGCAAGAGATGGGAGTTGGGTAGCCGGGAGAACGCAGTTCGAGGTGGCGGTGTTGGGGAGAGACCCTCGCTCAGGGCGCCACTAGACTTGGCGGCCGGCGGCCTATCTGGGGGGTTCTGGAGCGTATTTCGGCGGAGCGATTGGGGAGGAGGGGGCTTGTTGCCGGATTCTTCAGCTGAGCCGGAGATCCGCTGCTGGGGGTCCCTGGGCCGAGTTGTGAGCACGGCCTGCTGAAGGGAGATCCAGCCGATTGCGCGACGGGGACGGCCGGGGCTCTCCGGCTAGGGCGCGCGGCTGGCTGGCTGGTGAGGGAGCAGGTGGGGAGGAGGCGGGGGTCCTCACTCTCTTAGGAAACGCACCCGCGCGCCCGATTGCCACGAAGTTCGAAGGGTGCGTGTGTGGAATTAAAAAGCAAAAACGAGATACGGGCAGGGCAGGCAAAGAGTTTTCTGCAAGAGGATGGAGGGCAGGTTGAAGAGAAAATCACTCAGGATGAGACAGTCAAATCAGCCATGATAAAATGGGCTCAGGATATTGGGTATAACATCATGTTTGAGGATTGGGAAAGGTTATGGACCACCGGAATGAAATTCACGGCATGTAATGCCTTGAAGGAAAATATTATGAAAATGATTTATAGGTGGTACATGACCCCAGTCAAGCTTGCAAAAATATATCACCTGTCTGATAATAAATGTTGGAAATGTAAGGAGGCTGAAGGGACATTCTTTCACCTCTGGTGGACTTGTCCAAAAGTGAAGGCCTTCTGGGAAATGATCTATAATGAGTTAAAAAAAGGTACCTTTCCCAAGAAACCAGAGGCCTTCCTCTTGGGCATTGTTGGCCAGAAAGTGTTAAAGAAGGATAGAACTTTCTTTATGTATGCAACTACAGCAGCAAGAATACTTATCGCAAAATATTGGAAGACACAAGATTTGCCCACACTGGAAGAGTGGCAGACGCAATTGATGGACTACATGGAACTTGCTGAAATGACGGGCAGAATCCGAGATTTGGGAGAAGAAACAACGGAAGAGGACTGGAAAAAATTTAAGGACTATTTACAAAAACAATATAAGTTGTATGAATGTTAAAAATTTACACGATTCGGAAACTATAGCTTCAGCAATTAGATTTGGGAAACAGGAAATTATATTTTAAGTAAGAAAAGGTCAAAATCTAAGGTAATACTATGTTTAATTTAAGATATAAGTAACTGATGAAAAGTATGTTAAATTTAGAGGTATAGTATTTGAAAAGTACAAAATAAGGTACGAAACAAGGTAATAATTTGCTGATATCTTTATTATAAAGAATGCAGGGTAAGGGAGATGCGAGGAAGTCCAGTTAGTTATATAAAAAATGTGTTGAATGGTTGGTTTTCTTTTCTTCTTTTTCTTCTTTTCTTTTTCTTGTTCTTTTACTTTTTTCTTCAGTGTATGTTTCTAACTTTGTATTTGAAAACTTAATAAAACATTTATAAAAAAAAAGAAGAGAAAATCCTTTCACTTTTCTGGGGCGCAGGGAAGTATCAGAGCCGGAGGTTGGGGAAGGGACCCCCTTTGCTCTGCCCTCTTCTCCCGCCTTAGATTCGCATGGGGGTCCCCGCCCGAGCTTGCCTGGCCACCGGGCCACACAAGGGCCGCGCTCTACGCGGCGCACCTTGCTAGCCACGCAGCTGTCCTCCGTGGCTGCGGAGCAGCCCTGCGCCGGTGCCCAGCCCCTCTGGGCGCCCGCTGCGCTGCCAATGGCAAGCGGGCGACGTCGCGGGCGGGGAAGGCGTCGCTTTCTTTCCCGATCCTTCATCCTCCCAGTCTTCCAGCCCTTTTTTGGGTTGGAAGCTCGTCTCGTTCGCCCTTCTCCTTTCTTCACCCTGCGCGCAATTTTCCTCCCTCGTCTCCCTCCCCATTTCTCCTTCCTTCCTTCCTTCCTTCCTGACTGACTGACGGGCTTGGGCTCGGGCTTGGGCTCGGGCTCGGGCTCGGGCTCGGGCTCCGGGTTGGGCTCGCGCTCGGGCTCAGGCTCGGGCTCGGGCAGCCACAGCGTCGGCGGTGTTGGCGATCGGCGGCGCGGGGGGATGGCCCTCCCGGGGGAGCCAGCGCTGCTCAATGGGGTTGCCAAGGAGACAGGCCACCCCCCTCCCCTGGCCCGGCGCCCCCCGCCGCGCCGGTGCCCGTTATCGAGCTGGTGCGCGCCGGGCGCCCTATAAAAGCCGCGGACGCGCCCACCGCCGCCCGAGATTATTGGGGGGGCTGAGCCCCCCCAAACGAATTTTTGAGGGGGCTCGAGCCCCCTCAGGCCCCATGGAGTCGGCGCCTATGGATATGGTTGGCTATATTATAAACTTAAGGAGGTATTTCCAATGCAGTACAATGGACAAGATATATTTTTGTTTATGTAATTTTATGTATGATTCCATAATATGTAGAAGAAGAAGAAGGGCAATATAAAAATACATCTCAAGTTTACCTTTAAAATTTGGAGGATATTTAAATCCCCCCTGCAAAAATACCTAAACAACTAATTTTCTCGATTTACCTGAAGTGAAATGCTGTTTGCATTAAAAAATCAATTGCTTTTCTTTAAGAACATCACTTACTGGAGGATCACAGATGTTCAAGTTCCTCATCCCTGGTTAACCCAGACGTTTCCCCCCATACCTTTTCTATGATCCATTGTCTTGATTGCGCTCTGAAAAAATAAAATAAAAATGTTATTGTGTTATGTTTGGTGAAGAGACACCTCTCTCTCTCTCTCTCTCTCTCTCTCTCTCTCTCTCTCTCTCTGTGTGTGTGTGTGTGTGTGAATGTTGTCCGGGATCCATACTGCCTTATCGATGATTAGCAAGTGTCATCTACATAAGGGGCTTCATTATAATCTCATCTCCTGGTATTAGCCTGGCTAAATCAATGAATTTACAATAAGAGAAGGAAATGGCAACACAAATTCTTTTTTAAAAAAACCAAGAAAAAACCAAACACAGTTCTTAATTTCCTGCGACATATACTGTACAGGAATTCTGTGTGTTCTTTAGAGAATAATGGCAAAAATTAGGACCGCTGGGGGAAACTAGTTAACAGGATTTACGTTGAAATTATCTGGTATGAATTGAATATATTAGAAATAATGAATCATTACAAGCTGGTGCTTTTGAATGCTAAATCCTCATTTAGTTTAAATATACTGGCGCTGCATAGGAATGATCTCGGAGGGTAATGGGAAGCACAATAATGACAGATTACTCAGTTCGCTAACTCCCCTGATTAAAATCTTTCTCAATAATGAGCGAACCAAATTAAAAAGATGCATGATGTGTAAACAGATACAGCCCATATTTGTTAAACTTTGGAGCAGTTCAATACACTGCTTTTTGGAACCAGCCTAAACAACCAGCTGGAAATAGGTACATATTGCCATCTGCATATGTTACACGTTGCTGTGAACCTTGAACCTCCATGGTATCATGAAGAGGGCAAATGTTATCCAATTTATTTATTTTTCTGAGACTCCTAGCTACTTCTTTGTCTATGTGGAGCCATAGAGCTCCATGGTTCTCGGCCTACCTCTAGGGAGACCGTTGCCATGGCTGCAACTCCTCAGCAGGCCTCACTGTAGGGCTGTGTGTGCTCATGCGCTGAAATCATCGGTGGAGGTATCACAGTGTTGTGCTGCCTAGACCTCCACCACCACTACTGCCCCACATGTCAACTGCACTCTGCCTCGGCCCAGTATGCCTGAAGGAACGTCTCCACCCCCATTGTCCAACTCGGACACTAAGGTCCAGCTCTGAGGGCCTTCTGGTGGTTCCCTCCCTGCAAGAAGTGAGGTCACAGGGAACCATGCAAAGGGCCTTCTCGGTAGTGGCACCCTCCCGGTGGAACGCCCTCCCATCAGATGTCATGGAAATAAACAACTATCTGACGTAGAAGACATCTGAAGGCAGCCCTGTTTAGGGAAGTTTTTAATGTTTTATGTTTTATCGTGTTTTTAATATTCTGTTGGAAGCCACCCAGAGTGGCTGGGGAAACCCAGCCAGATGGGTGGGGTATAAATAAATTATTATTATTATTATTATTATTATTATTATTATTATTATTATTTCCCTTCACAATGGCTGTGTATTTTGATGGCTCCCACCTTTGGGCACAGTGCTTGGCCTTTCTGTTTGAGGAAACCCAAACGCTTTCTTCAAGAAGTCGGCACACAGTGTAAGCGTTAGCTGAGGGTTATGGGATACACAATTCATAAGTCTATTCCAGGGTCCAAGAACCTGGGTCCAACTCTCCAACTCTCCCTCTCCCTCTGCCTCCAATCTGGCTGGCCAGCCCTGCCAGTTCACCAGTGGCCTCCTCAGCTACCATGGAAACAATGCTCAGTGGGTGAAATGGAGACTGGCCACAACGTAGCAGATCCCTCCCCTGAGTCATTGCTCGAGCTCTTCCAAGGCTCCCAGACCACTGAAGACATAACATCTTCTCTGATAAATCTTGCCCCATTCTGAATGTCATCACAGGGCCCAAGATAGTGAGTGCGAAAGCTCCCCGCACGATATCTCTTTTGGTGGAGAAACCAGAGCAACCAAACGCATGAGGGTTGATGTGAATGTACATAGTGTCCCCTCAAATGACCGCTTAAAGTGCAGCCAGTTCACCTCCAAATGGCATGTGTGGCAGTTTCCACCATGCATACTGTCAGCAGAGTGCTGAGCTAGCTGCCGCCTCACATGCGGCTTTTAAAATGAAAGGTCTTCCTTAGGGTCCCTTCCAATTCCAGGATTCTAGAATTCTTGTGCCATCCTATTTCCGAGGCAATGAGGAATGGTTGCTAGATTTCGCCTAGAGAAGTTTGAAAGAGGACACATTTTCTTGAAATACCTGAAAGGCTGTTAAACGGAAGAGGGCAAAGAGTTGTTCTTTGCAGGATTAGCTCTGATGGAGTAGAAGGCAGGATTGGACCATCTGATGGACTTAGGAGGGAAGCTTTTGGTTGAACATAAGGAGAAACATCTTGATGGGCAGAGCAACTTGACAATGGAACCAATTGTTCAGTGGAGTTGACCTCCCTCACTGGAGGTCCTCCAGCAGAAACTAGATACCCGTCTGCTGAGCATGCTCTAGCCCTGGATTTCCTGCAGAGTACAGGATGTTTGGACTCAATGATCCACAAGGTCATTTCAAACCCTGCAGTTCTATGGTTTTAGGTTAGATGGTGACAGCAGACATGAAATTAAAAGACGCCTGCTCCTTGGGAGAAAGGCGATGACAAACCTAGACAGCATCTTAAAAAGCAGAGACATCACCTTGCCAACAAACGTCCGTATAGTTAAAGCTATGGTTTTCCCAGTAGTGATGTATGGAAGTGAGAGCTGGACCATCAAGAAGGCTGATCGCCAAAGAATTTATGCTTTTGAATTATGGTGCTGGAAGAGACTCTTGAGAGTCCCATGGACTGCAAGAAGATCAAACCTATCCATTCTGAGGGAAATCAGCCCTGAGTGCTCACTGGAAGGACAGATTCTGAAGCTGACACTCCAATACTTTGGTCACCTCATGAGAAGAGAAGACTCCCTGGGAAAGACTCTGATGTTGGGAAAGATGGGGGCACAAGGAGAAGGGGACGACAGAGGACGAGATGGTTGGACAGTGTTCTCTCAAAGCTACCAACATGAGTTTGACCAAACTGCAGGAGGCAGTGGAAGACAGGAGTGCCTGGCTTGCTCTGGTCCATGGGGTCACGAAGAGTCGGACAGGACTAAACAACTAAACAACAACAGCATGAGTGTATACCATTTCCCTGTCCTGGGCTGGCTAATGAGGCTCATAATAACCCCTGCTGCTTCCAAGGCTGATCCCTCTCTGTCCAATCTTCAATGGCCTTTCCCTCAGTCAAGGATCCCTCTCCTGTGTCTGTTCTAGAGGCCCCAGCAAGGTAAAGCTATCTTACCTACATAATTTTTAATAGATACATGGTGTACAAAACCACAGATGAATAGCCCAGAGCGATGAGTCAGTTGCTTGCAGCGCCACATGCTGATTCCAATAGAGAACCACCCATACATTGATCAGGGCTATACCCTCTTAGTTTTGACAGTACAATGGTACCTCGTGTTACATACGCTTCAGGTTACATACGCTTCAGGTTACAGATTCCGCTAACCCAGAAATAGTACCTCGGGTTAAGAACTTTGCTTCAGGATGAGAACAGAAATCGTGCTCCGGCGGCGCGGCAGCAGCAGGAGGCCCAATTAGCTAAAGTGGTGTTTCAGGTTAAGAACAGTTTCAGGTTAAGAACGGACCTCCAGAACGAATTAAGTACTTAACCCGAGGTAACACTGTACTGCAGGCTACAGCATGAGAGATCCTGAACCCAAGTACAGTGTAGATCCTGGAAAGCAGCTGAACTCACTAAGAGACGGACAGGAAATTCCATGTTCTCAGCTCTTTCAAAATGATCTGCCTGGCCAGGCGGGTTTTGCTGAACAAGGGTGGTGGGGTCATAGGCTGAACAGATAGCAACTACAGAGTTGTCATCAGTATGTGGGGAAATGTATGTAAAGGTTTGTACATGATTATGAGTAACCAAATAATTACTTGCAGTTGCTTGTGGGTCACACCCACATTAATCCTTCATGTTTTGGCAGTTCTGGATAATACACAACTAAGAGATGTGGAATGAATTTTGATATCAATCTCGGAAGCAAAACACATCATTCTTCGGAAATGGGAAACGGAATCCCTGCTGACTTATGCAAATAAGACAAAGAGAAAACTCTGCATCGCAATAATAGGAGAATGATAATTATATGCGGTGATCCTCACTGAAACACACACACACACACACAAAGCACAACTTTCCAATTTAGACAACAGGAATGAAGACTGGTGAATATATGCAAATAGTCTGCAGAAATTTCAAACTCTATTCAGCAGAACATCCCTCCCACCCTTGGTATATTATGCTTGCAGGGATGGGGCCATTCTAAGATATGAATTACATTTAATAAGTGAAATGATTTATGCCCTCAAAGCATTCCGGTTGTAAGAGAGCAAAATCTGAAAGCCGAAAATGTGGATCTGAAATGTCAGCTTCAACATCCAGAGTTCTGACAGATGATTTCTCAAGGTCATTATTCTATGGTCTCGGAAATGATCTGCAGAGACCAACACTTTGGGGGAAGGACCAGGGGCATACAAAGTGGGGGGCAGAGGGGCGATCCGCCTTGGGTGCCACTCTGGAGGGTTGTTTTTTTTTTACAAGATGGCCCCTGCCTCCCTGCAGCTGTAGAGCAGCCGAGGGCATGCAGCGTCCATATGGGCTGCCTCTCGCATGGCAACCGCACGGGCTGCCGCTCTCGTGCGCCATCCATACGGGTGTCCATACAGGCTGCCTCTTGCATGACAACCATATGGGCTGCTGCGCATGCGCACTCCTTATGGTCACCACACATGCGCAGTCCGTACAGGCTGCCCTGCCCCAGGTGCCGAAGAGGGTTCCTCCGGTACTGGGAAGGACCACAGCTTGGTGGTGGGAGGCATGGAAACGCTGCTTACCTTTCCGCCGCAGTGGTACCTATTTCTCTACTTGCACTGGTGAGCTTTTGAACTGCTAGGCTGGCAGGAGCAGGGACAGAGCAACGGGAGCTCACCCCGACGCATGGATTCAAACCGCTGACCTTCCAATCAGCAAGCGCACGAGGCTCAGAGGTTTAGACCACAGCTCCACCTGTAGATGCGTGGTAGGTATATGATCTCCCAGTAGTAAGAGAAACAACTCAGGGAAGTTTTTCCCATAACACTAAACTATGGCTTAGCATTACAGAAATAAGTCACAGGCTTGAATACTCCTTCCTCTTTCCTCTTCCACCACTGCCACAAAGAGTGTTGTTCTAGATTAACCACAGTTCATCATTATCCAAACCCTAAACTGTGATTAATCTCAACTATGATTTCTTGACATGAGCCAATTTCTAAACCATGCAGTGGTACCTCGGGTTACATACGCTTCAGGTTACATACGCTTCAGGTTACAGACTCTGCTAACCCAGAAATAGTGCTTCAGGTTAAGAACTTTGCTTCAGGATGAGAACAGAAATCGTGCAGCGGTGGCGCAGCAGCAGCAGGAGGCCCCATTAGCTAAAGTGGTGCTTCAGGTTAAGAACAGTGTCAGGTTAAGAACGGACCTCCGGAACGAATTAAGTACTTAACCCAAGGTACCACTGTAATTTCAAGCTGGCTTGCTTCAACAAACCATTGTTAAGTTAACCACAATTTTGGGAGTACAGATGACCTAGCATGCTGTAGCTAATCAAAAATGGAAGGCAAAGTTTGCTATCTTTTCCTTGTGGAATTTGCAAGCCTGAGAGCTCGGGCTCCTAGCGTCATTTTCATAAATGGACTCGCGCTACTTCTGAATCTGCCCACTGTGTATATGCTCAAAGGCACTGACATCTTAGCTACCTGTGACCTTGAATTGACCAAGCCAGACTCTGCTAGCGCTGGGAACAAATTCTTGTCTAAGCCCTAGCAAAATGTAAACTTTAGGTGTTAGTCTGAAAATCCAGGAAGCAGCCAAGTCCCTTAATGTCTTGGCAATGACACTTGGTTCATATTAAAAGCACATATTTCAGTATGTTTCTAGACTAAGGCTAGTGATCTCAACACTTCAGTACTTTGCAGGTAGAGATGCCATGCACATCAATAACACCAAATTAAGACATTTGGCATGGACACAGCTGGATGGTCTGTGCCTCAATTAGTCTGATTTAAAAGGCACCCCAAAGAATTTCTGAATAGCCAAAGAGTGAGATAAGATATTTGGTGGGTAAAGCTATTGTCTTTTGGGTAACAGATGAATAATCGATGTGTGAGATGAAACAAGGAAAATGTATCTTTATCTCTGCAGTGACTGATTAATCTGTCTTGTTGCATTAAAATGGAAATATATTTCAATTTCATAGTTATCTCAAAGAATTACATTTTGCTCACAAATTAATGTCCTTTCCCTCAGTTTGAAAATGAATATGTGGGAGGGGAGAATATTGTTTTACA
The DNA here is from genome assembly GCF_965112155.1 of Podarcis liolepis. Taxonomy (NCBI): domain Eukaryota; kingdom Metazoa; phylum Chordata; class Lepidosauria; order Squamata; family Lacertidae; genus Podarcis; species Podarcis liolepis. Next base: position 43,990,520 of record NC_139563.1, on the reverse strand, counting down.
TTTTTCCCACTCTCTCTGTCCTCTACCCACCGACCCACCCAAATCACATTACAGGGTTTTCTTCTTCTGCATATTTCTCAGTATTTACTTTTGTTTTTTAAAAATGACAAAGCTACAGATTTGGCACAGTTGCAGGCAGATGCATCGATCAAACACACAACACAATGCTCTAGCTGCCTCCTCAAAAGCAAATCCGTAAATCAAAAATCTCTGACTCAAAGGGGGGTTCCTCCTAAGTTAGGTGGATAGAAAATCACCACCTCAAGCTCTGCTCTCTTCGGATTCACAAAGTTCAAATTCCTCAAGCACCCCTGTTTTACAGGTTACTGCTTTTGGAAGTCCTTGTTTTATTATGTTGAGTTTATTTTTCCTCTCTGACTTTGTTACAACAGCTTATTCCGTTTCTCTTTTCAAATAACTTATCCTTCTGGAAAATGGACGCAAAAGAACAAGGAACTTCATATAGTGGAAAAAAATCTTTCTTTAATTCAGTGGGTGTTTCCCTCTCTTAAAAAACTCCAGTGTCAGACTACAAACCAGGGCATTTTTTTTCCCTGTGAAGTTTACCTCATTCTAACCTTTCCCTTTTCTCTTACCATTCTGAGGGCCTTGCAAAAAGTTTTGCATCTCCCCCGAACTATAGGAAAAGAAACATTCCTTAACAAGCAGTCTAGCTTTCTGCCAAAATTAAGGGGTTCTTGTTTGTTATGGCATGTCTCTCTAACACTGCATTTCCATTCTCCGCTGGGGTAGTGCAAACCCTGCCATTGACTTGAAAATAATTAGATAGTGGTAGCAAGGGTGTTTTTCTTCCTTGCTCTTCAAACTAACAATTCGACTCCCTTCAGGAGCATCAGACTTTCAAATTGAATAATGATGGACTTGAAGGAAATATCAGTATGGATCCCAGCAGCAAGAATCTAGCTCAAACATACCGGAATCCTATCTTCCTGGGGAGAGCAGCTCTTTCTTTTAAAGGCACAATAATCCTTCCTACAATGTATGATGTAAAAGGTAAAGGGACCCCTGACCATTAGGTCCAGTCGTGGCCGACTCTAGGGTTGCGGCGCTCATCTCACTTTATTGGCCGAGGGAGCCGGCGTACAGCTTCCGGGTCATGTGGCCAGCATGACTAAGCCGCTTCTGGCAAAACCAGAGCAGCGCACGGAAACGCCGTTTACCTTCCCACTGGAGCAGTACCTATTTATCTACTTGCACTTCATGCTTTCGAACTGCTAGGTTGGCAGGAGCAGGGACTGAGCAACAGGAGCTTACCCAGTAGCGGGGATTCGGACCACCAACCTTCTGATTGGCAAGTCCTAGGCTCTGTGGTTTAACCCACAGCGCCACCTGCGTTCCATTGTATGATGTAAAGGTAAAGGTAAAGGGACCCCTGACCACTAGGTCCAGTCGTGGCCGACTCTGAGGTTGCGGCGCTCATCTTGCTTTATTGACCAAGGGAGCCAGCATACAGCTTCCGGGTCATGTGGCCAGCATGACTAAGCTGCTTCTGGCAAACCAGAGCAGCACACGGAAATGCCATTTACCTTACCGCTGGAGCGGTACCTATTTATCTACTTGCACTTTGACATACTTTCGAACTGCTAGGTTGGCAGGAGCAGGGACCGAGCAATGGGAGCTTACCCAGTAGCGGGGATTCGAACCGCCAACCTTCTGATCGGCAAGCCCTAGGCTCTGTGGTTTAACCCACAGCGCCACCTGCGTCCCAATGTATGATGTAGCTGCATGTAATTAAATGAAATTAAGCTATAGTGGTGCTTTCTGAGCTGGCCCTGATTTTTCAACGCATAACTGTCCAGGACATTATGTCCAGACAACCTCCCCACACCAAGTGAAACTAAGGAAGGTCAGGGGCGGAGCAAGGGGCGGGCGGTGAGGGAAGACTGCTCTGGGTGTCATCTGCGAGGGGAGTGACATTTGGTACACTGCCCACCCGCCTGCGACTCCCGCCTACCCTGAGCCATCGGGGGAAGGGTGGGATCTACGCCGCTTTGCTGGCGGCCTTCCCCCTTTGTTTTGACAGCCCCGCTGGAGGAGGCAAGTAGGCAGGCCGGCAGAGGACGGGAAGGAGGTAGGCGGGCAAACAAGCAGAGGGTGTAGGGAAGGAGAGAAGCAGAAGCTCCCTAAACGGGGACCCAAACCCTGTAACCCCCAAAAAGCTCAACATATTTGCCCAACCCTCTCCCCCAAAAAACTCAAACTTTGCCCAACCCTCCCCCCAAAAAGCTCAACAACTTTGGTTAATCCTTCCCTTCAAAAAGCTGAACAACTTCTGGCACTGACAATGGGTAGAGCACAGCCAGTCTTCTTATACTGTGAGTAGATCGCAGTTTCTTGGGAGTCCAACTAGATTTCAATGTGTGGGGAGGGTGACAAGAATTTTTTTGTACCGGGTACCACCTGACCTTGCTACGCCACTGAGCAAGGTGTTGGGGATCCTTGATCAGAGCATCAGGACTCAGCTACATTAGTACAGCAAAAGTGTTTTATATGCCAGGTGGCGCTGTGGAGTTCCGCCTTTCACCAACGTGATTTCCCACTATGAGGTTTACAACGCATTTTGTAAGCTAAAAGATTAGATCACAGCTATGGTGTTAGTGGAGGGGGAAACCCTTTCACACAAATGTGAATACGCGCTCTCTCCCTCTCCCCTCTCTCTCACACACATACACAGTGCCAGATTTACGTATAAACTAAGCAAGCTATAGCTTAGGGCTATTTAAAGGATTTAAAATTTTAAAAATTTAAAGAAAAAAACTGGATGTACATTTCCAAAATATAAAATAAAATACATATTTTGGGGAAATACATATTTTGTTATGTGCAAATGGCTTTAGATACCTGTTAGGTCCGTAAATTACCATATAGCATATATTCAACACAAAAAACAGTGACAATTTGTTGTTGACAAAGGACAGCTGGACATATAAAGGGTCCCATTACCTTCAGTAGCTTAGGGCCTCATCAAACCTAAATCCAGCCCTGCACAATACTGTATGTGGTGTAAAGGTAAAGGGTAAAGGTAAAGGGTAAAGGGATCCCTGACAGTTAAGTCCAGTCGTGAACGACTCTGGGGTTGCGGCACTCATCTCGCTTTACAGGCCACGGGAGCTGGTGTTTGTCCGCTCCACAGACAGTTTTTCTGGGTCATGTGGCCAGCGTCACGTTGTGATTAAAGGTAAAGGTAAAGAGACCCCTGACCATTAGGTCCAATCGTGACCGACTCTGGGGTTGCGGCGCTCATCTCGCTTTATTGGCTGAGGGAGCCGGCGTACAGCTTCCGGATCATGTGGCCAGCATGACTAAGCTGCTTCTGGTGAACCAGAGCAGTGCACGAAAATGCTGTTTACTTTCCCGCCGGAGCAGTACCTATTTATCTACTTGCACTTTGACATGCTTTCGAACTGCTAGCTTGGCAGGAGCAGGGACTGAGCAACGGGAGCTCACCCTGTCGCGGGGATTCGAACCGCCGACCTTCGGATTGGCAAGTCCTAGGCTCTGTGGTTTAACCCACAGCGCCACCCGTGTCCCTATGTGGTGATTAGGATGGGCAAATCTCTCAGTTTAGGTTTCTCCACGTTCCTCATTTTTCCAAGTCTAAGTTCATTTATGCACATTCCCACATTGGTTTGTGATTATTATTATTTTTTAAAGGCCTCATGAAAATGTGCATTTTAGTGCAAACGTCTCTTCATGTACATGTGCTCATATGCACCTTTCCCTGAATGTAAACATTTTTTACAAACTCATCCCTAATGTAGTGCATTTTCTGTAATATATATACGTTTGTATGCATAGTTTATCCTAGTATATGCATTCTGGCTACAGAACTGTTTTCTTTCCTTGGGATAAAAATGAAACATGACTGTGAGAAGTTGAATTTGAGTCTGGCAGTGGCTCTTCTCATCTTATATAGGACCATGCTGTTAGCTAGAAATAACCCCCGTTGTTCAATTTGGCTTGCTCCCAAGGAAGCAGACACAAGACTGCAAGCACAATCTCTTTTAGGAAACTGATATTATTGAGATGGCAAATAGCAGTGGCAGCAGACACTGATATACTTGTTAAATAGAATACGACCGTCATAACCTACCCTAACTGTTCTTGCAGGGTGTAAAATGTGCAGCTGTGGAGGAATTAACTGATATATTAAACACATTTTATTTGTGGAGAATTATGGGCCTTTCTAAAACTCCTCTGCTCTTGTCACCTTTACCGGGGAACACGATGATCATTCCTGTCATGCTGTGAAATACAATGAGGAAGCAGGAAAATTGAGTCATCAGTCGAAGTACAGCAAAGATAGCACACAATTTGTCAAAGTTACCCGGGGATGTTTGCAAAATCAGTTTTTGCTCAACCTAAGCAAATTAAACGTAATAGCATTTAAGAATGGAGCTCATTTTCCAGCCGGTCTCTCCAGTGTTGTAAAATGTAGAATATGTGATAGACTATAGAAGGTCATGTCCAAATGAACTATATATAAGATGATGTCCCCGTATTCTATCCGGACACATTGACCCGATTGGTATCACAATCCTAAACATTTGCTCTAGTACATAAAATGATGGAGCAATCCTCTTTGTAATATGAGCACAGCAGCTTTCTGGACGAGTAGTTGGCACTGCAGAATGAAAAACAAAAGAAAAGAAAACCTAAGAATCTCAGGGACTCTTCAAGACAGGTAACAAATTTATTGTGGTGCTATTTAATGCAGGTTTTGGTTGTTGTTGTTGTTTTGTAATCACACCAGGACACTTAGGGTGGCATGCTGCTTCTTTTATTATCATAGTAATCTAGTGAAGTAGGTAAGGCTGAGAGACAGCGGCCAGTCCAAGGTCACCTTGTTTGCTTCATGGCTGAAACCTTCCTTCAGGTGTCAGCTGGCAAATAAACAAAGGGGCCTGTAGGAATGTGTGGGGCTTGTTCTGCCCTCCCCCAGAGGCGTAGGAAGGTCAGGTGGTACCTGGTGCGGAAAATTTCTTGTCACCCCCCTCAACATTGATTTCTTTTAATTTTTTTTGCCTGCAAAAATAGTGTGATGGGATGATGAGCTGCTTGTGCGTAAAATCCAAGTCCCTCAGAGTTTGCTCAAGTCCGCAAACCTCTGTCTGTAACGGAGCCCCTTAAACATGGCTCCATCAGTCGCTGGCAGATTCCGAAAGTGGTTGCTTTCGAAATCTCTTCCAACATAAAAGCTCCTTAACGGAAACACGTCTTCTGGACTCTCTGCGTGACAGTTTCCGGCGAGGGGTGGGTGTCCCTACAGGAGGTCCTGAAACCTCCCCACTACCCTCGCTGGAAGTGTCCCTGAGCCATCCCTCCTGCTCACTTTCCCTCGGATCACCTCGTCTCCCCCTGCTGGTTCCCTCTTCCGCTGCTGAGTCTCTCCCAACCTGTGTGAGCCCTTCCACCTCCCGTCCTTCCGATGGCAGTTCCCTGACAAATAGGTTTACGTTATCTCATATTTTCTTACAAAGGAATGTGGATTATGGGCCTCTGATAACAAGGAGGCGACTGTGGACAGATACTTAAATCTACAGGATGGGTTGTGTTTTGGCTCCACTGAATTGAAATTTCAGCCTTCACGACATACGAAAACGTCCAAGTAAACAGTTATTTTCGTGGAGGAGGGTCGAGATATTAACTGATACGCATGAAATTTCAAATATAGCTATATAATCCCTAGCGAAGTAAGATAAGACCTTTGGAGCAGGCATTTTCAAAAAAAGGTTTTTTATGAACCGCCCTAGTAGGGCAGTAATTGTTCTTTTTTAACACCCCCTCCATGATGGAACCTGGGGCAGACCCCCGCCCCGCCCCTGCCCCCCCCCCATTATGCTGCATATGTGTCACGAACCGATTAGACACAGAGAAATGATGGGAGGAACCAGTTGGAGGACGCCCAAGGAAAGAAGGTGTCAGTTTACATTTCTTAGCACAGAAAGTATTGACCTGATGTGTAGAGATCTTTCCTATTCTATTTAATTCAAGAGGGTTCTGGAGGCTTCTCTGTGTGCAAGAAGCAAGCAGAAGATTCATGATGCTTGGGTTGCTCCTTCAGAGAAGCTGAGTACAGCTGGTTTGAACTGGTTCTGTCATCTCTTTATGTCAAGGTCATGCTGACCATAATAAGAGACCAGAAGGTGCCTGGGTTTCACTCTCTATCTTTCTTTCTGTCTCTCTTTTGTTCTGTACATAGTGTGCTTAGTGTTAAGTAGTGCTTTAAAAAAAATGTTTAGGGGTACTCTCATTTTCCTAGTAAAGGTAAAGGGACCCCTGACCATTAGGTCCAGCCGTGGCCGACTCTGGGGCTGTGGCACTCATCTCGCTTTATTGGTCGAGGGAGCCGGCGTACAGCTTCCGGGTCATGTGGCCAGCATGACTAAGCCGCTTCTGGCGAACCAGAGCAAAGCACGGAAACGCCGTTTACCTTCCCGCTGGAGCGGTACCTATTTATCTACTTGCACTTTGACGTACTTTCGAACTGAAATACTGCCCCTCAATGAGGCCAAACTTAGATTCACAAAATATTTAGGGGTATGCATCCCCCAGAAAAAAAGCACTGGTGTTAAGGTTTAAGACTTATTATAAGTTATTGTAAGTTTAAGTTATGTCTGCTGCAACTGGACTTCTTATGGACAGCGCCAATTCTCAATGTATTGGATTTGTGACCATTATGCTCATTTGCCTTCAGTAGCAGTAAAACTCTGCTGGATGAAATACAATTGCCTCTGATCTGTTTTTTGGGGAATCCTGCAACGCGTTTACTCTGCTAACTATACATTGGAATCTACTCTGGACCAATGCTGCGTAGACTTTCAATGGCAGAAGGCGCAGTTATTACATCACATGGGTCAATGTTCCGAACAATTTTTAGAGACTTGATGCAGCAATTGTTACTCTTGGCACAGAATGCATTTGCTGGCCCAGTGCTATAATCTGCTATTTATTTACTTATTGTGACAGAAAACAAAAACAGGACCACCAAGAAATCTCCATGTGCGGAAGCTGTTTTGAAATGCAAGGGGTTCTGTGGAACTTTCAGTGATATCCAAGAGTTTAATGAGGCAAAGTGAAGAAAACTCTACAGACACAGAAAGGCATGTTTTGCACAACTCTACTGGTTACACATGACTAGAGACTAAGGCTGACATCCAATTGGGACATCCTGCTTACACAACAGACATTTATCCTTTCTGCTCTTTCATCAGCCTCACCCCCACACCCTGAAATCTGCTCCAAAGAGTTGAAGGACCTTCTGGAGCAGAATGAGGGGAGGTGCTGCAGGAAGAGGAGGAAAGAGGTTCTATTGTGTCCAATACAAAATTGGGTATTGTTCCTATAACAGGACAGAAACACACACTAACACATCCAACCAACTGCAAGTGAGTAAGCTTCACTCTTACCCCACCCAATGTCTGAAAAGAGTTGCAGAGCTCTTGCACAACCCTTCAGAGCCCTTTCTCAAATTAAGCCACAAGAATGGATCTTCATTATCCGCCTTCTGCCAGAAGAAATTTCTGGAAGTTTACACAGAAAGGTCAAAACAATTTCACAAAACTCTTACGACTGGCTGATGTGAGACAAAACTTGCACAAGACATCCGCAAGCTTTCCGAGGAATTCAATAACGTTTCAGCTTAATCACTCTCGAAAGCTTAAGGGATTATGCAATTGGAAGCGATCATTTTCACAGAGACAAATCAAAGCCTTGCACTTCTGGGAAGTGCAACAAAGAGCGAGGGATCTCTGACAGCTGTGGAGCGAGCAGCCGCCGTTGTTGTTGGAGCCTCTCTGACTCACAATGAGGTGGACCCAGTAAAAAGCTTTTTAAATACTTGGCAACTTCCGCAGTCGGGAGTGACTCAGGGGTTCATCATCACAAACCTCGCTGTGTGCTAACCAATGGAGAAATGTTATGGGGAAAAAATAAATAACGCAGCCCCAAAGGCTTGTCTTCTTTGCTGGAATTTGGGAACAAAACACATGGCACTCGCCCTACAGAATGTTGCAGACTGACCTCTGTTCCCCCCCTACATCAAGGGGTGGCGGTCTGTCTGACCAATGGCATTTGTATATCTACGGATTCATGCCAGGAACAGAAAATCTTTGGAAAACTGCTCAGAAAAGCTGTATCTGCTTTCACCCCAAGCCTAGCTGTTTTGTGTTTTTTTTAAAAAAAGGGAACTAGGGTAGGAGAGTGCAGAAATGAAGAGCCGGCTGCTAAGAGCTGAACTCCCATCTCACCTGAAATCAATGCATTAATATCCCAGAGAGAGCATGAGGTGGTGGTGGTTGTTACAGTGGTACCTCAGTTGTCGAACGCTTCAGAAGTCAAACGTTTTGGTTTTCGAATGCTGACAACCCAGAAGTAAATGTTTCCGTTTTCAAACGTGCCTCAGAAGTCGAATGGCTTCCAAGGCGCATTTCTCAATTTTTTCATTGGATTTTGCCAACAGCCTATTGCGCCTCAGTTGTCGAACGTTTCGGAAGTCGGACGGTCTTCCGGAAGAGATTACAGGTACCACTGTATTATTATACCCCACCCATCTGGCTGGGTTGCCCCAGCCACTCTGGGTAGTTTCCAACACATAAAAACATAATATAACATCAAACATTTTAACTTGCCAATACAGCGCTGCCTTCAGACGTCTTCTGAAGCAGTGTTTTTCAACCACTGTTCCGCGGCACACTAGTGTGCCGCGAGATGTTGCCTGGTGTGCCGTGGGAAAAATTGAAAAATTCAAAAGATTTTTTTAAAAAAATGTCAAGTTTTCGCCCACTAGGCGGGCGCCGGACTGTGTCCACCCTATTTTCCATCCGTCCTGGGTGGGGATCAGATCGGATGGGATCGGATGAGAGCGGACAGGCGGTCCGCTGTCATCCGATTCCCCATAGAGAGCAGCGGGGCTCTGACATCTCCCTCTCCGCACACAGTGGTGGTGTGCCTCGTGAATTTTTTCATGAAACAAGTGTGCCTTTGCCCAAAAAAGGTTGAAAAACACTGTTCTGAAGGTTGTATAGTTTCTTGGCTCAGGGGCTGCAAAGCTCCATACCCTCCCATACCTTCTAAAAGTTGTTCAGTTCTTTATCTCCTTGACATTTGATGTGAGGGGATTCCACAGGGCAGGTGCCTCTACCGAGAAGGCCCTCTGCCTGGTTCCCTGTAGCTTCACTTCTCGCAGTGAGGGAACTGCCCAAAGGCCTCTGTGGTAGGGTAGGGTAGAATCATGGACTCATGGAATTGTAGAGTTGGAAGGGACCCTGAGGTCCCTTCCAGTGCAGGAATCTCAGCTGGATCATACATAAAAACCTCCAAGGAAGAAGAGTCCACCACCTCCTGAGGGAGACCATTCCACTGTCCAATGTCAGAAAGTTCTTCCTGATGTTTAGTCAGAATCTCCTTTCTCGTAACTTGAATCACTTGGTGTGAGTCCTCCTCTCCAGAGCTGGATAAGGCTGCTGTGGTCCCTGTACAATTCATGGCATGCCTTCATATGTTAGATTCCTGACAAGAAGCCCATTTGCCCACCATAACAATGCCCATGTAAGAGAGGAAAAGCTGTCCTACTCCCCAACATTTCTCGGATGAAAATAGGGACGTCCTATCTAATAATAATAATAATCTAATAGGGACGCGGGTGGTGCTGTGGGTTAAACCACAGAGCCTAGGACTTGCAAATCAGAAGGTCGGCGGTTCGAATCCCCGCGACGGGGTGAGCTCCCGCTGCTTGGTCCCAGCTCCTGCCAACCTAGCAGTTCAACAGCAGGTCAAAGTGCAAGTAGATAAATAGGTACCACTCTGGCAGGAAGGTAACTGGTGTTTCTGTGCGCTGCTCTGGTTTGCCAGAAGCAGCTTAGTCATGCTGGCCACATGACCCGGAAGCTGTACGCCGGCTTCCTCGGCCAATAAAGCGAGATGAGCACCGCAACCCAAGAGTTGGCCACGACTGGACCTAATGGTCAGGGGTCCCTTTAAAGGTAAAGGGTAAAGAGACCCCTGACCATTAGGTCCAGTCGTGAACGACTCTGGGGTTGTGGCGCTCATCTCGCTTTATTGGCCAAGGGAGCCGGAGTACAGGCTCCGGGTTATTATTATTATTAGGCAGTTTCCAACATATATAAAACATTAAACATTTAAAAAATTCCATATACAGGGCTGCCGTCTGATGTCTTTTAAAAGTTGTATAGTTGCTTATATACTTGGCTCAGTGGTCACATAACTCCATACCTCTAACATTTCCCTGATGAAAATAGGGATGTTCCAAGGAAAAGCAGGACATTCCACGATCAAACCAGAAACCAGGATAGCTTCTGTAAATCTGGAAAATAGGGACACTTGAAAGGTCTCGGCTGTTGGGAAGAGGCAGCAAGTTGTTGAGCTTCACAACTTGTGAGGCTTTGCGCTCTGATTGCCTGACGTCTTGTGAGAACTGGGATTAAGGCTGAGATTTCACGAGATGTTGAAAAAGAGCCAGGAATGCAGTCTACAAAGCCCTCAGCCCCTGTAAGCCTGATTAAGGGTGGAAGAGGAAAGCAACACCCTCATACATCTCTTCCTTCATCACTAACCAGCTCTGACTTCCTCATCTGTCAAGCTTCTCTGGTAGACCAGGGGGCGGGGTTTCGAAGGCTTGATTACCTAGTCCCTCCCAAGGTGAGCTAAGCCTGACCGGACAGTTTACTCTATGGTTTTAACCCCTTCATGCATTAATTAGACTTAAACATGTTAGTTATATGAGGCTGGTTACCTCAGGACTTTAACATAGCCCTACATTGGAAACAGCATATAGTTGCTTCCCCCCCACCCCACCCCTTTTCTCTAATGCATTCTTAGTCAGAATTGCATGTGGATGAGCAGTTTCTTTTATATCTTTTAGGATTGCTGTCAATCTGTGCATCTCTGCCTCTGCTCCTCTAGGCCTGTATAATCCCAGGTGGGCCAGTTTGCTGAGCCCACGTTCGGCATCAGATACAAAGTCCATAACCTTGACAAGGGATTCAAGCAGTAAGCAATCAATGAGGCAAAATCCATTTTGAGAATTTGGAGGACAGAGCAGCTCCTCTTCATGCCTTGCTGAGAAGGCAAAATTATCTCCACAACAAATTACGTTATCATCTAATAGCGTGGAAAGCTGCAACTTAATTAAAAGGATGCATGCATGTGGCTACGTGGAGAATCTGAGCTCTGGGGAAGTAATCTCTCGGTGTTTCAGCAAAAGGCAGAGGTACTTTGGCCCATTTCCCCAGTTCTCTCTTCTGCATTTAATTCTTCCTGCGTTGAAGTCATGAGTGTGTGTGTGTGTGTGTGTGTGTGTGTGTGCGCGCGCACACACACACACACACACACACACATATATATATATATATATGAAGGCAGCCCTGTTTAGGGAAGTTTTTAATATTTAATGCTGTACTGTTTTTAACATTTGATTGGGAGCTGCCCAGAGTGGCTGGGGAAACAGCCAGATGGGCGGGGTATAAATAAATTATTATTATTATTATTATTAATAATAATAATGCGCAATTATTCTAAAAACAGCTTCTGGTTGAAAGTACAGTGGTACCTCGGGTTACATATGCTTCAGGTTACAGACTCCACTAACCCAGAAATAGTGCTTCAGGTTAAGAACTTTGCTTCAGGATGAGAAAAGAAATTGTGCTCTGGTGGCGCGGCAGCAGCAGCAGGAGGCCCCATTAGCTAAAGTAGTGCTTCAGGTTAAGAACAGTTTCAGGTTAAGAACAGACCTCCAGAACGAATTAAGTACTTAACCCGAGGTACCACTGTACTAATGAATGAAAAAAGAAAAAAGGTTCAGAAGCCCAGAAATAACCTGGAACGAACAAATTGACTTGCTAAATGTCCCTTGTCTGAATCTCTGGAGCTGCTACCAATCGGTGTGGACAATACTCAGCGAGTTGAGCCAATGGCTTCACTTGGTATAAGCCAGCTTCCTGATTTCCTTTGCAAGAGCCTCCAGCCATGACTGTGCTTATTCTTTTGCTTAAAGATACGCATAGAACAACATCATTGCCTAATGACAGGCTATCGCACTTCAGAATAAACCTTGGCAACCGCTGTGTGTGAAATTGCAGCCTGCGCACCGCATGGTCACATGCACGCATTCCCATGCAGATGCGCTACAGTCAAGATGCATATCCCCCCCTCCCACAAGCACCCCTCCCACAGTAATTTAACTTCTAGAGACCCTGGAGAGGGAGCTGAACCTTGCAGAACGACAACACAATGTTAACAAGGCATCGCCAAAAAGCTAAGGGGGGGAAAAGAGCGACACAGTAGGGGCAGTGATTTTACCCAGAAAAGGTAACAGAAAACAGGGGCTGTCCGTAGTAATTAGAGACAGCTGGATCTCATGCCTGCGTGATGGACAGGCAGACTCTCAAATGTTATTTTTATAGGACAATACCTCAATCGAATTATACCATCACAACAGCAGTGTGTTCTTTCAAGGCTCTTTCTTCTGGCCTGAGGTAATAAACAAGTCAGACTCCACAGCAGTATCTTCTATTTATATCGGGAGCTCAGGTTTCTTCTTTGTCACTTCCCAGCACGGCTTCAGTCCTGCGGCCATTGAATGTGAGCCCGAACAACCCCTATTTAAGTTTTTACATGCCATTTTCCTCGTTGGCTCCCTTCGGTGCCTCTTCAGAGACGTCGCTGCCACATTTTCACCTAAGCTAGACAGGTTTTTTTTTTAATATATATATAAAGAAGGGTTCCTGCCAAGAATGGCTTCAGACATCATCAGGCTGCAACAAGCCAGCCTACCAGTTGATACCGGCAGTTCCTGAAGCACTGTTGCTTCACTGGAAATAGAAAGAAATGCTCCTCGTAGACATTTTCTTTTGTCTGTGGCGGTAACTTAAAAACAACGGTCTTTTTATTGAAGCCAACTTGATTCCGTATTAAATTAATCGCCCGCATCCAAGAGGGGGTAAAGGCTATAAAGTGAAGCACGGACGAACAGGAAATTAGAGAGCTAAAATTATCTGTTCTGTTCCCTCAGGAAGTCACCTATATGCTGATACGAATTCATGTCTTCTGCTTGTGAAGGTAATCCCAAACCCTCAATGCAGACGAGAAAAGCTTCGGCACACTCAATGTAAGCCCAACTTACTTTTATTTTATTCATTTGTTAAATCTGCATACCGCCCTTCATCTATAGATCTAAGGGTGGTTCACAACATAAAAAATACAAATACAACATAAAAACACAAAATACACGAGAGAAACAAGAAACAGAAACCCTTAAGCCTCCCTCCCTCCCCCACCCCTCACAAATACAAATAAAGGAAAAGAGAACCAGGAAAGCTCCAATAGCCCTGTTTGTTTGTCTGTCTGTCTGTCTGTCTGTCTGTCTGTCTGTTTGTTTGTTTGTTTGTTTGTTTGTTTGTTTGTTGTACAGTGGTAACTCGGGTTAAGTACTTAATTCGTTCCGGAGGTCCGTACTTAACCTGAAACTGTTCTTAACCTGAAGCACTACTTTAGCTAATGGGGCCTCCTGCTGCCGCCGCGCTGCCGGAGCCCGATTTCTGTTCTTATCCTGAAGCAAAGTTCTTAACCTGAAGCACTATTTCTAGGTTAGCGGAGTGTGTAACCTGAAGCGTATGTAACCCGAGGTATCACTGTATTTGTAACCCACCCTTTCTCTACAAGGTACCCAATGTGGCACATGTAGTCCTCTCCCTCCTCATTTAATCCTCGCAACCACCCTGTGAGGTAGGTTAGGCTGTGAGGCAGTGACTGGCCAAAGTCACCCAATGAGTTTCATGGCAGAGTGGGAATTTGAACCCAGGTCTCCTAGGTCTTATTTTCACACTCCAACCACTATGCCACACTGACTAAGTGGCATGAAAAGTCGAGTGACAGAAGGGGAGGAAACTGACAACTTGGTGTGAGGAGGGAATAGACTGGAAGAGGACATATGGCAAGAAAGGACCATCTCATTATCTGTATAGGTCACTTCCTGGGGTGAATCTACACTGGTTGGTTTTAACGTTAAAAATGTGTTATAAAAACGTCACAACAGAGGGCGCTGCAAGGCAGCAATCTATTGGCAATGGGAAATTGCAATATAACAGGTTTTTTAAAATAGCCTTTAATAGGGTTTTTACGTATCAGTGTAGATCGAGCCCTGGTCACACGGACAAGCAATTTTTGAATGTTTCCAGGGGAAGAAGAGAGGGATACATTTCTTAATAAATAAGGGTGGTATAAAAATCTATTGATAAATTTAATAACAGAATCACTCCACCCTGCAACATATTGTTTGTGGGCTATAGAGGCAGTTTCAGGATAGCATGACTTGTGCGATTAGAGGGGGCGCCACAACAATGCTGTAGAATGGGTTACAGGGGGGTGGTTTAGCATCACACAGGGCGCAACTGAAATTTGAGAGCTCAAAGTCTGCCACTGCCTCAAGTATACGCTTCCCCCCATTCTAATATATGTGCATTACTTAAAAAGGTGTTCTTCAATTAACATCACAGTATCAAAATATAACAACAATATCAGCAATATAAAGCCCATAATATAGCTATCACATTTTTTAAAAAGTAGAACAGTATCAGCAAAGGTGACGAGAACAGGAACACCAGATGATGAGAAGAAGAAGAAGAAGAAGAAGAAGAAGAAGAAGAAGAAGAAGAGGAGGAGGAGGAGGAGGAGGAGGAGGAGGAGGAGTTTGGATTTGATATCCCGCCTTTCACTCCCTTTAAGGAGTCTCAAAGTGGCTCACAATCTCCTTTCCCTTCCTCCCCCACAACAAGCACTCTGTGAGGTGAGTGGGGCTGAGAGACTTCAGAGAAGTGTGACTGGCCCAAGGTCACCCAGCAGCTGCATGTGGAGGAGCAGAGACATGAACCCGGTTCACCAGATTACGAGTCCACCGCTCTTAACCACTACACCACACTGGTCCCCTCTGAAAGCAATGCAACCTAACAAATTAAAAGCCTACTGGAATATCCAAGAACTATCCTCCCCCCCCCCCCAATAAAAACTGGAGAAAAGCAATCAAAGATGGAGCCAGCTGAAACTCATGAGGCAAGAGAGTTCACAGTAGAGTCGTACCTTGGAAGTCGACTGTAAACGGAATCTGTTTGACTTCCAAAACGTTCAGAAACCAAAGCGTGGCTTCTGATTGGATGCAGGAAGCTCCTGCAGCCAATAGGAAGCTCCAGAAGCCCCGTCGGACATTCAGGTTCCAAAGAATGTTGGCAAACTGGAACAGTCACTTCTGGGTTTGTGGCATTTGGGAGCCAAAACATCTGAGTACCAAGACTTTTGGGATCCAAGGTACGCCTGTATTATTATTTTTAATTCTAGATTTTCAAACACAGAAAATGTATTTGCTGAATCTCCATACTGCCCTCCATTTCAATAAGTTACGAACATGGATTTTATGTAATGACGTCTTAGAATATTAAAAAGTGTAATTAGAAGGATGCATTTGTTTTCCTCAGCTCCACAAGTAAGGATATGCATAAATGTGAACGTTGTTTTAAGAGGCAGCATTCCCAGAGAACTGGATGTGGATGAATGCAACAATTGGTTTGTACTGTAGTGATCTTAAGGGAAATCACTCTAATATCCAGAACTGGATGTCATAAATATTCAAACAAGTGGGAGCTACAATAAAATGTTGCAGCGTGAATCGCTTCACCATGACATTCAGCTCCATTTCTTCATGGCTGTGTCTCCCATACTGTTCCCTGTAAGCATTTCATGGAAACTGAGCAAGCTCGGTCCTCATTGCAGGGCCGGATTTATAGTTTTGACGAGGCCCTAAACTACTGAAGGTAATGGGGCCCTTTATATGTCCAGCTGTCCTTTGTCAACAACAATTCTTGCTGTTTTTTTTGTGTTGAATATATGCTATCTGGTAATTTATGGACCTAATAGGTATCTAAAGCCATTTGCACATGCAGAATATAGGCACCCTATACAGTGGTACCTCAGGTTAAGTACTTAATTCGTTCCGGAGGTCCGTACTTAACCTGAAACTGTTCTTAACCTGAAGCACCACTTTAGCTAATGGGGCCTCCTGCTGCCGCTGCGCCACCGGAGCCTGATTTCTGTTCTCATCCTGAAGCAAAGTTCTTAACCTGAAGCACTATTTCTGGGTTAGCGGAGTCTGTAACATGAAGAGTATGTAACCTGAAGCATATGTAACCTGAGGTACCACTGTATGTAGAAATGAGCAAACCAGTGATATTTTAGGGACCAGGCAAGCAGGCGGGGCCCATGACTTACATCATAGGAGCCCACACAGCACAAAATACTGTTGCTGTATGTAGGCTTTATTTTATTTGTTTTTTATCTTATGTTTTGGAAATGTACATCCAGTGCTTTTTTCCTTTAAATTTTTTTGGGGCTCCCTAGAGAGTGGGGCCCTAAGCTATAACTTGTTTAGCTTATACGTAAATCCGGCACTACCTCATTCGGTTGGTTTTGCTCCTTCCACTCAGTTCCCCATGTAGTTTATTTTTTCTCCCTCCCCACATTTTTTTTACTAAAAAAAAAATGTCCTCCTGAACATCTTGGAGTTCTCCCAATTGGGAAAGATACCACCTGCTTGTGTTAGGAGGCTGCCACTTTGGAAACATTTGCAACAACATTCAAGCCCGAACGTCAGAAATAGAAATAATGGTGGATGGGTAGAAATATATTTAAGTTGCCACAGACAATTGTTGAAGATATCATTCCTTTCACATGGATTTGCTTCATGCCGTCTGCTCACGTCACATGATAGCTAAGGCTGTAAAGGAATTGTTAAAAACAAGTCCTGAAATCATAGAAATGAACGTTGTACATCTTCTTGGAAATTTTTTTAATTTATTTTTTTGCGGGGGTAACTGTTGTCGAAGAACTGATATCAAACTTATCAGTAGTGGCAAAAGGCTACCTTGGGACAAACTGAAAATTCGTTTTAACCCTTGAAGAATAAAAAAGTAAAATAACCACTCACTCCAGATCCTGAAGCTGAGGCTGAGGCTCCAATACTTTGGCCACCTCATGAGAAGAGAAGGCTCCCTGGAAAAGACCCTGATGTTGGGAAAGATGGAGGGCACAAGGAGAAGGGGATGACAGAGGATGAGATGGCTGGACGGTGTTCTCATTTGACCAAACTGTGGGAGGCAGTGGAAGACAGGAGTGCCTGGCGTGCTCTGGTCCATGGGGTCACAAACAGTCAGACACGACTAAACAACAACAACAAACCAATCACTCAGTTAACTTACAGTGGAACCCTAAAAATGCTTACTCAGAATACCTATTCACTTCAATGGGCCTTGCTCCCAGGTAAGTAGGTATCGGATTTCATTCCTTGTTTATTAGAACCCCATGACAGTAAATGTGTCATTACATTGTTGAAAGACTAAATATGTTTGGTGGAAACTGGAATTATAATTTTACAGGCAATGCTCAAAATACAATACAAATACAACCTCGGGGTAGGCTGTGAGTTCCTGGCAGAGCAACTGTTTTGCATGCAGATTTCAAGTTCAGATCCCCTCATCTCCAGTCTAAAACCCTGGTGCATTGCTGCCAGGTAGTTTAAGTAAAGGGACCCCTGACCATTAGGTCCAGTCGTGACCGATTCTGGGGTTGTGGCGCTCATCTCGCTTTATTGGCCGAGGGAGCCGGTGTACAGCTTCCGGGTCATGTGGCCAGCATGACTAAGCCACTTCTGGCGAACCAGAGCAGCGCACGGAAACGCAGTTTACCTTCCCGCCAGAGCAGTACCTATTTATCTACTTGCACTTTGATGTGCTTTCGAACTGCTAGGTTGGCAGGAGCAGGGACTGAGCAGGACCCTATCGCGGGGATTCAAACCGCCAACCTTCTGATTGGCAAGTCCTAGGCTCTGTGGTTTAACCCACGGCGCCACTAGGTAGTTTAGGCAATACCAAACTAAATCACTTGGCTTAAGACAGATTCCTATGGTCCTCCTATTCTACTTTCGCATCCCTGAGAAACACCGAGGAGCTTCTGCCAATCAGTGAAGACAATGCTCTGCTAGATGGGCCAATGTTCTGACTCACTATGAGACAGGTTCTGGCGTTCCTAACTATTTCCTTTCAATATTTTCTTTTTTTAAAGAAGGAGTTCTGTGGAGATGATGCCACATACCCCTTTGCATATAAGGTCACTGCTAAGGGCACACAATGGGCTGTGTCTTGGAAAATTTTGGTGGCATTATCTTGCAGTGGGATTCAGAGACTGCTCCTCAGAAGAGGAAAGGCTTTTCCAAGTAGCCATGAGTGCCAAGGAAAACATTAAAGCTCTGCCAAAACCCACTAGCATTTGGAACATCAATGAGCTGAAGGAAATCACTAGGAAGAAAGATGAATTTAAAGATAAGTGTACAGTTTTGAATGAAGATGTAGGAAGGGGTGTGAGGAACCATATATGTGGTCGGCAATATGTTCCTTTACTTTGCTGCTTTGCTGGCATCCCTGTTTTCCTTTCTGTGGTTAGCAAAATGCTGCTCCCAGCTTTTCCGTTTGAATTAAACGCCCGCATTCTGCAAAACACATTTGTAAAAGCACTTTACAAGTGAAGGCCCATCTCTCTTTTCAATTCACTCCTATGGAGTATGACCAAAAAATGAAAACATCATGTTCTTGGAGGAGGTATTTGGGTCCCACTCATCTGTGTGGGGTTTATTTTCCACATTTAGTTTTATCGCCTGTTTCGTATTGCCAACATCTGTGAAAAGAATTCTTGTTACCTTCCCATGGTTAAAGTGATCAGAGCACCACAATAGTTTCAAAGTTCTCGTTCTGCTCTACAAAGCTTTTTCTTTTTGAAAAGGTGGCATTTCTTCCCCTGCCTTCTCAAACTTCTCTGAGCAGAATTCACTAAATTTCAAGTTCAGATGTGACACAGAATAAGAAAGGGATTTTTTCCCCCTGTTATAGTTTAAATGCTTTCAGAATTCTCTCTTGACTATCTTCCTTCTCTTCCAATACTTTTGATCTGCTTTGTTCTTTTGTTAGCATACATTTGAAATATTCTTTCTTCAGATAGCAGGAACTTAGACGAGATCTTGGCTCTCCCTCAATGTATTCACAACAGCTTAAATAAGGGTTGGACTTTTCGCTACATAATTAGAGGAAGAGAAGGAAAATAAGTACACCAGTGCTTCAGAAGAGGGAACACACATCTGGAAAAGTGGCTTTGGAGTGTTGTATTTCTTTACTAAATCCAAAAGTGAGGTAGCACTTTCTTTAACCATGAACTCTGATTCTCCCTGCTGTGGTGATGCTCTAAATAGCCTGTGGTTTAGACTCCCCAGAATTTTAAGAGGCTCTGTGCTCCCCAAGTGTGTTGGAGTGCAAATCTAACCAGTCTATATTTTAAAAGGAGAGGAAAATAATACCAACATGGTTCTTCTGGGCCTCATAGTCTCCATGCACTATATTTGCCACACACCCTTCCTTCAATTTATTGTGTAAAGATGGGAACTCACAAACTTGATGCTGGTTCAGGGGGTTGCAAGCCTATCTCCCATAGGGCTTCAGACCATGCTTTGATGGATGGTGTGAAAAAAACTATCTAAGTCCACAAGTAAGTTCTGTTTTAGTATTACAGTGGTACCTTGGGTTTTCCCAGTAGTGACGTATGGAAGTGAGAGCTTGACCATAAAGAAGGCTGATCGCCGAAGAATTGATGCTTTTGAATTATGGTGCTGGAGGAGACTCTTGAGAGTCCCATGGACTGCAAGAAGATCAAACAGATCCATTCTTAAGGAAATCAGCCCTGAGTGCTCACTGGAAGGACAGATCCTGAAGCTGAGGCTCTAATACTTTGGCCACCTCATGAAAAGAGAAGACTCCCTGGAAAAGACCCTGATGTTGGGAAAGATTGAGGGCACAAGGAGAAGGGCATGACAGAGGACGAGATGGTTGGACAGTGTTCTTGAAGCTACCAGCATGAGTTTTTCCAAACTGTGGGAGGCAGTGGAAGACAGGAGTGCCTGGCATGCTCTGGTCCATGGGGTCACAAAGAGTCGGACATGACTAAACAACAACAACCACCTCGGGTTAAGTACTTAATTCGTTCCAGAGGTCTGTTCTTAACCTGAAACTGTTCTTAACCTGAAGCACCATTTTAGCTAGTGGGGCCTCCTGCTGCCACTGTGCCACCAGAGCACGATTTCTGTTCTCATCCTGAAGCAAAGTTCTTCACTCAAGGTACTATTTCTGGGTTAGCGGAGTCTGTAACCTGAAGCGTATGAAACTGGAAGCGTCTATAACCCAAGGTACCACTGTATTATTATTTCTGATCAGAAGTTCAAATCAAATACCTTTCTTGGCATCACAGTATAAAACATTTCAGGTCGCTGGGATAATTAAAAGGGGCAAGGGTGAAGCTGTCAAGGATCAAGTGATCTTGTGCACTTAGGTATTCTGCTTCTCCCTGTCCATTCCCTGAAAGGCTGGTTCATTGGGAACCCTTTCGGGTAAAAATGTGGCTAAAAAGAAAGCTACTAAAACAGTAATATCTTTGTCCAGATCTGCCAGGAGAGACCTCATTTAACTTCTTTTCGGAGTAATAGGCCAGAGGTCCAACAATCTGCTCAGCATCAGTTGGCTAGGTCTGCTGTGTAAAGGGCAATCTTAGAGAATGTGGTCCATTGAATCAGGTACGCAGACGGGCTTGATATGGAATGTGTGAGAATCTACCTGTGGTCACTGCAGAGGGGAAGGCATTTAGTTTCACAAGAATAAAGGCTCTTTGATGGGAAGGGAGTAGTAGGTCCTTTAGATATTTGGCACAGGTTCCGTCGTGTGTTGTGATACCTAAGGCCTCCGGAGAACAGGATCTCAGAGTATGAAGTAACAAGCGCTGTTTTTTCATGGTCGTAGAGCCACTGTTTGATTGTGTGGAATATGTAATTTTCATCACATGCTTCCAGGCTCTCAACAGCAATGCCCAAACTACGGATTTTATCTTGAATTGCTCTATACCAGACATGTCCAAAGTCTATTTCAGGGGCCTAATCTGTTTGATTGTGTGGAATAATCTGTTTGATTGTGTGTTGGAGTGCAAATCTAACCAGTCTATATTTTAAAAGGAGAGGAAAATAATACCAACATGGTTCTTCTGGGCCTCTTAGTCTCCATGCACCATATTTGCCACACATCCTTCCTTCAATTTATTGTGTAAAGATGGGAACTCACACACTTGCTGCTGGTTCAGGGGATTGCAGGCCTATCTCCCATAGGGCTTCAGAGTGTGCTTTGATGGATGATGTGAAAAAGTTGTCTTAGTCCACAAGTTCTTTTATTATTATTATTATTTCTGATCAGAAGTTAACAGCCTAGCTTTTTGCACCAGGGAAGGGTATTCTGGAACCTCCAGGAAGTTAATAATGAGCTACTTAAAGCCCTGGTGGTTCGCGAGACATTGGTGGATGAGATTAAAAATGTTTATCAAATGAATGACACCAAAGGGAACTCAAGAAAAACTGTTATAAGACACCTTGAAAGCTATTGTGAGAAGCAAAGTAATCAACCGTGCTCTGTGCGGGAAGAGAAGGGTTTTCAGGCAAAAGCAACAGCTTCTCTGAAACGGTTCAAAGACAAGAAAAACAACATGCAAAAACAACAAAAAGCCAGGAAAGATACTAAAAGAACTAATTAATGTCTGAGGTGAACATATTGCATTGATCACAGTTAGAGTCAGAATATTATGAACAAAGTTAACTAAGCGCTAAGACCGTAGCAAATGAATGCCAAACTCGAAGGGTGGGGAGTGACATATTGATGTCACAATGAATAGAACAAAGGGAACATTAAAGTTGACCCGTGCACCGTTGGGGAAAACTTTGGCAGATTTTTTTCTTTTAATGAAAACGAGTCGAGAACAATGCCCATTTGATTAGAAGACAATTTAACAAAGTGCACTGCTTACAAAAGAACGGAAAACGCTGCTGACTGTGTGCCTCTCCTAGTGAAAACAAAGAGCTGGCGTGTGTGTGGAACACTTTATTGATGTGAAAAATCACAGGTCCCGTCCCGTGGGCGCTGCTTCCTCTACCAAGAACAGCTATGGCGCACAAACATAAGGCAATAGGCAACTTTAGCTGCTAAAGATAATTAAGCCCACCCCCAGTCTTTGATTGGATGGTATCAAAGAAGGAAAAATCAGAGGGAAATCTAAGCCCTGCTCAGGAATTCAAAGAACACATAGATTCACAGAATCATAGAGTCTTAAGGGACTTTGAGCATCATTTAGTTCAACCCAAATATGCAGCTGTCCCATCCAAGGATCAAACTTGCAACCTTGGCATTATCAGCACCACGCTCTAACCAACTGAGATATCCATGAAGGAATCAAGGTAAAGGTAAAAGTAAAGGTAAAGGACCCCTGGATGGTTAAGTCCAGTCAAAGGCGACTATGGGGTTGCGGAGCTCGCTTTCTGGGTCATGTGGCCAGCATGGCTACACCGCTACTGACACAATGGGACACAGTGACAGAAGCCAAAGCTCATGGAAACACCGTTTATCTGCCTGCCGCAGTGGTACCTACTTATCTACTTGCACTGGTGTGCTTTCAAACTGCTAGGTTGGCAGGAGCTGGGACAGAGCAACGGGAGCTCACTCCGTCATGGGGATTCAAACCGCCAACATTCTGATTGGCAAGCCCAAGAGGCCCAGTGGTTTGGACCACAGCGCCACCTGCGTGCATGGGGGAATAAAGTGTAGAGGAACGTGCCTACATGCATGCAGGTCCCACCACAGACCAGTCTTCTCCATTATGGCAAGATGAATTGTGTTCTGCTTAAACTACGGGGATTTTTTCTAAATGTGCGTGTATGCATATGTCCTGATGAAATAACAAGTCCAAAATGATTTAATTTTTTTGAGGTTAGAGAGAAGCAACAGCTCTATATGGTTCCTATGAAGCCTCAGGTCCTCTGCCTTTAATTTAGGGGAGATTTGGTAAATCCCTTTCCCCCTTAACAAAGAAGTCCAGGACTCTTCTTATCCTTAGGGCCCCAGGCACAAGTAAACAGAACTTTCAAAGTCAGGCTCCCCTCTTCCTCCTCCAACCAATTAATTCCTTTCTTGAAGTTCACTCAAAACCTTGCCCAACTATCCAATCCGCTCCTTAGTGTCTCCCACACTTCCAATCTGTCATTGCCTGTGAAGCTGAGATAAAGGGAAATTGCCGCCCAATTACACCTTCCACACAGCTGTGTTTACTTCCAACTTGGGTGGGGGGTGAATTGGCACAGCAAAGAGGTCTCTCCAGCCTCGGTCGACATATCAATCAGCATACACAAGTGTTGTGCAAATCTGTCTTTTTCTGTGGTGATGCATATTTTGGGTGGTACCAATGTGGGCACTCTACAAAGGCTGAATGGGCTTTGTTTGGTTTCTTCAAACCAGCAAGTCCTGGGCCACAATGAGTGGTGTTTGCAGTAGATACTTCCAAACTCTTCTGACAAAACCAGCGTCATTGACAGCCTGAGAACATACCGTCAACATTTCTCCGATGTAAATAGGGATTTCTTCTTCTTCTTCTTCTTCTTCCTCTTCTTCTTCTATTTCTACCCCACCCATCTGACTGCATTGCCCCAGCCACACTAGATGGCTTCCAACATACAGTGGTACCTCAGTTTTCGAACGTAATCTGTTCCAGAAGGCCGTTCAAATTCCGAAACATTCAAAAACCGAACACTCAGTACAGAAGCCTCAAAATGGAAAACTCAATATGGAAAACCCAATATGGAAGCCGCATTTCATGTTTGACTTCTGAGGCACATTTGAAAACTGTGGGTTTGCGGTGCTTGAAAACCAAAATGTTCATCAACAGAGACGTTTGAAAACCAAGGTACCACTGTATATAAAAACATAATAAAAAATCAAACATTTAAAAGCTTCCCTCTACAGGGCTGCCTTCACATGTCTTCTAAAGGTTGTATAATTAATTATCTCCTTGGCTCAGAGGTTGCAAAACTCCATACCCTCCAACATTTCTCTGATGAAAATAGAGGTGTCCTAAGGAAAAGCAGGACATTCTGCGATCGAATCAGAAACTAGAATGGCTTATCTAAGTCCGGGGCTGTCCTTGGAAAATACAGGCACTTGGAGGGGCTGTGAGAACCAGGATATCTTTCTGAAAGGTCTAACAGGGTACCAATCAGAATGGCAACCTCTGCCACTGTATAGTTAGAGGGGAAAGTGTTCAAGCAAGGCTATGTGAGTTTATTTTCAGTAAGCCATTAGAACTCCAGTATGCCCGATGTAAAACACCTCTCCTAGGAAGAATAACATTCTTTTCTACCTACGTCAAACAACAAGGAAAAATAACTAGCGAGTTCCTGAACCTTGGATCTCAGGCCATAAAATTCAAAGGAGGAAAAAAGACTTTCACTGAAACCAAAGGAAACAGCCCAATTCGACAGTGGAAGCTGGAGTGTGACTACACATGTTTGTGCAATATGGCCATATATGGGAATAGAACATGTAAAAAGCAGGCACTGAAAGTAATCAAAGGTTGAAAATGTTAGTAAGCCTACCCAATTGCCAAGAATCAAAGAAGTTGCCTTGGCTTTTAAAGGGACCCTTGACTGTGTAATGAAGCCTTGGATGAGAAAAAGCACCACTGACCATTCCAGCTTTACCATTTCATATTTAAGAAGTAGTTCGTCATGAAGGGACAGGTCTTTGGCTTTGCGCAGCCATCCCCAAGCTAGAACAGCTTAGCTGCGCAGCCTGCATTCGCTCTATAGGACGCAAACACAGTGCGTTCTATAGAGCGAAAAATACGGTACATAGAAATAGTCTGCAAGATTACTGCCTCTTTCTTAGAATCATAGAATCATAGAGTTGGAAGAGACCACAAGCGCCATCGAGTCCAACCCCCTGCCAAGCAGGAAACACCATCAGAGCACTCCTGACATATGGTTGTCAAGCCTCTGCTTAAAGACCTCCAAAGTAGGAGACTCCACCACACTCCTTGGCAGCAAATTCCACTGTCGAACAGCTCTTACTGTCAGGAAGTTCTTCCTAATGTTTAGGTGGAATCTTCTTTCTTGTAGTTTGGATCCATTGCTCCGTGTCCGCTTCTCTGGAGCAGCAGAAAACAACCTTTCTCCCTCCTCTATGTGACATCCTTTTATATATTTGAACATGGCTATCATATCACCCCTTAACCTCCTCTTCTCCAGGCTAAACATGCCCAGCTCCCTTAGCCGTTCCTCATAAGGCATCGTTTCCAGGCCTTTGACCATTTTGGTTGCCCTCCTCTGGACACGTTCCAGTTTGTCAGTGTCCTTCTTGAACTGTGGTGCCCAGAACTGGACACAGTACTCTAGGTGAGGTCTGACCAGAGCAGAATACAGTGGCACTATTACTTCCCTTGATCTAGATGCTATACTCCTATTGATGCAGCCCAGAATTGCATTGGCTTTTTTAGCTGCCGCGTCACACTGTTGGCTCATGTCAAGTTTGTGGTCAACCAAGACTCCTAGATCCTTTTCACATGTACTGCTCTCAAGCCAGGTGTCACCCATCTTGTATTTGTGCCTCTCATTTTTTTTTGCCCAAGTGCAATACTTTACATTTCTCCCTGTTAAAATTCATCTTGTTTGTTTTTGCCCAGTTCTCTAATCTGTCAAGGTCGTTTTGAAGTGTGATCCTGTCCTCTGGGGTGTTAGCCACCCCTCCCAGTTTGGTGTCATCTGCAAATTTGATCAGGATGCCCTTGAGTCCATCATCCAAGTCGTTGATAAAGTTGTTGAATAAGACATCTTGTTAGTCGTTGATAAAGATGTTGAATAAGACATCTTGTTAGGGCTTCATTGCATTCTTACCATGCAGATCAATTTATGTCTTTTGTTCCAGGCTCATCAACTAGGCATTGTGCCCTTGGGACAGGCACCCCCGAACTCAGCCCTCCAGATCTTTTGGGACTACAATTTCCATCATCCCTGACCACTGCTCCTGTTAGCTAGGGATGATGGGAGTTGTAGTCCCAAAATATCTGGAGGGCTCAGTTTGGGGATGCCTGCCTTGGAAGCTAGAAACATGGATAAGAATCCCCATCTCACCATATGGGAGCAGGGGAGTCAGAAGTACACAGTGTTTATGATTTAGCAACTCTTTCACCATCCTGATTGTGTGAACAAAGAGCTAGTTAATGTTGCTTAGGAAGTGACTAAGCCACATTAATTCATCTTGCGAATGTCCTCTCCTGCAACTGTTCAGGGATCACTGAATTCATGAAAGCTCCTGTTGAATGTTTGTATGAAGGAGTCTGTTTGTGCAATCGGTGTTGCAGCAGATCGAGATCTGCCAAATCTTTATTACCAGGTTTCCTGTATTAATTACAAAAGGAAAAACAAACAAAGGAACGTTTCATGAAATCCTATCTGGTCACTGCCAGCACCCAATTCAGTTAGGATCTATTACACTGCAGTTCTATGCGTTTGTACTCAGAAGTAAGTTCTGTACTAAAATCAGTGGGGCCTGCTCCCCATAAGTGTGTGTATAGGACTGAACAGCTTTGTGCTTACTGGCAAACTGGTCCATTTGCTTTTCCCGTCAATGAAATATATAAATTATATATAACATACAGTACGTGCTCTCTGAGCCCAGTAAAGTAGAAACAAAGCCAGATTTTAAATATCAGCAAATCCGCAATAAGTAATGGGTTGTACTTGCTGATTTTGCAGCACTTTTACTGGCATATGATGGACATTTGCCAGTAGTTTTTTTTAATTATTATTTTAAAACCCAGCTGTTTGCCGTGATTCATTTCCTTACATTTCCCAAATGACCCATAGCAAACCAGAGCAACCCTTTTGAAAGTAATAGTTGCCAAGATTAGTGTTGCTTTTTTTAAAAAACAAAACAAAACTCCCAGGCTTTTAGAACTGAGTTTGTTAGGTGATTTCCCCACCCTAGCCCTTGGAGTTAAGTTGCAGCTATTCCCACTAATAAAAATAGAATTCCCAGTAGACAAGGGTAATAAGTACACAATGCACTATCTGGTTAGGATACTAGGCCAATAGCCAGGAGGGCCTCTTCATGCTTTATCTTTCAAAACACATGTCTTCCCATGGGCAAAAGGCAGCGAGTTATGAGCTCCATACAGCTGATATAATACACATATCTTAAACCACCCAATGTGTGTTTGGGGGGGGGGGTTGTGTGTGTGTGGCTATGAAACAGGTGCACTTTGAACCAGCGCTGAGTGAGAAGGGAGGGGTGTTTTTTTTTCTTTTCATGAACAAATACACTTTGGCAAGCTTTCGATTTTGGATGAAAAGGGGACAGTGGCAAAAACATTTCAAGGACATGTGATCATTTATGTTCCCTAATGCTACGAGTGAGAGTGACAGAAGACTCCTCTATACTGGTGAGTTATAACAATAAAAACGTGTTATAAAAATGGGACACCAGAGGGTGCTGTAGAGCAGCAATCTGTTGCCTATGCGAAATTGCACTGAGAGCTTTTTTACGGCGTATTCTTATAGCGTTTTCCAGATCAGTGTAGATCCAGCCAGAGTTTGGTCCAGGCTCTGAAGTGATAGTGACATGGAACACCTGACGAAAGCAAGGGTGGTGTAGCAGACATGTTTATGAGCACCCTGTCGCCCAGCAGACATGAGGGCACAGATTCCATCTGCCTTCATTATAATTCTGATGATTGTAGTGAAACGGATACACTGGCATCAGACATTTTTTAACTAAAAGGCAATTTAGCCCAAGGCACATTAGCAGATGGCCCAGATAAATAGGGAAAAATAAGTCGAATGCAGAGAGAAAACGGAATGCTCAGTTTCTGAGTTTTCTCGCTCGCTCTCTCTCCCAGCCCCCAATAGTAATCCATTTAAACTATGCAAAACTGTGCTTAATCTGAAGTGCTTCTCAGAGGGCATGAGGGGGTGAAAAGTGGCCTAGAGCAAAAATTTAGTTACCTTTTCCCAAAAGGCAATAAGATCTCATTATTTCAGCGTCACAGTAATGAAATGCAGAGCTATGCACACTGAACTTCCCATGCACAGGGGAACGTAAGGCAATATCCAGGATTTTATATTTCTGAATACAGAAGAAAAAATAATATGAGGATGTAGCCCCCCAAAAAACCCCTGACTTTCTCTTTCAGTATCTCTCTCCCCCACCCCATCCTAAAGTAAAAAGAAAATGAGCTTTTGCATAGCAGAAGTATGAGCAAGAAATATGAAATGAGGAAAAACTTTCACGGGACTAGAACTGTACAGAGTTCCTGAACCCCTAGAGGTTTACATATACAGGCCTTCCTTTTGCAGGCATCTATGACGGATGCTTGGAAACAGGGGTCAGGCTGGGGAAGCCATGTGACATCAAAGCTGTGGCCGGTGGAGCAGCCCTGCTGTCTCTTCAATACATGGAATCATACATTGGCTTAGGACAGTGATGACCTCCAGCTGTTTTGGGACTACAGTTCCCATCATCCCTGACCACTGGTCCTGTTAGCTAGGGATGATGGGAGTTGTAGTCCCAAAACAACTGGAGGGCCGAGTTTGGCCATCTCTGGCTTAGGAGGTCTACAGTAACTCTGCAGAGTTCTAGGGGAGATAACATCATATTGTCAGGGTATGGATGACAAGGATGGTTGGAGGTACCAGCTGGCAAACTCCCTAGGGAAGTCGCTCCCCCCACAGGAGGAAGTTTGGCCCGCCGAGGAGGAAGGCTCAAAGCTCGGGGATTGGTGGTAGGACACTGAGGGCAGGTCAGAGGGTGTGAGGGGCGGGAAGGAGAGAGATGGTTGGATGCTGAAGAAGCAACAGGCTCTAGAGAGCAAGAAGAGCCAGGTGCAGAAAGCAGTTCAGCTTTAGCAGAGGGTGAAGAGGAGGAGAGGCTACAGAAGCATCCTAGGAGCTTGCTTTTCCTACTGTATTAAGCTCCCCCCTCTTCCCTTGTCTCCCAGGCCACAAAGAGCTTTGCATGTAGCAGAACAAAGAGCACAGGTGGCCCCTCCCTGGTGTAGTTTAAGGCTGCTTGGGAAATGTTGTGTATTGAGAAAGGATTTTATATCTGTATTATTATTGTCTGTATTTGCATTAGGGTAAAGTAACTGCCTTTTGGTTTCAGAGGGTACAGCTACTATTGGTTCATTTAAGCTGCTGTATTTGGATCCTCTGTCTTATTGGTTTCCTCCAAAAGGCAGGACTGTGATTGCCTGATATTGTTCCCTCCAAAATGTATCCTTTCTAGCTAGTCCCCTGTCCCTATAAATGTAGCTTTCCCCTCCTCAGTCTTCAGTCTTGTTGCTTTAATAAAGAAGTGTTACTAGAGAACTGTCTCCAGCATATTATGTCAAGAGAGCTGAAATCACAAACCCCACGTCACAACAGGAAACATCCTGTTGAGGAGGAAGAGACAGAGGGAGGAGCCCTTCAGTCCCGACAACTGTTTTATGGGAACCAGCTCTGTCTCGAAGGTTCGCTGCGTTGTATACTGTTTTGAATAAAGACTGCCTCGCCAGAATGGTGCATGCTGTAGTTATATCTCCCGCTTGGACTGCTGCAGTGCGCTCTACGTGGAGCTACCTTTGAAGGTGACCCGGAAACTACAACTAATCCAGAATGCGGCAGCTAGACTGGTGACTGGGAGTGGCCGTCAAGACCACATAACACCGTCCCGAAAGACCTGCATTGGCTCCCAGTACGTTTCCAAGCACAATTCAAAGTGTTGGTGCTGACTTTTAAACCCCTAAATGGCCTTGGTCCTGTATACCTGAAGGAGCGTCTCCACCCCCATCCACAATATGTAGGAGAATGCATTCAGGGGCGTTATTTACTGTGTTTATTGAAATGGAAGTATCTTACATTAAAATGCATTCTGATAAAACAGAGGTGCGCTCATTTATATTTATACAATTATTTAATAGATTTCTGTATGCACATTGAAAATAGTTTCTTTACTTTTCCGTTTAAAAAATCTGCTTACAAAAACAAAAAAATCAACCTCATAGATTGAAACCCTAATTGAATTAAACACACCCCCCCTGGTTCTGCAAGTCAGCTGTTCATCAGAACTTGCCCTCCCCGCCCCCTACACAACTGCAGATTGTGATGGAAGGAATGGGAGTCTAGAGTGCGATTGTGCTCAGAGTGGAGGATGAGGAGCACTGCTAATGCCTCTGCTAATTACTTAAAAAATACTAATAGTTCACTGAAGTTTGCAGCAGCAGTGAGGCTTGGGGGGGCGTGTGAGAGGTGCCTTTTGGCATAACAAATGCTAGGCTTTGCTTCCCCGCCCCCACTTTTTCTCTGATGTCTGTTCTTTCAATGAAAATCAGTGCTAAGCTGTAGCAGCATTGTAATTTGTTCAAGGCTTTTCTGCAGGCAACTTGCTTAATTGGAAAGCTTAGTCTTGCCTTTTGTATTTTCTAAATATGTTAGCATTTTGAAGTTTTGATATATTTCTGAGTTCTACGATACTGGACTCGCACGTTGAAATGTAAGGCTTGTTGGGGTGCCTAGGGTATCTCAGTGGTTTTCTCTACGTTTGCAGCTATGCATACAATTGGAAACACATACAAATTTCAATGCAAACATTTGCCCTTTTGTGTCCTGTTGTTATGTACTGAGCTGAATCCTAGATCAATAGGGTCCAGAATGCAGCAGTCTGATTGGTCCGCAGGAGCCACTCAATCCAGCTCCAAGTGGAAGTGAATCAGCAACATGATTGGCCCTCAGGAGCAGCCAATCAGGCTCCTGGATGAAGTGAACCAGCAACCTGATTGGCCTGCAGGAGCAGCCAACCAGGCTTCTGGAAGAGGTGAATATGCAACCTGATTGGCCTACAGGAGCAGCCCGGAATTAGCCAATCACGTGGGGCCCATTGTGTAAATAATGTATGTATAGCTAGACCTTTTGGGGAAAGTTTCATTCATTGCTACTATGAGCTGAATAAAGAGAATGAAATTCACACTTGACTCCGAGTATATTTCACCTCTCTTTCGGTGGTGCATGACCTAACTTCAGGGACAGGCAAGCGGCCGCTGTAATAACTGGTTTATGGGCGCTTATTGGCCCCAAATCCAGCACTGAAAACTGACGTCTCAGAAAATAAGAGGCGACAAATTTTACAATTAAAAACTGCTCAGCTCATTCGCATGCCAAATGTCCTGTGCAGAATGTAATGCCGCAAACATGTACTATTACCGCTCGGTTGGAAAGCGGCAAGAACAGCAAAGTAATTAAATTAGCACATTAGGCTGATTTTTATTTGATAGCTGAGATCACAATGCAAACATTTGTACAACTTTTTATTTTTATTTTTATTAATGCGATCCTTTGTGAATTCATCTGGTATGCATTTTATCTCCACGAATCCTAGTGGATTTGTTTTTTGGATCATGTGGCTGTCATATGCTCTTTCTCTAGATATTATGATGTGATGAAGCCTTGATTACTGTACGCTAAAAGCTGTCATGTTTCCATCGACCGCATGCATACATGCCTTTTCTAAGCCGTCACTATGTGGCTGCTTACACACCATACATTTAAATTACATATAAAGCTTGCACCAAGATGAATCCTGGGAGTTTGTTAAGAGTGCCGGGAATTGTGGCTCCGTGAGGTATTAACTTCAGTTCCCATAATTCTTTGGGGAGAGTGCTTTAATTGTATGGTATGTACACAGTCTGAAGCCCTTTCTGGAACATGTTACGTGAAAGCGTGTTCTCCTTCATGAAGAGCATGTGTTGCGGTGGGGGCCGCCAGGACACTCCAAAGTTGGGGGCGGGCTAATTGACCGTTAGCCACTGATGCGATTAGGGCTTCCCTTGTTGTTGGGAAGAAGTTAATGTTGCCATTTGTTGATTGACAGCCAGAAATGCTAAAACGTCTTGCACGAGGCTAGGGCTTCCTCTTTTCGACAGTGCATCGGATTGCCCGTCCCTCCCTCCCTAGAATAGGGTTGTTCATTTTGACCTTGCTATGCCTGTCATAGGGTCGTCTGCTTTGGGGCAGGGGCCCGGTAGGAATTTTGTCCATCTGGCTGATTGGCTGGGGCCACTTGGTTTTTGCCTACTGCGTAGCAAATCGTCACAACTTGTAAGGTTCACGGTTAGGCATTGGTTTATGGTTTGGTTGGTTGAGGGGCATGGATTGGCTGTGCCTGCCCCTCTAACGCTGCTGCTGCAAGGGATTCCGTTAAAGGAACTGGGGGCTAACTATTGCTTGTCCACTCTGTCAAGGGGGCTTGGGCCATAGCAATGAGCTCCTGGTTGCATTTGGGGAGGGCTGAGGGCAGGTTCCCTGCTCCGACGCTATCCCCAAGTGTATTCCCCTATTCTGACTTTCGCATTGTGCGGAATGTCAGTCTGTCCCCCATGGTGGGGGCAGATAGTCGCAACCAATGCCTAAGCAACCGCTCACATTTTTGTATTTTAATAAAGTTGTGGCCAAAATTATGCCAAAAATCTTAAACAAAAATTCTGTGTGATGTGTGAGTTATTGGGGTGACCCTGGGGACCTCGACATGCAAACAACTGCACATCATCTGTATCTCAGCCTTCCTCAACCTTGTGTCCCTAAATGTTGTTGGACTACAGCTCCCATCATTCCACGCCATGGGCTGTGGTCAGGGATGATGGGAGTTGTAGTTCAAGAACATCTGGAGACCCAAGCTTGAGAAAGGCTGGTCTACCTAATAAAATATTCTATTATCATAACAATTAACCATAAACAAGAAATAAGTCTGCCATCAAATCTCTTTCTTTCACATACTTGGTCTCTCTTTCAGGGCCAAACTGGACAGGATAGTTATAGTTTCTTGTGTCTAAAATATTTTGTGCTAGACAGAAAAAACATTCCACTTCTCCCGTGCTTTTGGCTTATTAAACTATCTATGTCCTTTTAAACTGGGGGGGGGGGTATTGTTTTCATTTCTTATTATGGTATGCATTTTTGTGTTTTTATATTGTTAACTGCTCTGTGATCTTCAGATGGTGGGAGATACAGAAATTAATAATTATAATAAAACATGCAATTTGCCCAATCACATTACAGGAGAGGGTGCAGAGATTGGCACTGTGCCTTCCCCATATTCCCATGTTTCCAAGCACAATTCAAAGTGTTGGTGCTCACCTTTAAAGCCCTAAATGGCTTCAGCCCAGTATACCTGAAGGAGCGTCTCCACCCCCATCGTTCAGCCTGGACACTGAGGTCCAGCTCCGATGGCCTTCTGGCGGTTCCCTCACTGTGAGAAGTGAGGTTACAGGGAACCAGGCAGAGGGCCTTCTCAGTAGTGGCACCCGCCCTGTGGAACACCCTCCCAACCAGGAAATAAAGAACTACAATGGTACCTCGGGTTAAGTACTTAATTCGTTCCGGAGGTCCGTACTAAACCCGAAACTGTTCTTAACCTGAAGCACCACTTTAGCTAATGGGGCCTCCTGCTTCCGCCGCGCCACCGGAGCAAGATTTATGTTCTCACCCTGAAGCAAAGTTCTTGACCCGAGGTACTATTTCTGGTTTAGCGGAATCTGTAACCTGAAGCGTATGTAACCTGAAGTGTATGTAACCCGAGGTACCACTGTACCTGACTTTTAGAAGACATCTGAAGGCAGCCCTGTTTAGGAAAGTTTAATGTTTGATGTTTTATCGTGTTTTCAATATTCTGTTGGAAGCCGCCCAGAGTGGCTGGGAAACCCAGCCAGATGGGTGGGGTATAAATAAATTATTATTATTATTATTATTATTATTATTATTATTATTATTATTATCACTTTCAGTCTTGTTACTCAAACCCAGTCCTGAAGCAAGTGAGTATTTACATGCATCCTTGAAAGAAAAGGAAAGTGTCTACCAGATTTCATGAGTCCCCCACTGCTCTTCATTTATTCATGCCAGCCCTTGGGAAGAAGCACATCAACACATTCTTGCTGTGCATTTGGTCGCTATTTGCATTTTGGGTGTATTTAATCACATATTCCGAGTCCCACGTTTAATAATCTTGCACATTCATTATCCACCACTTTGCACCTTGTTAGTAAAGCACATCTTCAGAAGGGCAATGATGGCGCCCAAGAGAAAAGATACTACACAGGACATTACAAAACACAGTGTTGATAGCAGGCTCAAGAGGATGCTGGAATAATGGTGGCAGATGCCTGCCTGGGGATTCGGAAATTGGAAAATACCACACTTGGCTGCCTCTGTGAATTGATTCCAGGTGGTCACCTTCACCACTAATTATGAAGGGACCCTTGGTAGGCAATGCTAATGAGACCCAGGGGGGAAAAAAGAATTCTTCTGCTAAGTTCTCAACCTTCTTGGGGCTCCACAGCCTGGATGAAAATCTTCTTGTCAGGTGAAAGATTAGAAGGAACACCTTATCAGTGGCATCAGGAAGGTGGGACTTTGGGCAGTCCGGTAAGTTTTTGTATACTTGTGTTTCCCACAAAGTTACAGTCATGATCTGTGTCCTTAAAAGTAAACAGTGTTGTTTTTTTTAAGAAAAAGCCTGAGGGATTC
The DNA here is from genome assembly GCF_965112155.1 of Podarcis liolepis. Lineage (NCBI taxonomy): Eukaryota > Metazoa > Chordata > Lepidosauria > Squamata > Lacertidae > Podarcis > Podarcis liolepis. The sequence goes on along the minus strand of NC_139563.1, from coordinate 43,955,986 downwards.
CAGCTTGAATAGAACCAGACATTAGCGCTTAATTAATGTCTAGCGTGAGGGCGGGAGGAACTAATGGTTATTTAAATAGAATAAATAGGAAAAGCGCACATGGGTTCTCTCTGCCACTTCCAATCAATCTGGAAGGAAGTCTCCTGAAGAGCTGTTTTGCTACTGAACACTGTTTTGTAATTTTGAATTATTATTTTTTAAAAAAAGAGCTAGGGCACTTGGGCCTTTAACGCCGGCACGACAGGCAGAAATTTCAACATGTGCAGCTTTCGCCACCTCTGCATCTCTATGCTGAGCCATAATGTATGCACTGATTTCATTTCGTTCGTTTATTATACAGTGGTACCTTGGTTCTTGAATTTAATTCATTCCCGGAATCTGTTCGACTCCCGAAACGGTTGGAAAACCAAGGCGCGGCTTCCAGTTGGCTGCAGGAGCTTCCTGGACTCAATCAGAAGCCATGGAAGCCATGTCGGACGTTCGACTTCTGAAAAACGTTCGCAAACCGGAACACTTTGAGGCGTTTGCAAGCCGATTTGTTCGGGAGCCAAGCCGTTCAACTACCAAGGTAACCCTCTATTTCTGTGCCTCTTTTCACTCATGTGAGTCACAAAGTGGCTTACATACAGCAAATAACCACATAGTAGAACATCACACTTGCAACATGAATTGCAGAAAATAACTCACAAATCATCCATAAAACCGCCTTCTATAAAACATTCTTAACCAAACAACTTTTAAAAAATAGATCAAACATTACAGCCACAAGAAAAGTTGTGTTATAAAATTAACAAAGTGTTAGAGCGCTCATAATGCACAAAACAATATTAGCAACATTCACAAACTAACGGCCAAAAGCAAACTAAGCACTGCTGAATTCACAGCCACCAGCCCTCCCCACCCTGATGACTCATAGTCTTCCACTCAGATCATCACAAGACACATTCACATAATGGCCGTGATAGCAACTTCCTTCTGAAAGCTCCAAAGGCTCTGAGGGCTGGAGGGTGGGTCAAGGCAAGCGGGAGAAGGCCTTTCCTGAAGACCAGCAGAGAGATCCATCTCCCTTACATTAAAGGTGCAGGAGCTCCACTAGGAAACCAAAGATGGCCGCCATATGGCCAAACTGACACACTTAGGCAAGCTTTTACAAAACTCATTATAAAAACTGGCAGCTTGGAGCAGACCTTTTGCCAAACTCTTGTTCAGGAAGACAAGTGTGTAGGAAGTGTGTGTGAAAGGAAGGATGAGATATAAAATCAAATAATTAACAATAGCATCATTCTATTGTTGATTCACTAGGTGCAACTGGATTGAGTGGTATCTAGGTGGATTCACGAGTTTCCTAAGACAGATAATAAAGTTTGTCTAGCTCCCTGACTGCCTGGTGTTTCTTTGAGAGAGGGATGGGAAATCAACTCGAACTCCCATCCTCCCTTGCCATCCTGCCCAATAGTTAGTGTCAAAGATTATGTTCTCCCTACTATGCTGTTGTTTATTCATAATATATATGGAAATTTCCATCTGTTCTTCATCTTGCCTTTGCATCCAATTTTTTCCCAGGAAATACCAAGTCACTCATTGTTACAAGCTGCTTCATTTTTAACTTTTTATTAACCCGAGTCTACTTTACAGTTTCGAAGTTTTATTACTGCGTCCAATTTTGATAAATCTGCTAGGAACGTGAATGCAGATAGATTTGTTATGCATGAGGACAAGTTATTGAATCGGGTATGAGATGCTGTATTCCTGCCCATCGTACGCTGTCTGTCCTGCCTCCCTCCCAAAACACAACGACTCTTACCTGCGTGTAAGACACAGATCTTTATTCAGGCAAGTAATGGCATAAGCTCAGTAGTAGGCATAGCAGGAGGAGTCAAGAGTTCATGAGGCGGGCAAGAATTTCAGAACTGAACAGAAGCGACAAATATGTCCTAATATGTTCCCATGCCCTTCATGCCAAGCTTTTTAAGATGAAGCTCTTTTGCCTTGTGAGAATGTTGAGTTTGTAAACCCACATTCAGTCTGGGTGGGAGAGTCGATGAAGGCACCTTCTGGCCCTTGGCGACCAAGATGAGCCCTCCCCTTCCGACTGCGGTTCAGCCTCTGCTTGTTAGGATATAGTTCCGTTCCACCTTAAAAGGGACAGGCAGGACTATTGTGTGTCACATGCCTGTTTACATTCCAGCACAGTCTGCTGGGAACTTCCGTTTTGTCTATAGCTTTTGTGTTACTGCTATTTTGCTGGACACGAAGGGAAGCAGACATGTTTCTTCCCCTTTGTTCCTGAACTATGCTGAATAAAAGCTTGTCAATATGCTTACACACATCTCTGTCTGCCACTTCTGTTGTGGAGATTTATTCACTCTGCTAATTAGTGTGCTTGGTAGCTTCAGAAGGCTACTGAGGCCCGAGTCGCTGACTGATTGATGCTGTACTGGAGATTGTTAAGCTGTCGGCCGGTGGCTGGAGCAAGCTGGGGGCCTGCCAAATGCCCCCGTCTCCCCGGCAGTATTCCAACAACAGGATTATGGGCCCAGATCCATGGCGCTTATGGGAGAGTAAGACTGCTGATCACCCCTTTAGCTCAGCCATCCCCTGCAGTGGTCAATGCCCCACTCAGCTCTCAGTGAAGCTTTTCACTCTGCAAAAGGAGTGGAAAAGAGAGAACATCCGTCCTCCACTCCCAGTCCCCACGATTCAGCTCCCTTCTGCTTCCTCCTCATCAGTCTGAGCTTGTCAATCCATCCTTGATCACAAGGGGGGCTCAGGACTCATAACGCTGTGTTGGAATCCAGCAATAGTGATGCTAAGATTGTAGAAAAACCTGGTGCCATGCCTGGCTTTTGGTTTGGAGACAATTTACATTAAGAGTGTTGTGTTGTTGTTTAGTTGTTTAGTCGTGTCCGACTCTTTGTGACCCCATGGACTGGAGCATGCAAGGCACTCCTGTCTTCCACTGCCTCCCGCAGCTTGGTCAAATTCATGCTGGTAGCTTCAAGAACACTGTCCAACCATCTCGTCCTCTGCTGTCCCCTTCTCCTTGTGCCCTCCATCTTTCCCAACATCAGGGTCTTTTCCAGGGAGTTCTCTCTTCTCATGAGGTGGCCAAAGTACTGGAGCCTCAGCTTCAGGATCTGTCCTTCCAGTGAGCACTCAGGGCTGATTTCCTTAAGAATGGAGAGGTTTGATCTTCTTGCAGTTCATGGGATTCTTCGGCGATCAGCCTTCTTTATGGTCCAGCTTTCAAAAAGTGAGAATCCAGACACAAAAGTTGTCAAGCTTTCCCCCCTTTTCTTTTGGGGCCAAAGATTTTGCAAAAACTCCACATATAAGGAAACTCACCAAAAAACCAACACTTCAGACATGGGTTGCCATACACCCAAGTTTTCCCGGACATTTTCTTACCGCTTTTCAGAAATTCCGGCCTATTTTTGACGGATGAATCCCGGATACTTCTGGGAAATCCCGGAAGTATGGCAGCCCTAAATAAGAGGGACCCAGGTTGTTTTTATTCTGCATTCCTTATGATTTGTGCTTTTGATGGTGTTGGGGATGACAGAAACATAGACAAGGGAATGGATGGGATGTGAATGCCACAATACAGGAGCACTGCAGGAGAACAGCAATTGTTAAAGTAGGATGATGGGTGGGCAGTTCAGTATGAATCTGCTTCAAATGCACTATTGAAGCACTAAGGACATGTTGCTACATAAAGATAAAGGTACCCCTGACCGTTAGGTCCAGTCACAGACGACTCTGGGGTTGCGGCGCTCATCTCACTCTATAGGCCGAGGGAGCCGGTGTTTGTCCGCAGACAGCTTCCGGGTCATGTGGCCAGCATGACTAAGCCGCTTCTGGCGAACTAGAACAGCGCACAGAAACACCGTTTACCTTCCCGCTGGAGCGGTACCTGTTTATCTACTTGCACTTTGATGTGCTTTCGAGCTGCTAGGTTGGCAAGAGCTGGGACAGAGCAATGGGAGCTCACCTCGTTGCGGGGATTCGAACCAGTGACCTTCTGATCGGCAAGCCCTAGGCTCAGTGTTTTAGACCACAGCGCCACCCGCGTCCCTATGTTGCTGCATACACTTGCAATAAAAACACTCTGGGCCCAGGGACAACCATTCTATTATTTTCCAGTCATAGCTTTGCAATGGCAGTAGGCATCTGTGTTAGAGAGTGTATGTATTAAGCCATAAAATTTAAGCAAAAATGAGATGCTTGCCAACTATATTGATGGTAGGCCACGCTACATTACAACACCCTCCCATCAAATGTCAAGGATATAAAGAACTACACAGCTTTTAGGAGACGTCTGAAAGCATCCCTGTATTGGGAAGTTTTTAACGTTTGACGTTTCATCATGTTTTGCTGGAAGCTGCCCAGAGTGGCTGGGGAAACCCAGCCAGATGGGTGGGGTATAATAATAATAATAATAATAATAATAATAATAATAATAATAATAGCAACAACAATGTTGAAAATACAGCAATGAAACCTGAGGAGTGAGGGTTTTATCTGCTTTATTTTAGGTAAGATATTGAGAGACACCTGCAGACCCTGCAATGTGGTAGAACATGTAGTGAGCCCAGTCTCCCTGCTCCATTTGACCCATCAGGATGACAAATTTACCTACCATTGCAGTTGCTATGTCAACACAGTGCGGACCAACAGAAACAGTGAAGCGGCTGGACAGCATCAAGCTTCCTACATGCCTGCTTCCTGCCCCAGGCAAACTTCCCAAGCGTTAGGAGCTGTTGTGGCATTTCAATAGATCAAAGGCCTTGCGGCAGGTGTTCCTCCAGCTGTTCCTGTCCAAGTTTTGCTTAACCGAATCGCAAGTGATGAAACTTTTTGAGGGTGGAAGCTAAAAGACAGGGCAAGACAGAAACTAGACAAATGCAAAAGAGTGCAATAGCCCAATCCTAATCTTGCTTACTCAGAAGTAAGCCCGGTTTAATTCAGTGGGGTTTCCTCCTACATAAATGGGGTTGGGATTGCAGCCTGCAGCTATAATCTTAAAGATATTTTACTGGTATTAATCCTACTGAATTCAGCTCAGCACAGTTCCTAGTAATATTTTTACAGTTTACAGTACAATCCATACCACTGAGTTCTATTAGGTTTATTCCCAGGTAAATAGGGTTAGGACTGAAGCAGTGGTTCCTAGCAAGCTTTAGGATGTGGGCTGTAAAACAGAGGCTGCAATAGATTATGTTATGGGAACAGTTATTTGTGTGCTCTGTATGTTATGGCTGAATCAAATGTACCATATTTACTATCAGCTCCAGATTTGAAGGGCACCTTTGTCAACAAGATGCTCCCAGTGGGTTCACTCCTTGAATTGTTATAAAATCAGTGTTTTTTCATGGGAGTACTCAAGGATACACTGTACCGACACCTATTTTCTAGAAGAAAAGAACTGAATAGAAAACTCACTGGGTTTTTTGTTTTTTAAAAAAGTTTGCCCTTGAGGATATGCAAAAACACCACCCACTAATCTCCAATTAGCCAACCCCTCAGAAAAAAACATTTAGTCTGTCATGAACCCACCACCAATCAATTTCCTCAGATGTGAGAGTCTTCCTGAATTATGTTCTTACATGGAAAGGGGGAGGGGGGATCTCTACCAACTTCCTAGCCAATATTTGCAGTATTATGAAAGTCATCCCCAACCTTCACATATGAAAACAATTCACTGCTGCTAGGTTTTCTCTCCTTCATAGAAACAAACACACTGTTCTGAATTCATGGCTCTTTTCCTCTCACCTGTACTCAATAAATGTTTGTTCATTCCCTAACCCCACCTTCGAATTAATTCCTCTTTTCCCCACTCCCCCAACCTTGTCTCTTAGTTATTTCCCGCAGAATGAATTGTTCCTTTCCCCATATCCTATGTACTCCAAAATTAATTGCTCTTTTCCAAGTCCCCTCAGGGTATTCATTGCTTCGTCTGTCCCTCACAGCCCAACTGTTCAAATGTAGGGTTGCCATATGTACAGATTTTTCCTGGACATTACTGGGATTCCAAAGGCGGAATTGACCTCTGGGGGGAAATTCTGAAATGTGGCGTTTTGTCCTGAATCTTAGGCAAGCTCAACAACTTTTGGGGTGTCCTGGTTTTTACTTTTTGGCAACCCTATCTAATGCTGCTTTATTAAATACCTTTAAAAAGTGGTGGACCTAAGAGCACAGTACAGTGTACCTCTGGATCCGAACGGGATCCGTTCCAGAGCCCAGTTCGCATCCTGAAGTAAATGTAAGATGTGACTGCACGTCTGCGCATGTCGCCGCTTCCGCGCATGCCGTCATTTTGAGCGTCTGCGCATGCACGAGTGGCAAAACCTGGAAGCAATGTGCTCTGTTACTTCTGGGTCGCCGCAGAGCGCAACCCAAAAATATTCATCCTGAAGCTACTTCAACCCGAGGTATGACTGTAATGGATTTTATTAATAAGATCTGCTTGAAAGAATCACAAACAGTTCAACCTGCCACTGCCTCCCCACTACCATTTTGTTTAGAAATTTGTGGGCAAGATTAAGAGCATAAGAAAAGCCCAGCTGTATCAAGTAAGGCTCATCTAGTCCACATCCTGTTCTCAGAAGATGCCCATGGGAAACCCACAAGCAAGACCACGGTGAAACTTGCTGTTTCTAGCAACCAGAGGAATACTACTTACAGTCTTGGAGGAAGTACTGTACACAACCTCTCTCTCTCTCTCTCTGTCATATATAGTTAGATACCACTTCATACTAAAGACCATCACTAAGTGATCAAACAACAAATACAGTATATATAACAAACTATGGGGAGCCAGCGTACAGCTTCTGGGTCGTGTGGCCAGCATGACTAAGCCGCTTCTGGCAAACCAGAGCAACACACGAAAACACCGTTTACCTTCCCGCCGGAGCGGTACCTATTTATCTACTTGCACTTTGATGTGCTTTCAAACTGCTAGGTTGGCAGGAGCAGGGACCGAGCAACAGGAGCTCACCCCGTCACAGGGATTCGAACCACCGACCTTCTGATCGGACCCGGAAGCTGTACACCAGCTCCCTCGGCCAATAAAGCGAGATGAGCGCCGCAACCCCAGAGTCGGTCACGACTGGACCTAATGGTCAGGGATCCCTTTACCTTTACTTATGAAGCTGAAAGACGACAATGCCATGCAAAGGTATAATCAAATGCAATAAAATAACAAAAAACACAGCAGCACATTTTGAAACATCTCTAGAGTTGGGATCCCTTTCCTCTTTGTGCTCCCGTTTATCAAGGCACAACTTGATTTACTACACATCACACTCACATTCTGCCTTCCAGCTCTACAAATCATAAAACATCTACTACTCACTCAGTTGTGGGGAGCATCAGGGAGGAGGAGAAAAACGTGGGATAACAATACTCACATAACCAACATGCTAAAGTCTAATTAAGACATTAAGGGGTTAATACCATAGAGTAAGCTATCCTGGAGGGCTTGACTCACCTTGGGAGGAACTAGGTAATCAAGCCATTGTTGCCCAGCTGATGAAGTCATCAGGTGAAGCCACTGATGAGTTCCTAGACCAGTGATTGAGGGACCACTATAGCTAAGCCTAGTTTTACTGCCTGGGCAACGTTTTTTCTGAATGCTGCATGGATAAAGCACGTGAATTGAGGAGTTTGTAAGTAGACCATCTCTAACTTAACCAAACTTGCACAGTTTTTCTAAGCTCTGGGGAAAAGGGAAGTTTTGGAACTTGCAAGGCATAATTTTAAAGGTCAAACAGCCTTATATTTTTCATGCTGTGTTTTGCTGCATGTTTTGTGATTTAAAATTTCTGCTGGGGTTCTCTCAACCAGGAATACTTGCTTGAAACCTGGATCGTGGCACCCAGGAAGGCGTGTGTTGTGTTGTGTTGTGTTGTGTTGTGTTGTGTTGTGTTGCGTTGTAGGGGGTGCAATCTCTTGTTATCAGGCCTAGGGGTACGCAGTACTTGTGGATGGCAAGAGTTGTAGTTCAACAACATTTGTAGGCTCCATGCTAGTAACCCTTGGCCCATTCACAATGGTAGATGGTACAGTTGTCCATTTAACTGGAGATTCTGGAAATTGAACCTAGTAGCCTCTGCTTGAAACATTTATTTTTCTGGTCTTGGTCTTCAGAGAAAGACAGTCGTGTGGCCTACAGCACAGTGAAACAGTCTGAAAGATTCAAAAGCATAACAAGATCTGTGGGTTGGGCTACAGTGGTGCCCCGCAAGACGAATGCCTCGCAAGACGAAAAACTCGCTAGATGAAAGGGTTTTGCGTTTTTTGAGCTGCTTCGCAAGACGAATTTCCCTATGGGCTTGCTTCGCAAGACGAAAACGTCTTGCAAGTTTGTTTCCTTTTTCTTAACACCGTTAATACAGTTGCGACTTGACTTCGAGGAGCAACTCATAGAACACGGTGTGGTAGCCTTTTTTGAGGTTTTTGAAGACTTTGGTGATTTTTGAAGCTTTTCCAAAACTTTCCCGACACCGTGCTTCGCAAGACGAAAAATTCGCTAGACGAAAAACTCGCGGAACGAATTAATTTCGTCTTGCGAGGCACCACTGAACTTCATTCCGTTTAGGTTTCTCCCCCACCCTCTCCTATGGCATAAAACAGGGGTTAGCAAACTTTTTCAGCAGGGGGCTGGTCCACTGTCCCTCAGACGTTGTGGGTGGCCAGACTATATTTTGAAAAGAAAAAAATTGTCACGGGAATTGGGGTTGCTTGTGTGTAAACCTCCAGCTGTTCCAAACTGCTTAAGGGGTGGTTGTGTCTTTCCCTGACTGAGCAGCCCCTGACGCAGCTGCCCAGTCGCTAGCAGAATCCGTGAGTGGGCGTCTCCTAAATTTCCTCCAGCATAAGAATTCCTTAACAGACAACCTCCGCCTCGCCTCTCTGCGCGGAAGCCTTCTGCGCAGAATGGGCGTGCCGAGTGGTGGTCCTCCACCCTCCTCACTGACTTCACTGGAAGAGTCTCGGAGCCTCACCTCCGAGATGCTCTCTGCCTCTCCCTTCTTCCTGGTGTCACCTGGATTCCTTCCCCAGATGACGTTCTCTCTCTTCCCTTACTCGTTCCCTCTCCTGCAGAATCCGGGAGCCTCGCCTCTCCCCTCTGCTCCGATGTCAGTTCCCTGACAAAAATGAACGAATTTCTATGCCCCACAAATAACCCAGGAGTGTATGCCCCAAATAATAAATCCGAATTTTACAGGAAATTGGAAGAGAAGCTTTGGGAATTTGAGAATGGAAAGATAATTTTGATGGGAGATTTGAATGAAGTTGTATTGATTGAAATGGATAACCCAGAGATGCATTTTAAATAAAAGCACACATTCTACTCATGTAAAAACACCGGGCAGGCCCCACAAATAACCCAGAGATGCATTTTAAATAAAAGGACACATTCTACTCATGTAAAAACAGGCTGGTTCCCAGACCGTCCGCAGGCCGGATTTATAAGGCGATTGGGACGGATCCGGCCCCCGGGCCTTAGTTTGCCTATCCATGGCATAAAATATGTCCATCGTTTTCTTCGATAGGCTTCTGTAAAGTGTTACTGTCTCATTTTTAAAACTTTGGCCTTGTGGAGAGCATTATTTCATTGCTATGATTTCCCTAAAGTATGAAAATGTTATATAGCAACATTCCTAGAAGTTATACGGCTTCTTGGAATTCCAGTCCTGTAAAATGGGGCCTTGGTTGTTCTAGTATTTGTGGGGGTCGCTGCCAGGAATTGTAAAAGTTCAGAACTTCATGCTAGTAGCCTGATGTTGAGAATTGCTGAGGTCACATTGTACTGAATTAACTGGAAGTGTGTGTGTGTGTGTGTGTGTGTGTGTGTGTGTGTGTGTGTGTGTGGCACTGGCCATTCAGAAAAGGATAATAGCCAACTTGTTCAGGAAAAAACTCTTCAAACCGGTGGCCACAATGCAGAGTTAAAATAAATTTTACTGTGATTACATTTGAGGAAATGTAGCCTCAAATATCGTAATACAGCTTTAGCAACAAAACTACCTTTTTTTAAAAAAAGAAGAAATGAAGCAAATGCAGCTCTGAATCGCCCCTGTGAATTTAGCATAACACACACACATTTTTTTTTGGTTATTTTTTCCCTAAAATATATGCATTCATATGCATACTCTTCACTAGTACATGCATTTTGGTACACATTACTTGGCTGGAGAACCACATTGTAAATGTTAGAGGTCGCTCACTTGGTTAGAGCGTAGTGCTGATAACGCCAAGACTGCAGATTTTATCCCCATATGGGACAGCTGCATAATCCTGCATTGCAGAGGGTTGGACTAGATGATCTTGAGAGTCCCTTCCAACTCTACAATTCTATACAGTGGTGCCTCGCAAGACAAAATTAATTCGTTCCGCGAGTTTTTTCGCCTAGCGAATTTTTCGTCTTGCGAAGCACGGTGTCGGAAAAGTTTTGGAAAAGCTTCAAAAATCACCAAAAACCTCAAAAAAGGCTACCACACCGCGTTCTATGAGTTGCTCCTCGAAGTCAAGTCGCAACTGTATTAACGGTGTTAAGAAAAAGGAAACAAACTTGCAAGACGTTTTCGTCTTGCGAAGCAAGCCCATAGGGAAATTCGTCTTGCAAAGCAGCTCAAGAACCGCAAAACCCTTTCGTCTTGCGAGGCATTCGTCTTGCGGGGCACCACTGTAATTCTAAGTGACAATATTAAGTAAGAACTGGCAAGGGTGGGTGGATCTGTCAGTTTTGGTTCTCCATTTCTTATTCATTTATTTCCTCCCTCCTGAAACATTTACTTTCTATGCTGCATCTTTTAGATCAGTGACGGCCAAACTTGGCCCTCCAGCTGTTTTGGGACTACAGTTCCCATCATCCCTGACCACTGGTCCTGTTAGCTAGGGGTGATGGGAGTTGTAGTCCCAAAACAGCTGGCGGGCCAAGTTTGGCCATCACTGTTTTAGACTGAAAGCAGGAACTGTCTTGTTTTTATTGATCTGCAAGTGGCTTTGGGGGCGGGGCTGTACAGCAGATTAACAATTAGATGGATAACAGAATCTTCCAAGTTATGCCTGGGCAGTCCATTTGTTTGCAAAGCTCATTGGATGATCACTGTCTCCTATCACACACAATCCCTAAAGTGGAAATCTCATGTATGTTGCTGCTCTGAATATCTTGGCAGAAGGGCAGGGCACTCACATAAGAAACAAACAAACATTAATGGATTAATTGATGGTTTTGCTGAGCTTCCGCAGGGTTAACTACCGCTAGCGCAGCTCTGGAACGCCGCCAGTGAATCCTTTGAATTCAATTACTAACCATTTGCTGTTGGCATATATCTATTTCTCATAAAGCACCTTTGGTTAATGATGTGAGCAGTCACCAGATGGTACATAGATATTGCAAATATTTTGGCAATCAGACAAGATAGTTGGCCTTCTGAGCACCTTTAGTGCAGAGACAGGGGACCTGGACCTATTTTAAGAAGTTGCTGGACTCAAACTCCCACCAGCCTCAGCCAGCATGGAAAATGAGAAGGCATGCTGGGAATTGTAGTCCAACATATCCAAGGAGGAACACAGGCTCCTCATCCCTGTTTTAATCTGGTGGGAGGGTGTTCCACAGGGCAGGTGCCACTACTGAGAAGGCCCTCTGCCTGGTTCCCTGTAACTTTGCTTCTCGCAGCGAGGGAACTGCCAGAAGGCCCTTGGCACTGGACCTCAGTGTCCGGGCAGAACGATGGGGGTGGAGATGCTCCTTCAGGTATACTGGACCGAGGCCGTTTAGGGCTTTAAAGGTCAGCACCGACACTTTGAATTGTGCTCGGAAACGTCCTGGGAGCCAGTGTCAGTCTTTCCGGACCGGTGTTATATGGTCTCGGCGGCCACTCCCAGTCACCAGTCTAGCTGCTGCATTCTGGATTATTTGTAGTTTCTGGGTCACCTTCAAAGGTAGCCCCACATACAGCGCATTGCAGTAGTCCAAGCGGGAGATAATTAGAGCATGCACCACTCTGGCAAGACAGTCCGCAGGCAGATAGGGTCTCAGCCTGCATACCAGATGGAGCTGATAAACAGCTGCCCTGGACACAGAATTGACCTGCGCCTCCATGGACAGCTGTGAGTCCAGAATGACTCCCAGGCCGCGCACCTGGCAAGACCACTGATAAAAGGGTACCTATGAAGGATGCCTTGCTGTTTATTTATTGAATGAATTCTGCTGCAGCAGTACAGGACCTCTGGGTCAAAACCCCGACTGTCTCAGGAGACAATGGAGGAGTGATGCCTTTGGGAGTGTTGGAAGGTTGCAGCACCTGCTGTGGCTGTAGGGAACCAATGCAGGAGAGACCTGTTTTGTTGCAGCTGGGGCAGATGAAGGCGTCCAGTTGCGTTGCTGCAGATGCGCCATGCCATTTCTTCTCTCTGCGTTCCTCCCAGTGGTAATTCATCCTCCCATCACTCAACTGACAGAACAGTTGTAAATGTGGACTCAAAGTGGGGCTCAGGTCCTTGTGTTTTGGGCAGGCTTTTATTTTGGAGTTTGGGAGGCTTGTGGTATGTGTGAGGAGGTTGTAAGGAGGAGGCTGGTATGACATGGTTTCTGAATTTTCAAATTGGGCCAGGGAGGGGGAGCTATTTTGAGATATAGATAGATAAAGTTAAAGGTAAAGGCACCCCTGACCATTAGGTCCAGTCGTGGCTGACTCTGGGGTTGCAGCACTCGTCTCGCTTTATTGGCCGAGGGAGCCGGCGTACAGCTTCTGGGTCATGTGGCCAGCATGACTAAGCCGCTTCTGGCGAACCAGAGCAGCGCACAGAAACGCCATTTACCTTCCTGCCACAGCGGTACCTCTTTATCTACTTGCACTTTGACGTGATTTCAAACTGCTAGGTTGGCAGGAGCAGGGACTGAGCAACGGGAGCTCACCCTGTCGCGGGGATTCGAACCGCCAACCTTCTGATCGGCAAGTCCTAGGCTCTGTGGTTTAACCCACAGCACCACCCACGTCCCTTAGATAGATATCATTAATTTAGCCCAGTTCTAGACTGAATGGATTATTTGCCCATTGCTAGCATGGAGGCATTTGAAGAACCCTTTGCCTGTTTACTTGGTGTTCTCAAGATATATGCTGGGATAGCTCAATTGGTAGAGCGTAAGACACTTAATCTCAGGATCGTGGGTTTGAACCCCATGTTGGGCAAAAGATTCCTTCATTGCAGGGGTTGGACTGAATGACCATTGTGGTCCCTTCCAATTCAACAATTCTGTTGGCCTCTCAGCCCTTGCTCACTTCAGAATATGGCCCTGAAAAAAGGGGGGAGTGCTCTAAACTTGGTCTATGGAGCAACTTTGAACTTGTAGAAGCAAATAATAAATTGTTCAACTAATGTGTAAGGAAAACACTGCTAAGATCGAGCCAAGAAC